>NC_142190.1:34117500-34477739 GCF_026936395.1 Plectropomus leopardus
TTAAAGGAATTGTTATTATTTTCTCAAATTAATTGCATTTTTCAGGGATTAAAGTTGCTCTAAAACTCCAGAAACTGTGCATGCACCAGAACTTTACAATTCATAATTTACAGGTCTCAAACACATTTGAGGTGGATCTGTTCAACTTGTGAAGAGGAGTACATCAAAGTATGTCTTTTTCTGTTGCCAATAGGTGGCGCTACAACTGGTTACAAACCACAAAACATGGCAATTTGACACTTTAAGCCTGCCAAATAATCCATGCAAGACACCTCTCCACCATTTCAGGATTTCAAGTGTGTGGGATACTAAAACTCTGCTTATATAACAAACACACATACATACTTTTCCATGGGCCTTGTTTTAGGTTATGAACCATAATCACCACTAGGAAGCAGTGAGATGCTGTATTGGTGTATAGATGGCCCACTCAGATGAACATTTGCTTTTGCACAATACATTTTCAAACACACAAAAGAGGAGAAGGCAGTAGGTGACTAACTTATTTCACTTGTGCAAAAAGATAGAGGACATTATTCAACCCGAGGAAATTATCATTCTATTAATCAGTTCTGTGCATCTAACACTGCTTCCCAAATTATGTAATGTCTATGCACTGAGTACTGAGCAAACATTAAAGATGTCACATTTTTGTATGTGCAGGTGTGAGTGTTGCCCTGGTAACATTGATTCATAGCCTCATAGAAAACTGTAGAATACATGTGTTTACATCTTTATCATAATGGTCTTTAATACACAATATATTAGCAAGTCATTATAAGAAAATTATATGTTGTTTTGCATCATCTTGAGGTGGTGAATATAAAATCCCTTTGCAGGAGAGAAACAAAAAGGTGAAATAAACAGTTGACAGTGGAGGGCAAATCAAAGTCCTGGGGTTAAATGGGATTGTGGGTCAGATGACTAGACATTGTTGTCTTTCCGCCCATAGCTATCCTTTTGTGCCTTAGAAACCCCACCCCACCCCCACAACTCTCTCTCCCTCCATCCCTGCCTCCCCTCCCCTCAACAGTTCTCCATTTGCCTCAAAGACCAGTATCTCATCTACAGTAACCCCACTACAGAAGAGTCCTCATTTAGCGTGAACCAATCATAGAAACAGAATGAGAGTAGAACAGACATTCTCATTCAAATCAGGATATCAGGATGGTAGGTGAGGTGGCCATTTTTAGGTGTACTTTTGCTATTGCAACAGTTACGGCAGGCCATCCTCCATGTAAACTTCCATAAACAAACTGTCTTGCTGCAAGTTGTGAAATCACCAAGGTGAGATTTTGCAGTAACGACCAAAACAGCAGAGAGGAAATACGTTTCCAAAAAACCAACCCGACAGCACCATGACCATCTCCAAAGAATGAGTGAGAGCCGCTGATCAGCCAATAGCTGACAGGCAGAGAGAGAGGTCAGCGATAAACAGCGTGCAGATCAATATATTTTTAAATCTAACTCAGTAAATAAAGGCTTTATTTTGACCAAACCAGAGTTGGTGATTGTTGGAACAGTGGACACACAATATAACACACAAGACTAACTATGACCATTATGTTAAGTTTTGCTTTTGTTTCTGCTGAGTTGTGAATTGAGTGAACAATGAGAGCAACAAGGCAATTAAAATACAGTTACATTATAGTTTGGTGAGAAACCACACCATCGGTGTATGGTTGTATTTTTCTGTCTGATAAGAAAAAATGGATGTTGGAATGGGCAAAAATGGAGTTCTCAAACTAGTGAATGAGTGTGTGTGGTGTTTAATGGTGTTTTCACCATTAAACACCACATTGGGGCGGCTGTGGCTCAGAGGTAGAGTGGGTCGTCCTCTTTTCGGAAGGTTAGCAGTTCGATCCCCAGCTCCTCTGAGCAACATGTCGAAGTATCCTTGGGCAAGATACTGAACCCCAAATTGCTCCCGATGCTGCGTCATTGGAGTATGAGTGTGTGTGAATGATTACTGAGTAGCAGGTGGTACCTTGTACCATAGCCTCGGACACCAGTGTGTGAATGTGTGTGTGAATGGGTGAATGTGACTGAATGTAGTGTTAAAGTGCTTTGAGTGGTCAATAAGAGGAGAAAAGTGCTATACAAGTATAGTCCATTTACCAATAACTAACAACAATCAGCATTTTCAAATGTCAAATGTCAAATGAACACAGCAGTGGTCAGTGTCCAGTTCAATGTGCTTTTGATTCATTCTAATTCAATGGAGCCAGTTTATAACGTGTAAATCTGTGTGTGTTTCTTTCTAGTTAAAAATCTTGAAGTTTTCACTTTAACTTCAGTCGAGAAGCATAACAAGATTAAAATCACAGAATAGTCACACTGAAAATACACCTTGTGGTGCCAGAGTAGCACTGACTCCAATAGTGGGCATTGTTATGATTATAAATCACCCTGATGAATACACGGGCAATTGAGAATAACAGAGACCAGCAATGGTGAAAAAATGGCAGCGATCTGCATTAGAGCTACACTCAATCAACATACAGATGTGAGTGATCCTTTATTAATCATCACATGATTATGAGACCACAGTATATTGTAAATAGGGTTTTATATCTGTTCATAATGACCCCCCCCCCCCCAGTGTAGCCCTACATGCAGCTCTTCCTGTCCTGTACCTGGACTGTTTGTATAAGACAGCCTGCCTTGTGACAGGGGGCTCTGCAAACACTGCCAGGCAGCAAAATACACATCAACATATTCAGAGCGTTTAAATTATAATTTAATCATCTGATCAAACAGCAATTAGCATAATCATTACTGGGGCAGGCCTGATAGAGTGGAGATGAGAGCAGAAGGGAGCTGGGGGCTAGCAACACTTTAATGAAACATTTGCCATAATGTTTGAAAATGTTAGACATTTCAGGCTACAAGAACTGAGCTGTATTTTGAATGCTAATTAGCATAGTTTGGTTATGCCCAGTGAATAAATCCAGCAGTCAGCCATAGGGGAGGAAATTGCCAGAGAGATCCTGATTCCATCATTTCTTTTTGGTAATGTCTTTTATAGTTAATATTTTTTTTTTTTTTTTTTTTTTACAAAATAATCAATATAATTTACCATTTATTTTTTATGAATTGATAAAATTTATATTTTTTTCATTCCCATTCTCTGTATTCCATCCGATAAAGCTACACTCTGCTCCTGTAGAGCACCATATTACTGGTATTGTTATCAATGTTTTGCTGTTGTACGGACCAACCTACTTGAGTCTCGTGATAAGAATAAGCTGTGCTTTCGTGAATTACATTGTGAATATTTTGATGGAAGCTTTTTGTTCTTGTTTACAAAAAAATCACATAATAAATATCAGTATATAGTCTAATTTATCAGCTCGCCAGCTTTGTTGGCCACATGCACAGAACACTAAGAAGCTGAGACCTCATATCCTAAGTCTGAGGGCTATAGGCTGATTGTATATCCTCATTCTGCATCTAACAAATCACAGTCATGTCTGTATGTCTATGACTTATGCAAGGCCAGTGAATGAACAGGAAATCAAGAGAAAAAATAAAATAAAATGGTGGGTTACTCTAGCAGTCATTACTGGGCTTTGGTAACTACTTAAGTTTGTGGTTGATGAACAAATATTAAGTATGAAGCAATGTGAATTCTGTCAAAGTCATTTACAGTGTTTGTACACCTTCAAGACTACATGGTTGTTGAATGATTTAAAATGGAAGGACACCACAGCCTCTGTTAAAAGTCTTACTTTTGCCTCACCACATAGGTTACACAAAGTTGGAGGACACACTGATATATAGTATTTTCTTGCCAATGATTCGACACAAACGTTATAAGCAGAAGGTGAGAAATGGAAGACATTGTTGGACTTGAAGTGTGTCTGCTGTATACTAAGTTGTTAGGGTAGTTAAAGGCCTCAGTTGAATTGGTACATCTAACAGCACTATCTTACATAGCCTATGGTATATGTTTACCCTTTTTCCATGAAAAGTAGCATGTACATGCAGGTTTTTTAAACATGGTTAAAGCTGCTAAAATATGCTAAAGACTCCTTTCCCATTGCCAGTAGAACAGAGCTGTGTACACTTTGTAGCGGAGAAGCATGCCTTTCTGTGTGTGTGTGTGTGTGTGTGTGTGTGTGTGTGTGTGTGTGTGTGTGTGTGTGTGTGTGTGTGTGTGTGTGTGTCAGTGAGTGTGTTTTACTGGTGTGTCCTGTTCAACATCATGGCTGGCAAGAAAGTAAATTAGTCAGTTAGGAGTTGGTAGATGGTAGAAAGCAGCAGTGAAAAGGTCAGTGAAAATGTTAACGTATTTCCATATCCATATATCTTCCTGAAATTTCACAGTTACACGGTAAATGACGGTGTAAGTGAGTGACACCAACTGGTTATGTCCAGCCAAATTCTCACTTGACGCCCTCCAGCAGCATTTCATGTATTCCAAGGTGCCTTTTGGGCACTGGGAGAATAGGCTGGCTTTTTAGGCTTATAAATACATAATAAAAACCCCTAAAATTTTGAGAAAAGTTATATTCTCTCACCTATTTGCTTACGTTTCCTTATAAAACAGAGAAACACAACTGTACACCTTTGAATTTAACTTTCTATCAGTCACAGAAGACTGACAAGGCCGTATTGCTATGTTAACTCATCAAAAAATGCACTTTAGTCAAACTCAGCAGAAACAAAATAAAACTCACCCAAACCATCTTAATTACTCTTGCTTGTAATCTAGTTAGTAAGTCCACGGTTCAAGCTTTGATTGGGCTGAAAAAAAATCCTTAATTTACCAAATTAGATCTAATTTCTCCTTCCACCACTAGGTGTTGCGATGTCTCTAAGCTCAGCTGCCTGTTTAACCAACAGAGACCGAGACTGAGCTCTGTTGGTGTGTGCTGTGCACTACATATAATGAACTTAGTAGAAAGAGGAGCTGTTGTTAATTTCTCTTGTGTGTTCAGTCTGTCTCAAAGTTAGTGCAGACTAATTTGGAATGATCTTTAGATGGTGCTGGATGGACGGTAATTTGTAGTGGCCTGTCATTGCATCTTGCAAAGTGACTAAAATTAGCGTGTCCACCTGGGTGTTGTATTTCCTTCACAATACAATGGAAGCCGATCGGAGCTCGGAGCCATTACATACCTTCAACAACTGCAGAGTCAGCTGACCTGGGAGTCAATGACGATTGTAACCTTTCCAATTACATACAAAAAACAGATGTTAGCTGGTGTTAGTGGGTGTTTTGCAGTGGTAAAGGCACTTAAGAAAAGGGATGCCGTCTCTATGTCAGTCCATACATTTGGCACATGAGAAACCCCAACACACAGTCTTTGTAGAAGTTGTCTGGTAACAACACCATCAGTCAAGCAATAACATTCACAATGCAACTGGTACTTTGCATTTGAGGGATTTTGAGGGATAATGCAATGCTTCCTTATCAACAAATATAGCAAATGTATTAACATTGACCATAAGCAAAATGTCCAATGGCAAAATATTTTGCCGATATCTTCAAAGTAAATATAAACAAGTTACACAAAATGTTCAAATATCTTTGCCAATACAACAACATTTCTCAATTGATTCCAAGAAAATCGGTTTGAGGGAAGTAAAGGATGATAAGGCTTCAGGCAACTAAAATCTCTACATCAGATTAAGTTATTTAAAAAAAAACATGATAGTTAAAAATTAATGTGTCAATGTAAAACTCAACACAACCCCTGATCTGTGGAGTAAGGCCAAGCGCTGTGTTTGGCAAATTGGCAGCACTTTATGAATGTCACCTTTTGTTCATAAAGTGAGATTCAAATTCAGATCGAAAAAACTGTAACCCAGCTGTAACTTATGTAAACACAATTAAGCTATCTCAACAACTGTCTTCGTGTGACTGCATTTATCAGGATCTCAGAAGAGCCATTACTGCAACATAGTCTGTAATGATGCAGGATATACAGCAGGTACTGATCTAGAGCTGCCAACCAGCCTTAAAATGTCATTGTATGGGTTTAAGTAGATAATGTCACCATCTGCTTTTTTTGTCTAATTAAATAATATGGTTTGCCTGCTGGCACCTCTTCATCTGTCATGGCAGACATCAGTGTAAACAAGACAATGAGCAAAGAGCAATGAACTTTATTTAGTCTGAGCTCAACTTAGCTTACTTCTTGCTGTACCTGCGTGGCCACAGCATTAACCTACTGCCCTATTTTAAACTGAAAGCCTACAGACACAAACAACACAACTAACTGTCAACTTGTTAAGCCATCGATCCAGTTAACATTTGCAGAAAACTCCATTATTTTTACAGAGTTTACTCACTATGTGTTTGAACTATTATACCTTAAAGCAATGCCATTTTGCAGGAACACAGGCAATACATGACACACAAACAAATAACAGGATTTCTAGTGACTGGCTATGCTGTCTCACAAAATTGTAATGATGTATCAGTCAATCAAATGTGCTTTCTGACCATGTGAAGTGGTAGATGTGCGTAAATGTCAGATTTTGATTAGCATCTTTAACAATGTTGATTTTATACATAAAACTTTCAGCTTGGAAGTATTTTTATCTTTAATCTGTTCTAACGGATTGTATCAAGGAACAGCAAAAGCAAATACATATATATATATATATATAGAGAGAGAGAGAGAGAGAGAGAGAGAGATGTGTGCTTGGACAGGCTGATTCAACATGATTCTTTAAGCTTTAGATACAACCAACACAAGCTGAGTCTGTGTCCCTCCCTCCTCCTCTCCTCCTCCTGTTTTTCTGCCTCACTACACACTATCATCTCCTTAAGCATTCCGGTCTGGGTTAAATGAAACCTTTAACAGTTCAATGTGCACCCATTAACATATGCTTGAGTCTACTCTCATCTGAACAGCTCAGCTAAGGCACAAGCACACAGTGAAGCAATACAAAAATCTTGAGCCAATGGCAGCGACAAATCCTGTGATTACATGACAACAGCATCTCGCCAGTACCCTCTCATATTAAGCTTCATGCACAGTTAAACCAAGATAGTCAAGAAACTAAACTTCAGTTGATCACTGCTGGAAAATATAAAGTCAATAAAGAAACAGTTCTGACCTTAATTCAAGCAATCAGATTACATATTACTGAATGTGTAACTATGGAAAATAAAAAATTTGATTTTTTAAATTACTTTGAAAAATATTTAAAACTAATTTAATTTTGGGTTGCTTTTTTCCCTACACTACTGTTAAGAAATAATTGTCTGTGGTTTAACATGTAATGTTAAAAATATGGATGAAATAAATGTATACACGTTCTATCACTGTTAAAAAACATTATGTGATTAATACATTGTAGCATCAGCACATACAGTTGCTCTGGTAAGGACTAAAACAAGACATGACGACCACTTACTTGAAAAAAAAAATAATCACAGCATAAGCAGTGGCCTACATTATGATGACTGGTGTGCTAATATAAATGTGCAGCTGAGGAGCTGAGCTCAGTTGTTGTTTGCTGATGTGTGTTGCTGTGACTCTGTCAGCCCGCCCTGGCTCTATGTGAAGTGACAGATGTATACCAAAGAACACCAGTCTGCACAGACCTAGTTTCCCACTGGCCTTAATGTGACCTCTAAGCAGCATTGCTGTTTTGACTGGTTAAAAAAAAAAAAAAGAAGCTAAAATCAAATACTACCAAACTTTGTATCTGACATCAAAACATCAAGATCATCTTAAAGACTGACATTTCTATGAAATTTTGGCTTTCAGGATGGTGTTGTAACCCCATCACTGTCAAGAAGATTTCATAATTATTTCATATTCTACTTGTTCTTTTTACCAATACTGCCATATCTACACGCTGAAGAAGGTGTCTGGCACAAAATGTCCATGTGGCAATAATACAAATTAGAATTAGAGTGATGTCCTGATCCTTAGTGCATGGGGAAAAAATGGATGCCCATATTATGTTTGCTAATAACATTTTTCTTTTTTTTTTTGACTGAAGAAAGTGCTACGCCGAAAGACAATAGGATGGATGGTTGATGGACTTGTACTTGTTACAGCTTTTCTAGACATTCAAGGACTCAAGCCCTGTTACACTACTACTTCTCGCCACATTCACACATACATTCATACACTGGATACTTTATACTTTGATATGTGGACTGGTTAAGGTCACAAAAGATTAAGGTTTGGGTTGAAGTAAATTTTGTGCTAGTCACTTTGACTTTTGTTCACAATCTTTCCAGACCCACTAAGCTACACACAAATAATAAAATCAAGCAGTTGCTCTTAGATGGCACAGTTATCTGGATACACACCACTGAATGACGTCTATGTGTGTGAAACCTTCATTGCAAACCCACCTCTCCTTTGTGCGCTTGATTGGCTCTTATCTCTGTCGTGCCTTGGAGCAGTCTAACTGCTGGTGATGACAGTTGAACCAGGAAAAATGTAGAAAGACAAGAAATTCTTCCTTACATTAATCATGTTTGAAGTCTGGATCAAGTCATACTGAAAATGCTTATGTTTTAATAAGCAGAGCCACCTTTTCTCGAGCAGCCCCTCATCATCCTAAATGGAAAGCTAAAAATACACATGCACAGAGGGATACTAAGAGCCAATTGAGGAGCTTGGCTGTATATTTACAAGGCTTATTAGCATCCAATTGAGCATGTGTCAGATCCCCCCTCTACCCCCACCCGCGCCCCGCCCGGCATAGCGGAGCAAAAACAACATTATGCCATTTCCCCAATTTTAGCTCTTCATAACTGGAATATGTTGTTCCAATTCCATTTAGATTTTAATAGACACTTCTGCAAGAGCACTTTAAAAGCTCAAGCACCAGTGAAGTGAACTCTACAGCAGATTTTAGTGTCTACAGCAGTAAATTGTATGTATCTACTGTAGTTGAGCTTGCAAATGTGTCCTCAAATTGGCAAATGACAATTCAGAGAAAAATGGAGTTTCCACTGTTGATGCTATTCATAAACAACCACTGCAAAATGAAGCTGTAATATTTTAAATATATATTCTACTAACAGGCAATGCAAATAATCTAAATATCCACACAAACACCCATTAAAACCTAAACAGCCAAAAACAGATTCTGTATGTCTGTTTGAGCAATCGAGCATCTCAGTCAGATCAAGTGTGGAAAGAGAATGTGACTCCCAGGACTATTATCAGGAGATGGTAATAGGCTGAAGCATTGCCAGGATCACCTGAACAAAGTGCAGTGTTGCTCAAGCCCAAAGCCCACACTGCAGCACATTCATTACCCAGGTCTCCAAAGAGACAACTTCAGCAGCCCATACTGGACCATAGCCCTAAAAGCCTTTATTTCAGGAAGCTATGTCTCTCTGTCTTGCAGAGGTGCAAAATGTACGGAAGCAGCTTATTGAGACTAATCTTTGCAGGTCTGTTTGGGGAAAACAAAAGTGCAGCAGAGAGAATACTGTTTAAAGATCAACATTCATGGCCCTTTTATTCTGCCTATACTGTCAATTTAGCACGGTACAGAGAGAATTGAAATACAAGTAGTGGATTGTCATAATGTACTCTGGAATATTGTAATTGCTGCCACAAAATCAACATTTGAATCTCTGAATTAATAGAAAAGGTCAGTGACAAAAGAGGCGGGTCTGTCGATATGAATGAAAGTGCAACAGCAGTAACCATAAATGTAGCATTCGTCAAGATTACAAGTGCTGTTGTTGCTATTCAAAGTTTCCATGTAGATGTCTCTAGCAGCAGCCATTTTGCAACGCTGTTGCCGGGACCAAAGAGACTAAAAAAGCCATTCAGAAGCGAAGCAGTAGATCGTGCTCAGCAAACAGAGATCTCAGCACAGTATGAGGTTTGAAACGGACAGCAGTGTCCTCTGATTTTTAAAATTGTCCAGCCTCAATTACAGAAAAGACTCCTTGCTACATCAGTATCGTTGCTTTTACTCCCTTCTCTACTATAAATAACCACTGCCTTCACCGAACCCTTCAGCATGGCCACAAAATGGTTTTCCTGTCATCTTAGCTTGACGCATCGCCCTCTACTCTCACTTTACATTGTGTCCACTTTAGATTTTTTTAACCCCTCTCTCTTTGTCTCTCTCACAAAAGATCTTCCAAATACCCCAATTTCTTCTGAAATGATTTCTGCCCTCCACCACATGTACATCCTACCCCCTACACCACAGCCCCTTGTCCTGCTCGTTGCCCCCCTCCCTTACACACCCTTCTCGTATTCGCTGTAAAAATCAGTCACCTTTAGTCCCAAAACAAACAATTGGCAATTATCAGCCCTATCTTTAGAGGGATTCACTGTGCACAAAAAGGGTCTGGATGCATTTTTTGAGGTGTGTACTTGGGCAAGGGTGATAAGGGCTTTAAAAGGGATTGTCTCTTTTTTTTTCCAATCCGAAATGACTCCATGTCTGTGCTTCTAATATGGCGGGTGCAATGCCAGAAAAAAAGCAAAGCCAACCTATTTAATCCTTTTTACAGAGGATACTCGACAAATCTAACAAAAAGCATGCAAACACACAATCATATGTGTAACTTATCTAATACTTAAAATTACAACAATATTTATTTCATATAATATGCAAGTAAATATACTACATGTTTCATTATCATGCTCACTGGTTTAGTGGTAGATATTTTAATTAAGAATTAATTTTGAACAGAAATTATTTCATTTTCATGAAATGAAGATTTGTTCAGTTTGAATGTAATTTGCAGCCAGATTTAAGATTTAAGCAAACAAACTGTAAATACACCAGGTGTACATGCAAAGGCATACCAACGAAATTATTCACTAAAGTTTATTTTTTAATAAGCCTTGTATGTGAAACAGTGAAAGGGTAAGCTTTAATTTGCACATTAAGCATCTAAAAATGATGTAGGAAAATACACCCCGATTGAGGCCCAATGCAGTTTGATAAGAAACAATCAATTATCCTTTAATGTACAAGCAGAGCATGAAGCAAAAATTATTCAGAGGTTTTATTTTGGGGGCCTAGAATTTCCTAAAAATCCAGTTGCATAAAATTTAAAATAACTATTAAATTTTTCAAAGCCTTGTTCCTCATGCAGCATATAGTGCACCTATCACTCAACCTACATTTCTCCTCTCTCCCTCTGTGGTGTGTGTGTGTATGTGTGTGTGTGTGTGTGTGTGTGTGTGTGTGTGTGAGTGTGTGTAGATTTCTCGTTATCTTTATTTGATAACAGGGTAATCGTAAATGTTTCAAAACTAGTGGATAACCGTTCAAACACTTATTCTCTGTAAAGAATGCGAAAATAATTATCGAATCCCGAAAAGCCCAAATGCCTGTGTCGGGACATGGCAACAACCCGTTCTCCCGTTCAATTTCCAAGACAAAAATTAAAAATTAAAAAAAAAAAATAAAAAAATCTATATATTTCATGTGGAAATGATTAGCCTATAGGCTTTAAATGCTATTATTTGTACACTCTGCCCGGTGGGATAATTAACAGACATTTTAAGTTTACCGTGAACAAATGCATCACCTACCATTCAAGATGTACTGGGAAAAGATAAGAGCCAATATCCACATGCCCCGCTCCGTTCAATATCCAAGCTTATGCTTTTTCTTCTTCTCTCCCCACACTCTTTCTTCTTGTTATTTCTTCCTTTTATTTCTGCAACAAGTCAACTGCAATGAAAGAAAGGAGAGCTTGCAAATTTCTCTCTCTCTTTCTCTCTTTCTCTCTCTCTCTCTCTCTCTCTCTCTCTCCCTCTCTCTCAATCCTTCACGTTGGGAAGACGATGAGGAGGAGGAGGTTTGAGCTTCTTCCTGCTGTTGATTGTCTTCTGTTACGGCGGGAATTAGTGTATGATCCACAACTGTGCGTCTCCGTTTTTTTCGACTGACTGCACCGCGACGGGCCTCAGTGCAGCCCTCCCCCCGTGTCGAAGCGCTGCTCTGCGTGGAACATGAGGGAGCTCGGCTCGGTGCGCTCCGGTCCAGGTGAGATGTGCCGCCGCTGCTGCTGCTGCTGCTGCTGCTGAGTCAGAGGCTGAAGACGCATAGAACAAACTGCATGCGCACACTCAACTCCACGATGAAACAATCAAAATAACAAACAAACAAACAAACAAAAAAAAACCAAAAGGCTCCAAAATCGAAATAAAGAAAATGATCAATTACAAATCAATAAATAAACGAACTGAATTAGAAGTATTTGCACTGAAAACAGCCCAACATGTCATCTCAGGTAAATGGAAAAAAAATGCGTAAAAGTTGGATTTTTTTCCCGAGGATTAAAAAGCGCATGGAGTTGATTGCTAGCTGCGCTGAAAACTCATTCTCTCTTCGCCGCCTCTCTCCGTCCGGCGAGCAACAAGCACACGCATCTTCCCCTCGCAGCCGCACACACAAACTGCGCAGACTGGTCCCTGCGCTTAAAACCTGCCCTGCCTCAGAGCACTGAGACATAAACCCTCGCCTCCATCTCCGCAGCCGATTGTCTCCCTCTCCACTGCCTTAAAGGTGCGGGGGTTGGGGGGCAGGGGGGCGCAGAGCTGAGCCTCTGAATGAGCGGGTTAAAAACAAACAAAAAAGAAAAACTGTCTTTGTTTTAACAGAGAGAGAACGGGTTAAGGTGTCCTCCTCAGAGAGGGCAATCTACATTTATACGAATAAGAAAATTAGCTCATGCGGGACTTTCTTCTTTGCTGGTTCCGCTGTGGTGTAGCAAGCTGGAGGATGGATGCTGAGGGAAGGAGGGGTGGAGGCAGACGGAGTGATGTAGGCTACACCTGACTGCTACACTTTCAGCATTTGGTCAGGGAAAATGCTAAATTATCTTAATTGGAGGAGATCAGATTCTGTCTTTTAATGTGTTTTCTGGATAATTCATGAGGCCCTGGGCATTTGGGGGGATCCTGCCAGTTTCATGCCTGCATTCATTAATTGACCTTGACAACTATAAGCTGCGACCCCCCCCCCCACACACACCCTAACTGCACCAGGGGGCATCAAACAGCGGCCATGTCAGACATCCACAGCCCCCTGCATGAGTTCACCTCCATTTAAGCCCCTCAGGGGGAGGCTGTGGATCAACGTGAAAACTAAAGCACGCCATGCTGAATTAAGCAGTGTAGATACATTTTACTGAAAATGACAAGATGTGACCTCCATATTAAAATATAACATAAAAAAATGAAGCTGGAACCATAGGCCTTGTTCATTTTGGTAATGACTGTTTGGACTATCTAAAGGAATATTATGGAAAATGAACCCAATAAGTGTTTCCCTTTGATAATTAGGGAAAAACATCCAGGTTATGTTTTCCAGGCACAGCGTTGTGATAAGAAAGCCACTTGTGCATTTCATGTTGGATTTGAAATGATTTTCAAGGCACTGACACAATGGTAACTGCAGTGACATCCGCTGCCATGTGACTGTTAGAATCTAGTGTGGCCCGTTTATGTTCAAATACTGTAGCAGGCGAGCCAGCCTTTAGTCCTGCACCCAGACACAGTGTCTGTCTCTTAGACTTAGCATCTACATCAGATCTGCACGTGACCGTGGTCTGCACCAGGAATACAGGACCTGCCACTGCCTGCACTTCCAGCCAGGCACCCCCAAAATTAAACAGACCATTATCACTGCTACTGTAACGCTCCGCGCAACAAGAGCGAGAGTGGAGGACCCAAGAGAAAACACGCAGACGTAGAGCAAACAATTAACAAAGATCTTTTAATTATAATAATAATAATAATGGGGGTAAGGGGAAATAAGATGCTGGGGAGCGTTAAGGTGGGGAGAAACAGGTGAGGCTGTAGGGAATAGTGGCTGTTGGGTGGCGGGGAAGAGCGTATGGCTGAGGGTGGCAGAGAGAGAGAGATTGTCCATGGCGAGAGGGAACGTGAGGCTGGCGGTGGCTGGGAGTGAGGACTGTCCGTGGCGAGGAAGAGCCTGAGGCTGGTGGTTGTAAGGGAGCAAAAGTTGTCCGAAGGGAACAGAGCTGAAGGTGGCTGGGCGGCGTAGTACTGGAGCTCGGAGAGGAGAAGCACTAGAGGAAGCACAGAGACAACACCAGTGAGCAAAAAATCCATAAACACAAGAGGCACGAGATGCGAGCAAAAAGTTCTCAAAGAGATGGCCGATTTACCACATGGAAGGTGGAAAACAATCTGGTGCCGGAGAAGAGTGAAGCAGGCGTCTTTATACTGCAGGTAGAGATAATTGGTGGTGAGGCGCAGGTGAGGAAGTGTGCCGAGAGCTCCAGCACCCGGAAGCCACGCCCAGCCCCTGCAACACAGGGACAGACACAGACAAAACCACCCAGCACACAAAACACCAGTCCACCAGCCTTCCTGACGTCCTTAGGCCTGGGTATTGGAGGCTTCAGACCCAAATGTTCTATAATTAACACCCTATTTAAATATGTAGGCCATACATATATATCTTTTAAAAATAACAATAGGATTAATAATAATTTTCAAAAAAGCCCTGGATCTAACAAACTGTCATTCTGATCATACTTGAATAAATGTACTTGGTTGCATTCCACCATTGTTCTTAAATATATACATTAACTATTTTTCCAACTTTAGCCAAAAGTATTTTTAATGACAGCATTTGTAAAGTATTCTGAAATCAATCACAAATAACAACTACTAATATTTTTAACATCATGTTTCCTTGTTGAAGTGGAGAGTAAAACATTAGTTTTAAGGGTACATACGATGTCAGAGATCATTAAAAAACACATTAAAAACAAGCTTGTTCCTTATGAAAAATATATCTCAAGGAAAGATCCCCCTGGGCCCCGCTACTGGGGTCAGGGCTAAGCTCTTGTTGTCCTAAAATCTTAGAAATGCCCCTGACTGCTACCAACCACTGAACCAAGACAGAAGGGAAGAAAACATGAAATACAAAGTATTTTTGCAGCGCTGATGGTACGAGGACCCTACTGAAACTGAAGGAATTATTATTTTGCGCAATGAAGAATATTTTCAGGAGTCAAAAGGTCCTCAAAAAAACACTTTGCACACAATTCAGAACTGGTGAAAAAATTTAATGAATTACTGGTCTCATGTTTGGTTGTGACAAAATGAATCAGTAGCGCCCTGACAAAACTTTAACAAAGGAGCCCCTGCAGTGCATGTAACCTTGATGTACAAAAGTTGAAAGGCGCATGCAACATCCCAAGACTTAAAAAAAAAGTCTCTTGGAACCATACCCAAAACCCACCAGGAAGTCAGCCATTTTGAATTAACTGTGCAGTTGAAGTAAACTTTTGCCATTTATAGAGGTCATGCCTGAACAAACTCCTCCTGGTGGTTTAACCTGACAGACCTCATATTCTATATGGTCAATATGAATACTATGTATAAATGGAGACATAGAAGATGATAATTGGACTCTTGCACTTATTGCAGACCCACTTTGAGAAACCAAAGTCTCATGCTTAGATTGTATTTTTTGACTTTCATTGACTTTTTTCTCTGTTCAACCCAGTATTTTGGCACATATTTTGGCCACATGATTTTTTCTTAAAACTGTCTCTGATTTCATTGATTGTTGATTTTATTAGTTGTAGACTCCAGCAGATCAGAGTAGGCATGACAATCTCTAACAAAATGATCAACTGCACTGGCTTCCTCCAGGGATCTAAAACACAGGAATTGTCCTTAAGGCCACAGTCCTCTATCCCTACCTTTATCAATGGGTAGCCAATACAAACTGGGAAGGATTACAAGTACCTTAATGCTGTTTTTAGCCACAAGATTGAACAGGACCTGTGGACTGACCTAATGAGTGTTAAAGAGCCAGTCACACCAAGTTGTGTGGCTCACAAAGCACCAGCATAACCATTGTTTTCCAGTGCCTTTCAGCAATTCATCTCTTGCTGCCGCGCAGCACGTTTTTCTGGAGGTTTTGGGTGAGCATAAAAGTTAAAAGTCAGTGTCACTTTTGGCAATGTACACGCAGCCCTGCTCCACAGGCATTTCCAGCTGTTTTTTCCGATATGCCTCCAAGGCATTTTTGGAGCTGTGACACCTGGCGTGATGTGTCTTGGTGTGTTTGGCCCCTTAGACACAACTAAGAATGTACTTTGTAAAGAAACTGTTATATTTTATTATCCCAACATGCCAAAGTGCTCAAGTATTTTATCCTTCAGTATCATCTGCTGGTTTAGCAATGTTACTGAGGCAAAGAACAGACTGTTGGAAAACTGCAACATTGGCCAGTAAACTCCTACTGATTTCTTGACCAAGTATGGATTGCATTTACAGTGACAGAATGATGAAGAGGCAATGCAACATTGTGGGTAACCAGAGGCACCCCCTTCCCATAATATTTAATCTTTTTATAATAGGTTATTTTTTGGGACTCTCTTTTGGGATTTATCTTCGGGACAGCTTCAGCGTGAAATGGGGAAAGAGAGGGTTGACATGCTGCAAAAGGGCCAAGGTTGGAATCAAACCTGCCGCCGCTGCAGCAAGGACATAGCCTTTATAAATGGGAGTGGTCAATCAACCAGTTGAGTTAGGGGGCACCCCAGTCCCTTATTTAAGCTGTTGCCATCTGGGTGATGCTAACACCCCCAAAAATAGATTAAAGTTTTCATTTGCGCCATAAGCCATTAAGTTAAGGCCTTATCCCCTTTGCCTGTGGCCATTACTTCCTGGTCCCAAAAGATGAAGCAGTCAAGAATATAATAATTTCAGAACACCTGAAAATGTAATAAAATTTGTACTAAATTTGAATGAAAATATAATAAAACCTGATAATTTATTAACTTGACCAACAGTGTATTAAAAAGTCCTGACTTATCCGTAATAACATTTAAACCAATACTATGATACTTTCAGGTATCAGAATTCTTTCAAAACTGATGATGTGATAAAATGTAACAATTCTTTTTATAAGTATGCTTTATTTTTTTCTTGGAAATGTAAAGTGTGCAGGTGTACACTATTTATAATACTGTTAGTGTCATGTGAGCAGCACACAAGAAAATCAAGAAATAATTCCCATGAAGCACAAAAAATTCTGACATTGATCCAGGGCTTAAAGGGTTAAAGAAGGACCCGATCAAAAAAGCCGCTGCTTTAACCTCATTTATTAATTTTATATCTATCACTATCGTATCAGTAATGTTATTTTATTGTTACCACTATTGCTGTGCATCTCTCCCTCTCTCTTCCTCTCTCTTTTTCTCTCTCTTTATTTCTCTTTCCTCTATTTCAGTACTGTAATTTAATTGTTAATTACGACACGTCTGTCTGTCTTGGAAGAGGGATCCCTCGTCAGTCGCTCTTCCTGAGGTGTCTACCATTTTTTCACCCCGTTATAGGGTTTTTTGGGGGGAGTGTTTCCCTAGTCGATGTAAGGATCTACGGGCAGAGGGATTTTGTATGCTGTAAAGCCCTCTGAGGCAAATTGTGATAATTTTTAATATATTTTTATAAATTAAACTGAGACTTGACTAACTCTTTTTTAAAAAATTTTGCTAGGTACTTCTTACAACCCCTGGTAATTTATCCCATGAGGCATCACTGGAGGTGTCACATTGTTAAAAATGTTATTACAATATTAGTTGGGACATTTTATTACATTATTGGGTTTTATAATATTTGTAACATGTAATTAAGTGCTACAGTTATATAGCAAGTCTGGTCTGGCTCCCTCCTTCTAGAATGAATCATGATATTGGTATGTGTATTTCTATGGTGACTTTGTGATGTTGTGATGACATAAGTTAGCGATGTCTGGCCTAAAGACATCAACATGCCAATTAGGTGACATAGTCATTGTCTCACCTTCTGGCAACAAAAAGTAAGCCTCGTGAGGTAATCTTTATTTGATTTGCATGGTATGTTCAACAACTGATAGACATTTAGTGCATGTTACTCCACACAGGGAATACCATCTCGCGTTAAGTGCAGTTTTCTGACTTGCACTGAACTGGAAAACCACGTCAACCAAGCGCTGCTTGCAGCTTTAATGTTTGTGATGAATTTGCCTGCTCCCCCTTCCTACCAGTTGCCTTGGTGCTCAGCAGTGAGGGGGTTTGTTGTTCTTCCATTTCTGGTGTTGTGTTTATTGTAATGTGGCAGATTTTACAACATACTTTTTCTTACTTTAAAACTGAACATATGTTGCTTTTAGATGTTTTTTATTTACCCTGCTGTTAAGCTCTCATTCAGTTTCGTTATAGATGCTGCATCCTTATCATTGCACTCCCGTGCCATGCCATGTTACTTTTGCAGCTAACAAACTTCCTTGTTTTGCGTAACATGAAGTGCTCCCAAACTTCGGAAGTTTTCGTATGAAACATTTTCTCTGGGCATGGTGGTGTCGTGGTTAGCACTGTTGCCTCACAGCAAGAGGGTCCCTGGTTCAAAACTCGGTTGGAACGGGGTTTGGTCCGTGGGCGCGGGCCCTTCTGTGCGGAGTTTGTCTGCATGGGTTCTCTCCAGGGTCTCCGGCTTCCTCCCACAGTCCAAAGGTTGCCCTTAGGTGTGACTGTGAGTTGTACGGTAGTCTGTCTATAATCTGGCGATCTGTCCAGGGTATACCCCGCCTTCCAACTGATGACAGCTGGGATTGGCTCCAGCCCCCCTGTGACCCTTACAAGGACAAGCAGTTACAGAAAATGAATGACTGACATTTTCTCTGCCTCTGCCATACCACTTCAAAACACTGGCTTCTCCACCTCCTCTCCAGTCCTGCTACACAGCGAGTGACATAATAATCACATGCCACAACATATCGATAATTTTTTTTTTTTTTCGAATATTTTTTTGGCATTTTTACCTTTATTAGATAGGACAGATCAGCAGTGTGAAAAGGGGAGAGAGAGGGGATGACATGCAGCAAAGGGCCGTGAGCTGGACTCGAACCCACGACCGCTGCGGCACAGACAGTGCCATTATTCATGGGGCGCCTCAGAGCAGACCCACAATGGGCTGATTATCTTTATATTTGTTGAGCCACATATGCACACAACTTTCATTGACTTGTGAAAGTTTTGTGTTTCTACCAATCAATTTCACACTAATCTGCCCAATACTTATTAAAGAGTGAGACGGAACCACTGTGACTGGAGGGAGATATGTAAAAAAAAGCAAAGAGATAGAGTTTCCCAGAGGCTGGTAATACTGCAACACAGTACAAACACTTGTCAGGCTTATTTCCACTCATTGCTGCATTACAGCTGTAATGAGAAGAGATCAGGGATACAAGAGCTGTAAAGCTGGTAGACATGGAGGTATTCTAAGGACATGTTTATATTTATAAAATAATGCTTTACGATCTAGATTGTCAAAATCATGTTCAATAAGCTATTTATATATTGATGATCTGTTTACTGTCATACCTCTGTGTGATTCAGGTTTGTAGCAGGTCATTTGCAGCTAAATGTATAAACATGACTTCAATAAGAAGCCACTGTACAGTGGGAAATAAAAATATCCATTAATCTTCAGTCCAAAGAACAGGCTTCCAAGAGGGACACGTTTATGGCTCTTAATAGCAAAATACTATCAAGTATATTAAATATATTCAAAAAGCCCAATATGATGATCAGTGTTGGCATGTTCATCTCAATCTGTGACTCATAAGGAATAAAGAGCTTTGTTTCCTAGGTCAACTTCTAAATAATTCAAACCACATTATGAGACAGAAATGGAGTAACAGTAGTCTAACGTACATCCTGAGACCCTACGTTTATTAGATCATCTTTGAATCCTTTTCTCTGCCCATAAATTCTGAACAGAACATGAGACAAAGTCGAAATTCATTTTTAATGAGTCGACATTTCTCGAAAAAAAATGGAGAAATCGTGTTCCCTTTGAGAGTAATCCCTTGCCATTAGAAGGTGGGAAGTGCTGTGTCTGCTTGAAAATGAGCTATATGCCTTGAGCTTTCCACTGCATGTAACACAAACCCTGGACTCCGCTCTCAAAGCCAAAGAGACCAAGAATCTAAAGGCCAAATTCAGTCTTGGATACTCTTAAACATTTGATCAATCTGTTCATGTTCTTCCAATCAAGAAAAAGTCACATCTTTATCTTTTTTCATCTTGTCTAGTTACATTCTATGAAGGTTATGACTAACTGAATTTGACAGATTTGTACTTGGACGTAAAAGTAAAGCAGAAATAGAAATGGGAAATGGCCTAATCATTCAGGGACCATGTGTGTAAGAAAATTCAATCCATTGGCAAACAATTTTTCGTTACACCATTCTTTGATGAGATATTTTACTCTGGATAGAATTGCTGGGCCAAGCAGCTGACCAAGCATGAGACAGACTGACATTGTCATAGAGCTATGCTGCTAGTGTGAAAGTAAAACAGACAAATCCAAACAGTGATGATCCAATGATTTCTATGTCGTGTAAGAAAAAATATTAACACAATATGCACCTAATTAAATTTCATATATAACCTCACTTTGATGGATCTATATATGCATAATGCTCAATGACTACTTTCAGCTCGTTCTCATTCCAAACTGATCAAATATGTCCATCCTCTCAGTGCTTTCGGCGTACAAACATAACGCCAAAAGCCATCATTTCATGTCCACCCGGAACGTGGCTGGACGGCAACAGATGAGCACATCACCGAAAGGAACCGGTGGCGTTGTTACAATCTGCCAACAGACTGCCAGACAGCACCAGGAGTGTCCACATGCTGTATGCATCACTTAAGAATGCAAGGTTGACACTCTGCAGGTGATGGTGTAATATAAGGAGCGTGTGTGCGCTTATAGGGTGGGAGGGTGGCTTGGGAAGTAGATGGGTCCCACAAACAATTGACTGTCTTGCAGGAGTCCAGAGTATGATTTTATGTGGGTGTGAGGGGGGTGCCTCTGTTGACTAAACCTAACCATCTGCCAACAACGACCATGCTTGCAATAATTTTCTTATACTGTATGATAGATATGAGAAGTGAGCGCTAGCTGGCTGTAAACTCCAGTGGCACCAGGATGTGTCTTTAGCCTGCAAACACCCTCACCGGAGTACTGCCAGCCGTTGGTGTGGGTTGTGAGCTGTAGTTGAGCAGAAAAAAAATCAGTTGTGTGTGTGTGACTGTGGATGGTGGAGCTAGTGAATGTATTTGTGGAGTGTGTTAGTTGCTCTTAGCATTTAGCTCTGTTTGTTAGCCGGTGAATCCCAGCAGAGCGAGCAGTCGCCAGCCACCGAACTTCACGTTCCACACTTGATTCCACTCTGATCTGGACTGTTAGAGAAGGTTTCTGGTTTGATGCTGTCTGACAGGCAGGTCAAAGGCTCAGTTATCTGTAATATGTATCTCAGTGCAACCTTTGTCAAACTAACACACTGATTATTATTGCTGTGCATCTTTCCCCCTCTCTCTTTCCATTTCCTTTTTGTCATTATTGTAATTTAATTGTTGTTTATGACATCTATTGTATGTCTGTCCGTCCTAGAAGAGAGATCCCTCCTCAGCCGCTCTTCCTGAGGTTTCTTGCATTTTTTTCCCCCGTTACAGGGTTTTTTTGGGGGGAGTTTTTCCTTAGACGATGTTAGGGTCTAAGGGCAGAGGGATGTCGTATGCTGTAAAGCCCTCTGAGGCAAACTGTGTTTTGTGATAATGGGCTTTATAAATAAAATTGAATTGAATTGAACTCAATTGAATTGAATAAACAAAATATTTCATTATGAAATTACTCTATTGTGAAATCAGAGATAATAATTTATTTTCTGTTCACTGTTTGTGTTTGTCTTATTGTGATTGTGATAATACACCGACCAGAAATATCTGGGAAGCAAGAGGCTGGTTGACTGTCATTCACATGGCAATAGTAAACATATTTGAGTTTGAGTCTTCTGGTCCCTAGCTGTCCAACATGGGGTGGCAGTGTTGCTTAGTAACCAAAGCACATGACTGACCTTATCAGTGCAGTCATAAAAATGTATGAAGTCCTTTTATTCATTTTCCCTTCTCTTCTTTCTCTGCATTGTTCTTAGTGTGCGTGTGTGCGTGCGTGTGTGTGTGTGTGTGTGTGTGTGTGTGTGAGAGAGCGAGAGAGAGAGAGCAGAAATGGGGTGGTAATAAAGGGCTATATCTGACACATGCCACAGAGTGCATTATCTGGCATGAGGAGAGTGAGGTGGGGGAGAGCATCGAGTGACAGGAAAATCAGCAGTCACAAACCTCACAGGAACAGCACAGGATGCAAGTGTGGGAAGAGTTTCAGTTTCACTGAAACATCTTTATCATACCACTAAAGGGAAAAACATGTAAAAGGTGCTGATTTAAGCAACATAATCATATTTAAATTATGTGTTGTGTTACTTATGATCTGGGTGTTTTCAATATCACATCACTGTGATCTACTTATCTCATGTAAATCTGTCTAGTTTACACTGTCTTAATCTGGGTTTAATCCCCAGAACATATTTATGGAACTGGTAACCATGTCTGTCAGCTCATTGACACAGTATCACAGCGACTGGCTCTCTTGCAAAGTGCTGCTCTGTTGTTCCCACGGGGAGCACAGATGTTAGCCTTGCTGTCGCCGCCGTCGGCATCTTTTTGCCCTGACAACATCTGCACAGCTGTGTTGTCGGCTGCCACGCACAGGCGGGAATACCAAAACCTGCTCTTGAACTGTTGAAAGCTAGGGGCAGGTCGGCACAGATGGCAGAAGGGGTTGTCAGGGGACTGGCACCGGGTGGAGAGGGGTGGCAGGTAGAGACTGTGGCTCCCATCTGGCCTCAGTGCTGGCACTCTGCCCTGGGGCATCTTCAACGTTTACTTGACAGAAAGCCTTTCAGGAGTTAGAAGTCACCTTGTGCAAAACATTGTTCTCTCTGGACAGTTTCACTGGAGTTGAAGAAGGGGTGGGGGGGTGGGGGGAGAGGGTCAGATGCTGCAGTCTGAGTTGATTTTACAATACAGTAGAAGAAAGGAATGGGAACTAACAGACTGATCTCAAGGCAACTGCGTACCCATTTTAGTTCTGGAGAGTTTTTTTTTTTTTTTGTCTCACATCAATCATATAATTCGCTATATTGTTTCATATTATACTCATCCAAAGGCCAAAGAAGCTGGAAATGTAGAAGGCAGAAGAAGGTAGAAGGTAGATTTATTAGTTAGAAGTAAAAATGTAATTAGTTAAATTCCATCTGTCCTTGATCCTGCTACATCTTAGGAGTTCAGGGATGAGTTGAATCAGCAGTTACTATGAAGATCCCATCCGTTTTTTTGGGCATGTTGCTGCTGGGGGCATCATTTAATTCCTGCAGTGCAATGTCATGTTAGATGTAGCTAACTTTACTAATAGTTAAAGGGGAACACCACCTAAATTAAGAATTACAATATGTCATTTCCATGAACTGGTGTTAAATTTCACTTTTACTCCACCACATCTCAAAATAAAATGTATACTTTTACACCAATGCATTTCCCCTGAGCTTTTTCATCACAACAAAACAGGAAAGGAAGGGAGGAAGGGAGAAAGGGACAGATTGACGAATAAAGGAATGGGAAGAAAGAAAAAAATGGGTTTTGGACCCCTGGTTGACCTGGTGTGCTCTCTGGAGAGGAAGGAACCACTGCTAGTGCAGGAGGTGGAGCGCTACTAACTAGATATAGTTGGGCTCACAGCTATGCATAACACTAGATCTGGAAACAATATCCTGGTGAGTAGCTGGACACTCTCTTGTTCTGCAGTTGCCTTGGGTGAAAGGTTTTGGCAGGTTTGGGGATATTCAAAAGAGCTGGCTAAGCAATGCTGTGTTGAAGTGTAGACTGGAGAATGAGAAGGTTGCGTCTTACAATTTGCACAGCGGAAGATGCCGACTTTTGTTTGTTCCTATGTGCCATATTGCAGTTCAAAAACATCAGCCCTTTTGGAGTATCTTAGGGAAAGGATACCACCTCTACAGTATAGTATAGTATATAATTTAGAGGTTTTGTTGTTCTGCTGGGGAGTTCAGCACTCATGGGTAACAATAGAGCTACCTGGAAGGAATTGAAGGAATGAATGGCCCGGCTAAACCTAAATGATTCTTTGTTATTGGACCTCTCTGCTAGTCATGGATTGGCCTCAACAAACAACAGGTTTAGCACAGAAGGATTCATACATGTACCAGAATACTTAAGGCCAAAGATCTTTTTGGTTGTATTATCAGATCTGGGACTGCATGTCTTTGACACTTGGATGAGGAGAAAAGCAGAGTTGTCATTTGATCACCATCTGACAAAGAGTTGGATTAGATGGTAGGGGACAGACCTTGTAAACCAAAACATGTAGTAAGAGTGAACTGGGAACGTCTGACGGTCTCCAACCCTCAGGATGCCGGCAGTGAAAGTCTCTGATGAGGTCAGGGTTTATAATTTTTCTGGCAGAGACCCACGACCTCTCCTCAGGTCCGTAGCTCCCTTAATCCACCCAGTACTGATAACCCTGGCCATGAGTTTCTTGGTGGAGTAAACAGGCCCACCATCAATGATCTAAGTCAAGTCAAGTCAATTTTATTTATGGAGCCCATTATCACAAAACATGATTTGCCTCAGAGGGCTTTACAGTGTACGACATCCCTCTGCCTATAGACCCCCACATCACCCCCTGGATGGTGGGGGTGATGTGAGGATCTAAGGACAAAGGCTGGGACCAAAGGTTTGAGGCAACTGACATGGAACATAGGGTGCACTCTCATGGATCCAGGGACCTTTAACTTCATAGCAACAGGATTAATAACTTTTATGATGTCAAGTAAAATAGTTGGCAAGCCACAAAAGGCCTTAAGCCAACTTTTTAGAGAAAGGACGAGGAATAAAGCGGGGAGTATCTCAGCAGATAGCTCCCATCCTCTCTCCAACCAGTTTGAGCTCCTGAGCTCTGGGAGGTGCTAGAGAGTCCCTCTGGCAACTAAAAATCTATTTAAGAAGTCCTTCATTCGAAGTGCCATCAGTATCCTCAACTAAACAAAATACCTGATGAGTTTTAAACCACAGACAGAAAATGACTTGAACCTGTTGTGTTAAGTGTCCCTGGGGACCTGCTCTTGTGTCCCCTTAGTTTACTAACTGATTGTTTGCAATTTATTGTCCTGTGTTTGGTGGGCCGAAGACAAATTTCCACCCTGGCGGACAATAAAGATATATTCTAATTCTAATGGACCAATGAAGCAGGGTGCCAATTTACGGGAGCTGACACATAGGGGGAGGTTCTTGGTGGATAGCCACACTCACTGACCACTTTAGTAGTATAGTAGTAGTCTAGCAGTCAGATGTACACTTAATATAATCAATTACACACAGAAAGCTAATGCAGAGAAAGCAGTTGCTTGGCCTTTCATTTTTGAAACCTGTCAAGGCCATATATGACAATTCAAAAGCTCAGGTTAGAGTCAGTGGTACATTATCCAACCACTTTAATTTGAGATGAGGCATGAGACAAGGAGACCCACTCTCTCTTTGCTTATCTTTGCATTATGCATTGAACCTCTATCAATAAGCATCAGAGGGAAAGACGAAATAAAAGGGTTAGAAATTGCAGGGCTGCATTACAAACTTGCTCTTTATTAAGGTTGTTATAATTCTTTATTTATCTGAAATTGAGACTAACCTCCCAGTGCTAACATGAGAGTGACATATAACATGTATCTGGTATGAACTAAATATACAAAAATGTGAGGCTATGACACTAGGACACACAATTTCCACGTCACTGAAATTGGCATACCGATGGAAATGGGAGATTAGAAAAGCTTAAAATACTTAGTGGTATTTTACTTATTATACCAGTTGGGATGTTAAAAATTCAGAGGGGGCATTTTTTTTATACAGTAAAAAAACAAATAATTTACCTACACAATGATAACATAAGGGTACTGTTTTGAAATTGAAGAATACATTTATTAATCAGAGCACACAAACGCATAACGAGCTGAATGCTAAATATGTTTTAAGTTTATGAACACTGTCAAAAGTTTGATGCTAGACTCGGCCCATCCAGTCTAGCGTCAAACTTTTGACAGTGCTCCCTGCTTAAGGTTGCTGGTAACTACTACTGCTGATGTTAGATTTTGCACTTTGCCTTTTGAGGATAAAACATGAGAAAACACAAACGCAGTGTACTGTAACTGCTGCAAGTGACAGTGACCACTACGACCATAACCTTTTATGTAACATGAAAGTGCTAATATATCAGAATTTGAATAATAAGAGATGCATGTTGTGTTTATAGTGCAGAGATAAATGAAAAGTCCCTTGGGACACCCTTGCCCCCCCCCAAAAAAAAAAATTCGTGCTCTCCAAGTTTTTTTTTCTTGCCCCTCAGGGCTTCCGTAAGAACACTTAATTTGGCTAAAAGGAAAGGAGGGTTGGCCCTTCTCTCATTATTATTCTGGCATGACCCAGCATGACCCACAGGGCTAAATGAAAATTCACAAACAAGATGGAGGTCTGTGTAAATAATTTCAACCTAAGCTTACCTTCATTGATCTGGGAAAGCCTAAAACAGGTTTAAACAATTGAAAATGTATTAAAACTACACTAAGGGGCCTTTGAAATTTGGGATCAAAAAGGTTTGATTATAGTTGGACATTATATTTGGCAGCAGTCAAAGCACTAGAAACCACAAACTTTTAACAACATACTTATTGTTGTAGATATGTGCAAGTACGTGGCGCTGCCCAGCGGCTGACAAGCACAAGAGCTCGTTTGTGTCTGGTTTGCCCGTTTTGTTTGATTTTAACATATTTTATTTGGTTTTAATGTGTTCTTAATGGGGCATCCACGTGATAACTGAGGATGTTTGCCATCATCTGCAAATCACTCCCGTTGCTGCTTACTTTGTGGAGTATTTTTAACTTTTCTATGAGCGGAGTGTCATGCATTACCTACGAGAGGGAGGTGCTCTTACACCTGGCTCAGCGAGCACCCTCTTTACCCTGGACGCCGACACCTGACTTTCCGGTGGAATGTCTACAGACAGCCAAGCATACGGAGGCGAGGGGCACGGGGAGGAATCCAACGCCGCATGCGGGCAAGAGGAACGAGACCCATGCTCCCGACAATGATCTTATCTAGTGTAAGATCTTTGAGAAATTAGATTGACAAACTTCACGCCTCTGTGCAACATTTATTTGAGTATAGAGACAGCTGTCTCCTCTGCTTTTCTGAGACGTGGCTAAATGCCACAGTTGATGACAACAGTCTTGCTCTACCGGGATTTGGGACCCCGGTACACCTGGACAGAGATCAACAAGCCACGGGAAAGACGATCGGAGGAGGCGTGTGCCTGTATATAAATAACAGGTGGTGCAAAAGCTACATCGTGAGGAGCACTACAGACAATTGGGATATTGAGTTTTTATCACTATCACTCAGACCGACGTATCTACAATGGGAATTCGGACAGGAATTTTTGTAACTTTGGTCTACATCCCACCAGATGGAAGTTATAAAGCAGCCACAGAGACTGTTTACCAGCATGTTCAGAATCTGGAGGCCATCTCCTTCGATGCACCAAAATTCATATTGACACCAGCCCTGCCACATTACCAGCAATATGTTAAATGCTTTACACAAGGATCAAAGACCTTTGATCTTTGTTATGGCAATATAAAAACTGCTTACAAGGCGATCAGGAAACCACCAATAGGCACGTCAGACCATGACCCTGTGTTTTTACTCCCCTCTTACGAACAAAAACTAAAAACTGAGAAACCCAAACTAACATCAGTTAAAGTGTGGGATGAACAGTGAGTTGGCCTTACAGGGATGCTTTGAATGTACGGACTGGGAGGTGTTTGAAAGCTCAGATATTAATGAACACACAGATGTGGTAACATCTTATATTACTTTTTGTGTAGATAGTGTCATACTCAGTAAACAAACAAAAACATTTTCCAATATCAAGCCCTGGGTAACAAATGAAATAAAACAGCTCTTAATAAGGAAGGAGCATGCTTTTAAAGTAAATGATAGAAGTGCTTGAAAAATAATTCAGAGAGATCTACAAATAAAAATTAACAAAGCAAAAAGGGACTATAAAGCAAATGTTGAGCAGCTACTCACAGAAAATAAAGGTAGGGAGGCCTGGCGTGGTATTAAAACAATGATTGGCCTTAACTCTCAACAGGTCAGCTCTGGATATACAGCAGATTATGCAAATGAATTAAATATTTTTTATGCTCGCTTTGAGACCAGTGACTCTCAATTGGAGGCCAGAGCCAACTGGAGAGTAGGTGGCAGCCCTATTATGGTAACAGTTGAAGTGCAAAATGCTTTCTCTAAAATAAATGTAAGGAAATCACCCGCCCCTGATGGACTGGATGGTACCACACCTAAGAAATGCAATGTACAATGAGGATGTGTGTTCACAAAAATTTTCCAGGCTTCATTAAATTTACAATTAATACCATTGTCATGGAAAGTAACAAAAATTATACCAGTACCAAAGAAGGCAAGTCCCAAAGAACTTAATGATTTTAGACATATTGCTTTAACATCAATCATTATGAAGTGTTTTGAATGTGATGTTTTATCTCAATGTGAAACCAACTGTCACATGGATCCTTTTCAATTTGCATACAGAGCGAGGAGAGGCATTGAGGATGCAACAGTTACATTTCTGAACCAAATTTATAAACATCTGAAAACTCAGTCATCCTATGTGTGAGTTCTTTTTGCTGATTTCTCTTCTGCCTTTAACACAATTAGAGCAGATCTTCTGGCTGTAAAGTTGTATGGCATGGGAGTTGATCACACTCTCATCAGGTGGATATTTAATTTCCTAACAAACAGGCAACAGTTTGTAAAAATTAATGACAGTCAACTTTAGTTGGCACTAGCACTGGGGTGCCACAGGGTTGTGTCCTTTCACCTCTATTGTTCACACTCTATACCAATGACTGTATCAGTGATCAGGATAGTTGCAAATTAATTAAGTTTGCTGATGATGTTGCTCTGATTGGACTTTTAGATGATAAAAATACTGAGAGTAGCTACAGAGATTAGATAAATAACTTCTACAACTGGTGTACTGAAAACTCATTGATTTTAAACACAAATAAGACTAAAGAAATGATCATTGATTTTAGAAAAACAGATCAATCATTTACCCCTATAGTCATCAGTAATTCAGCCATTGAATCTCTGCAAGAATTCAAGGACAATAATTGACAACAAACTGACATGGAATGCTAACACTAATTCAAGGTTTGCAAAAGTTCAACAGCATCTGTATTTTTTAAGGAAACTGAGGAGTTTTAATGTGGACCGCACCATGCTGAAACTGTTTTAAAAAAGCTTCATTGAAAGTGTTTTAATTTTTTGTATCCAGTGCTAAGGGGAGCATTGTCTCTACAAAACAAAAGCAAACTGGACAAAATAGTCAAAATAGGCACAAAGATCACAGGAGAACAGATGTGTGGCTTCACTTCCCTGACAGACCGACACACACTGACTTTGGCGAACAAGATCACAGCAGACTCACAGCACCCCCTCTGGTCTGAATTTGAACTCTTAAACTCAGGATGCAGGTACAGGATGCCCAGAATGAGGACTAAAAGAGGCATTACATCAAGTCAGGTCAAGTCAATTTTATTTATAGAGCCCATTATTACAAATAGAGTCTCTGTTGATAAGAGCCTCATGAATATATTGATAAGGAGGTGTCCAAAGGCATGATCACAGCATCAGGGCAACAAGGACCAAGACCATGATCAGGGCGAGCGGAGGGTACAGTATCAGCGCAACCAAAGCACGAGCACAACCAAAGGCAGGGTCACAGCGCCAGCACAGATATCTTCACGATCAGGCACAGCCAGGGTTGCAGCCAGGATCCGGGAAAGCTAGGAAACAAGGGAACAGGAATGCTCCGGAGAGGCAACGGAATTAGCGTAGTGCAGTTCAACAGACCCAAGGTGGTGAGCAATAAAAAGGATAAGCACTCAATGACCATCCTAGAGTCACTGATCAGCAGTTACAACTTAAATGCCAGAGAGCAATAATAGAAAACAAGAAAGAGAGAGCAAGCAGAGTCAAAGTGGCAGATCTGAACGGACTCAAAACCACCCCTGCCGGATCGGGCCGAAAGCTCAGCCACCTCCCCCACCTCTCCGTCACACAGACAGGGATTTCAACTGAGCACAAGAAACTTGTGCTCCAGAAATATACACATTAACGAAACTAGGGTCACTAATCAGCTATTATGGCTTAAATATAAAAGTCAGAGAGCAGTGTTAGTGTAGCGGTCCTTGTACTCCTCTTGCGTTGTGTATTTAGTGACAAGGCAGACTTTTTCACCGTTGGCACGCTCGCCATTTATTTCTCATCTGGACTGACCTGGCATGGAGATTTAACACACAGTCAGTCCAGTTCGCCGTTTATACACACACATACACGGCCCGGAGGCAGCGAGGTCCGACTGTTCAACCAGTCCACAAATGAACATAAAATAACACAAAGCGTACCTGGCATGGAGATTTAACACACAGTCAGTCCAGTTCGCCGTTTATACACACACATACACGGCTGCAAGAAGTAAAATGAAAAGAAAGTGCAAGTTAGCTAACATGTGTAACTTTAGCCATTCGTAAACAGAAATAAAAGACAAATATCGTCAACTTTTTAAAAAAAGGCTTGACCGTACGGGAGCTTTATGATTCAAAATACAACTTAAACTACTCCTTAATATTAAAATGAAAGTAATTAATATAAAACAAAGACAGAGCTCATACTCATGCACCTACTCCGGAGGCAGCGAGGTCCGACTGTTGCTACCCCCCGGGGTGCACGACCCTAAACCACAGGGGTGCTGCCTTTACTTACAATAGGAGACCCCAGTTCCCGTGTTTTGTAGTGTGTTTTATATGGCAAGTGGGATCACATTATCTCTTAACTCCGTTACATTAGTCCCCACTGCTCTCTGACCCCTATAGAAAGTCCCCCAGCAGGCTAAACCTATGTCAGCCTAATAACCTGAGCCAGCCCTAATTATAAGCTTTATCAAAGAGGAAGGTCTTAAGTCTACCCTTAAAAGTGGAAATGGTGTCTGCCTCCCTGACCGAAACTGGAAGATGGTTCCATAAGAGAGGAGCATGGTAGCTGAAGGCTCTGGTTCCTATCCTGCATTTGGAAACTTTGGGAACCACAAGTAACCCTGCATTTTCAGAGCGCAGAGATCTTGAGGGTTGGTAAGGAACTATGACCTGCGACAGATAAGATGGAGCCTGACTATTTAGAGCTTTGTAAGTAAGGAGGAGGATTTTAAATTCAATGCTGGATTTTACAGGGAGCCAGTGCAAAGAAGCTAAAACAGAAGAAATATGGTCCCTTTTCTTGGTCCCCGTTAGAACACGTGCAGCAGAGTTCTGCACCAGTTGGAGAGACCTAAGTGATTTGTTGGGGCAACCAAATAAAAGGGAATTTCAGTAATCCAGCCTAGAGGTGGCAAATGCATGTACTAATTTTTGAGCCTCTGTCTGGGATAGGATATGTCTAATTTTTGCGATGTTACACAAGTGAAAGAAAGGAGTCCATCCTTTGTACAACGGAGTATCCAGTTATTGAACAAACTCTGAGCACACAATGAACTTGACACTCTGCACTTTAAAGACCTGACATAATTTTTTTATGTTTTTTTTAATTTTTTTTTTTTTTTTTTTTTTTTTTCAATTATGACTTGCTGATTCATGTTATTTATGTTGTCTTGAGTGGTTGCTGATGTCTTTTGTAGTTTGTGTTTTTATATGCTCTCAGTGCAAGACAAATTCTCTCTGGGGCAATAAAGAATGTAAGAATGTGAGAATGTAAGAGAAGAAGACCTGAAGGGACAAGGGCAAGGAATCTATGTGTTTGTTCATTTATGACTTAACTATAAATCAATTATGCTGTTACCACTAAAATATAATATATTACTGTACAAAAGTTACAAAAGTAGCGTGTTACAGTAATGGGTGTGTCTCATTTTAAAAGGCAGAGAAACTTTAAAAAATGTGCTGAATCCAGAAATTGCTTCACTTCAGTTTAATTACATAGTTAACATTTATTATTTGTGTTATTAGTAGTAGTGTTTTTGTATGTAATGTACGTAATGCAAAATATGTTGCCCTTGGGTTAATCTTCTACCCTCATGCTTTCAAATTCAAGACAGTGTTTTAGCAGGGAGTAAAGAATTTATCTACAGACCTCCAAAGACCCTCCCTAAATCATCAGACTTGCGAGGCGGACTGGGCAGATCACAATGGTTGTTGACTGCAGCATGGGGCATCGCCCAGCAGGGACTCTGAGTTTGACCTGAACTGTTTGTCCAGGGCATAGGGCCAACGATGACGAAAAGCGCTTTATGGATGGAGCATGTGGTCAGGTCATCTCCTCTCCTTCTCTTCACCCCCTTCACAGCTCCCACTTAATCCCAGCCTGATGAACCCCTCCCCGTATCCAGCATATTGCAAGGAAATGCCACCAGATGCCCAGTGTCTAAGACAGGCATTATGTTCTTAGAGGATGTCCTGGTAATTGTGGTCTTTGCCAGGCTGTTGATTACTACAACACTGTCTCGAGGTGGTGAGCGAGGATAAGAGGCAGCACAGGGGGCGACAGGTAGCCATCTCTCTGTAATGTCATTCTGCATTCCATGCAAAACAAGACCTGCAAGACCCAGAGGGAATGTACTGTATGTCTGTTTGTACTATATGACAAATTGATGGGATTAACATTCAGGGAATAAACCCATCCTGTGGATATGATACACAAATAGACAGGCTGTTACAATTACAATATCATTGTCATTATTATTAGTAATATTATCAATGGTCTCTGGTGAATATCTAAATGGTATTTAGGGAAACATAAATTCGAGTGCATCAGCAGGAGCGTTTAGTGCTGTATTTTATAACATGTTACTCATCAAGAATTTAAAACTGGAGGAGCAGGACTTCATTTGCAATAAGAAAATGTGTCAATCATGAGGACTCGAGGAGAAAGTGGTTTGTCAGACCCTTAGGGGGCCACACTGACCTAAATACAAAATTGTCAACAGCAATCCCACACTGACCAACCAAAAGAGAACATTAGAGACACAAATATTTAAAGACAGATCATGTAAAACAAACCTCAACTGAGAATCCATATGTTCAAAGTCTTTTTCAGTGGGTTAGGATGGAGAACTACGACAGTGCAAAAAATAAAACACGCAAGTTAAAGTCTATTGCCATGTGTAAAATAAACAGAGGATGAAATACTTGTGCTCAGTGGCACTCTGCCTCCACAATGGGAACACTTCCCCAGTCAACAACAAATAAATACCATTACCAAAAATATATAGTGCATACAATCTACACATCTCTATGCAGAGCATAGGGATGTGTCAGTTGTTCAGCAACCTAATTGCCTGAGGAGAGAGGCTATTACTGGGACGGGTGGTGTGTGACTTGATGCTCGGTTATGTTTGTGTCAACAGAAGAAGCAAGAACAGTGCAGGACAGAAGCTGTTCTTCATGATGTTTTGCGCTTTTCTGTTCATGTATTCATCTTCAGTAAAAAAGATGGACACTGTCAATGCTCAAGGAGATCAGGGTTATTAGTAATGAGCTGCTTCATTTGTAAATCCTTTTGTTGTTTCTCTTGTTTTGTTGTCTGGGGGGTTAAGACAGATGCTTTTGCCTTATTGTTATTGCCATATGTTTTTTAAATAAGGGCAAAAAAAAGATTGCTTTTGTTGTCATTAGAATTTAACCTCTCCAGATTTTTCTCTATTCACCTCAGTCATAAGTCGGGCTGCATTCAGTGTGGCCGAGTCAGTGAGGCCTGATGCCACCACATGGTCAGGGGTGGTGTTGCTGGACTCAATTGAACTCAATATAAATTCTGCAGTTGTGGAAATCAAGTTGTTTATTTATCAGTAGTTTCTCTACATTTGGTCATTTCTGAAGCCCCTATGGTAGTACCACATTTAACTTGAATATTGTTTTGTGTGTTGTAAACCTCTGCAGGAACAGAAAAAAACTCAATATATTCTTGGAAATATTTTGTTTTCTTTGTCTATGAAAGACCAGTCACTTCATTATAATTTTTTGCATTTTAAAAAAAATGATTTTTTCCCAACAATTGTATACCAAAATGCAAGGCTGCTGATCCAAGCAGTCAGTGATTTCAGAATATGTTGGTTACATTTATTCAATCATTTTGTGTCCATCTTATTTGATGTTGTTTTACTAACTGAGCTGACAACTAAAATGACTAAGTGAACACTGTTTCACTAATGTTTTACTAATTTATATGTTAGCCACTATACAGACTGTTTTGTGCATGAGTGAAAATAAACTAAGTCCAATCAGGTACTTAAACCTGAACTGTCAGGTACCTGGAGCACTTTACTTGAGCAGTTTTACCTTGTGCTATTTTATACTTTGCCATGCCAGAGTGAAACATTATCCTTTTCGTGAACTACATGTTCTCATTTAGTTTTGAGGACTTTTTGGAGTTACTAGTTATTTGGATTATTTATTTATTTATTTTTTCCATGCAAAATATTAGGGCTGCAACTAATGGTATAGTTTTGATTAATGTTGTGGAAAGCAACTCTGAAGACTTCTCTAAAATTATCTCAAACTTAGATCTAATTTAGCTATTCTTACAAGCTTTCTTCAAAAGTGGTGGTAGATGTGGTAGCTTCTGCCAAGGAGCACTGGAGATGAGCAAAGTCAGTTGCAAAGAAGAGTTTTATTGTGGTCTTTGACAACACAACAACAAACTCGAGTCAACCCTGGGATTAGACTAAAATAACACTTTCCTCATTTTTATACTCTTTTTGTCATGATCATAGTCAAGTTATCTTTATTTTATTCATTTCATTTCATGTCTTGTGTTTCCTGTTTGTTTTACTTTGAAATCACTAACCCCTGTCTCTGTTTCAGATGTGTTCCTGTTTTCCCTGCCCCCGTCTTGTGTTGTGTGTTTTTCCCCTTTTCACCTTTCTTGTTTTTCTCACTTAACACATTGGGGGTGATGACATGATGACAGACTGACTGACTGACTTAACACACAAGTTTATTTGCTCATTAGGTCATTATGACCTCTTCATTTTATTTATTACATCCGTCAATGATATGCTGTAAATGTTATCTTATCTTTTAGCTGTTTCCTTTTACCTTTCAGGAAATAACACTCTCAAGAAAATAACACTCTCTCAGGCTGTTTTTTTCTCTTAATTTTATCACTACATTTCTGTCATGATTCACATCATGGCAGCCCCTCCTTCTCCTCTGTGTGTTGTCTGTTGATTCCTGTCTTTCTCATTCTCATGTTTCTCTCCCCTGTCTGTGTTCTGCGTGTGTGAGTGTGTGGATGTGGCTTTTCTTTTGCAGGCAGTGCCAGGTGCAACTCATTCTCACAACCATGACAGACTCTATAAAGACTCTGGTTTTCCATTCACTCATCGACAGATTGTTCCGTCAACCAGCATGTCATGGCTTCTCCTGTGTACCCGTGTCGCTGCCTGCTTGCCTGCCTGTTGCTCCAGCCTGTACTGTGCTCTTACCTGCTATGTTGCCTGCCTGCACCTGTTCCTACCGTGGGTCCCTCTCAATTGGACTTGCTCTTGGTTGTGAGCCAACCACGTGGTTATCGGGGTCCGCGGGTCCGCCATTCAACGTTGCTGATGCCCAATCAAAGAGACTTTGAACCCTTGCCACTGTTGGAGCCTAGGCCACCTCATCACCTCTCCCCCTTGCTTTTCTAAATCTGCCTCTTCTGATCTGTGTCGTGCTCTTGGGTCCACTCCCTATTGAAACCATAACAGAACAATCTGGCCTATAGCATGGACCCAGCCAACACAGATCCAAGTCTGCGGGTAAAAAACCTCCCACATACTGTGGCTAATCACGGGATTATGCTTGGCCAACATGACCAGACCCTCTGTGGGATAATGGATTCTCTGTCAGACCTGACTTCGGACTCTTTCATGTAGAGAAGCAGCTCCAGATTCCTCCTCCACCAGCATTGGTCTACCAGTGGGCACTTTTTATCCACGAGAGCCTTTTGTTACATTAGGTGACATTTAGGTGACTGTAAGTCATTTTTGTTTTAATGTTCTCTGGTGTTCGAACTGCAGCCCTTTAGCAACAAAGCCATGATAGCCATGAGTTTTCTACTGACATGATGTTGGTTTTCGACCACCCCGTTTCCAGCAGTGACACTAGCAACCGTATGCTTAGCTTTCAGTAGAGTTCCCTTAGCGCTACAAACTACTCAGTTGAATTCCGTACGTTAGCTGTCGAGTTGGGGTGGGACGACAGGGTTCTGCAAAGCATTTTCATTAAGGGGTTAAACGAAGCCATTAAGCACTGCTTAGTGTGGAGAGCTGAAACAAAGGACCTGCAGGAGCTAATAGCTTTAGCTTTCAAGGTCGATAACAGGTTGAGAGAGAGACGTAGGGAGAGAGTGAAGGGTGCCCAAGCTAACTTCCCTGGAACTGCTGCTGCTCTACTGGGTCTTTCTACCGGTTTCCTGAGGCCAAACCTACCAGCGTCAGCTTTTCCACTGCACCCCCACGGACCGAGGAACCCATGCAGTTGGGACGGAACCAACTCACCCCCACTGAAAGAAACAGGCGATTTAAGGAAGGACTTTGCATCTATTGTGGTGAACTTGGACACCAACTGGCTACCTGTCCCCAGCGTTTAAACCAAAGTCCTCACCAGTCACAAACAGGGTTCTGGTGAGTAGCACTGTACTACCATATTTGCCCTGAAAACACATTAACATTGATGCCTGTATCATGCTAAATGGTAACATGTTTAAACTTGAGGCCCTTGTTGATTCCGGCTCCAATTCTAATCTGCTTAACTCCAACTTTGTTAAACAGGCCCAAATTGCCACTGAACACATTGACACCCAACTTGAGGTTAACACTCTGAATGGTGACTTACTAGCTTTTATTACAGAACAGACCGAGCTGTTCCCCTCCTGTTGGCTGGTAAAACCGGGAAAAATTAACGTTCGATGTCATGCCTTCTACTCATGCACCTCTAGTGCTCGGCCTCCTGTGGCTTCAGATCCACAATCCCGTTTTTGATTGGGCCACCGGAAAAATTGTTAGCTGGAGTTCTTTCTGTTTTTCCTCCTGTCTAAAGTCTGCTCAGCCTCTGTGTTCCCTCAAAACATGTGTTGCTCCACCAGAACCCCCTGACATCTCCTCTCTGCCTCCAGAGTACCATGACCTTGCTGAGGCCTTCAGCGAGCACAGAGCCATGTCATTACCTCCTCATAGACCATATGACTGTTCCATCGACCTGTTGCCTGGGGCCTCTCTTCCCACCAGCAAACTCTACAACCTCTCAGCCCCAGAATGTGAAGCCATGGAGAGCTACATCACCAAATCCCTGAACTCAGGCATCATTTGGCCCTCTTCCTCACCACTAGGAGCAGGGTTTTTCTTTGTGGACAAGACAGAGAAGACCCTGATACCATGCATAGACTTCCGTGGCTTAAATAACATCACCATTAAGAACAAATATCCTCTGCCACTCATTTACTCTGCCTTTGAGCATCTCCATGGTGCCATCATTTTTACTAAACTGGACCTGAGCAATGCCTGTCATTTGTTCTGCATTAGAGGAAGTGGAAAAAAACTTTCAACACCCCGTTAGGCCTCTTCGAGTACCTGGTCATGGCCTTTGGACTCATCAATGCCCCAACTGTTTTCTAGACTTTAGTGAATGATGTATTGAGAGACTTTTTGAAGTGTTCTGTGTTAGTGTACCTTGATGATATTTTGATCTTGTCCCACAACCTCGAAGAGCACATTGTACATATGCTGCAGGTTCTTCAGAGATTGTGTGAGAACAAACTGTTTGTTAAAAGTGAAAAGTGTGAGTTCCATGCCTCCTCAGTCACCTTCCTGGGCTACATTCTGGAGAGCTGGCAGGTGAGGACCGATCCTACTAAAATCCAAGCAGTCACTGAATGGCCGGAATCCACTTCACAGAAGCAGCTCCAGAGGTTCCTGGGATCTGCCAACTTCTACAGATGGTTCGTGAGGAACTATAGCCAGGTAGTAGCGCCTCTCATCAAACTAACTTCCCTGTCTGTTCCTTTTGTCTGGTCTCCTGTGGCAGAAGAGGCATTCTGTGAGGTCGAGGTGTTTTTCCACAGCTCCCATATTGGTGCAGCCTGATCCCTCTCACCAATTCGTTGTGGAGGTGGACGCCTCGGATATCGGTGTGGGGGCTGTCCTTTCTCAAAGCGCCGCACGAGACGACAAGCTTCACCCCTGTGCCTTCTTTGCCAAAAAACTTTCACCTGCAGAAGCTTTCACCTGCAGAAAGAAACTGATGTCAGCAACAGAGAGTTGCTAGCATTAAAGCTAGCATTGGAGGAGTGGGGCCCCTGTCTGGAGGGAGCAGAATCATCATTTATGGCATGGACTGACCACAAGAACCTTGCATACATTCAGAATGCCAAATGTCTCAATTCCCGTCAAGCTCGCTGGGCTATGTTCTCTGGCCACTTAAAATTTAACCTCACCTATCGGCCAGGTGGTAAAAGCACTAAAACCCATGCTCTCTCCAGGCAATTTATTCAGGACACTGACAGGCCCATAGTCCCAGACACTATCCTTCCCTCGTCTTGCCGTGTGGGCTCTCTGATATGGGAAATTGAGTCCTTGGTAAGGACAGCCCTGCAAAATGATCCAGATCCTGGTGGTGGTCCACTGGATCATCTCTTTGTGCCCATCTGTCCATCCTCAGGTCCTGAAGTAGGGTCACACATCTCAGTTTGCCTGTCACTCTGGGACTTTTTGCACTCTGACCCTGCTCCAGCGCCACTTCTGGTGGCCCACCATGACTCTGGATACCTGTGAGTGTGTTAAGGTCTGGACGGGCTGTGCCCATGGAGAGGCTACTCATCGCCCTTCAGCTGGCCTTCTTCATCCTCTCCCAGTGCCCGGCTGCCCGTGGTCTCACATTGCTCTGGACTTTTTGACTGGATTAGAACCATCCAAAGGTAAATACAATACATTAACGATTGTGGATCATTTTTTCAAAGCAGTGCACTTTGTGGCCCTTCCCAAGCTGCCCTCGGCTGCTGAGACTTTGGAACTGTTGGTGACTTTGGAACTGTTGGTGAACCATGTTTTCCGCATCCATGGTATCCCCTTGGAAATCATTTCTGACAGAGGGCCCCAGTTTACCTTGGTTGTGGAGAGTTTTCCCAGGCGCTGGGAGCTACAGTCAGTCTGTCGTCAGGTCAACACCCCCAGTCCAACGGTCAAACTGAGGGCTAACCAAGATTTGGAGGCCACCCTGAGGTACCTGTAACCCAGCCTCTTGGAGCACGCATCTCACCTGGGTGAAATTATCTCACAATTCACTGACATTTGCAGCCCCAGGTATGACCCCCCCCCCCCGACACCCTTCCCCACTCAGGAGGTCGAACTCGCTGTACCCTCGGTATCGCACAACCTGCGCAGGATCCGCAGGATCTGGAGGGAGTCCAGCAGCTCTCCTGTGCACTCAGGACTGGAACCAGAGGTTGGCTGACCGTCGGCGGACCCCTGAACCTGTGTACAGGCCAGATCAGAAGATTTGGCTCAATTCTAAGGACATTCCGCTTAATGTGGTATCCAAGAAACTGTCTCCCCGTTTCATTGGCCCATTTGAAGTGGAGAGTGTTGTTAACTCGTCTGCTATTCGCCTCAAACTCCCTCAGTCTCTCAGGACACATCCTACCTTTCACGTCTCTCAGCTGGAACCGGTCTCTACCAGCTCTCTCTGCCCTCCTTCCATCGCCCTGCCACCCCCCTGGACACCCTGCTTAAACGGTCCTGAATGTTCGCCGCGGGGGGGGGGGGCTTCCAATATCTGGTGGACTGGGAGGGGTACGGCCTTGAAGAGAGGTGCTGGATAGTGAAAGGGCTTATCCTGGACCCCTCTCTCCTCCAGGAGTTTCATGTGAGGCACTCAGACAAGCCGGGTGGCCCGCGTGGAGGCAGTCGTTGAGGTGGGGAGTACTGTCATGATTTACATCATGGCAGCCCCTCCTTCTCCTTTATGTGTTGTTTGTTGATCTCTGTCTGTCTTATCCTCATGTTTCTCTCCCCTGTCTGTGTTTTCTGTGTGTGAGTGTGTGTTTTCTGTTGCAGGCACTGCCAGGTGCAACTCATTCCCACAATCAAGACCTGTCCTTCAAAGACTCTGACTTTCCATTCACTCATCGCCAGATTGTCCTGACTTCTCCCGTGTACCTGTGTCGCTGCCTGCTTGCCTGCCTGTTGCTTTAGCCTGTACTGTTCTCATGCCTGCTGTTGCCTGCCTGCCTGTGTTCCAGACTGGCCTTCACTTGTTCCTACTGTGAGTCCCTCTTGATTTTGACACACTCTTGGTTGTGAGCTGACCGCGTGGTTACGCGGGTCCGCCATTCCACATGGCTGACGCCCAATCAACGAGACTTTGAACACTTGCCACTGTTGTAGCCTGGGACACCTCATCACCCCTCCCCCCTTGCTTTTTCTTCACTGTGTAACAATAAATATTGTCTTAAATCTGCCTCTTGTGATCTGTGTCATGCTCTTGGGTCTGGTCCCTGTTGAAACCATAACAATTTTCTTCTTTGGGACTACGAAGTCCCACACTTCTATGACAACAATAAGAAATTATAAAATCGTGTTAATGTAAGCATGTAGAAGTTAGTCTCATCAATCAGTTTGAACTGTTGGTACACTTAAGCACCCTGCCAGGGTTATGTTGTTGACTTGATTACACATTCAACAGTAAGATAGTACTCAGAATAACATGTAAATTATAATATGATTATAATTATACTAACTTTATGTAATTGCCTACCCTGTTGGCCAGGCACTAAGCTCTCTCTCAGTAGTCAATTGCTGAGTGAATTGATTGAACACGGCAAACTACAAACATTACTATAAGCATCTGTATTATTCCTGTGAGCGACTAATGCAATTTCACAGTGACAATTTTGTTAGTTCATACTCGTGATTAATTTTTCTGATCTGTGGAATTGACTCAACAATACAGTATCATTTCACATTTCATCAGTCAATAAGTTTTCACACAGGACCAGTGGACAATATGTCTGTTGGATTGAAACCATAAATCCTCATCTTTGTTCCAGTGATCTAATCACAATACATCATCGTACTGACTGTACCTGGTGCGGTACTCATGGGCTCTGTCCAGCAATGTGTTTTTGTGTACTCCTGCCAATTGAGCACTGTGAGTGCAAAACAACACATCTTGTCCAACCAATGTCTGAGCCTTTTCTTTTACACCTGGGATTTTTTGCGCCTTTTCCTAAAAGCTCCATCGTCTCTTTAGTCGCTGGCGGTAACTATGGACATTCTCAAGGAGTCTGGTTCTTACTCCTTGAAGCCAGCGCTTGGTTGGTGGAGAGAGTCGTTTGTTCAGTCTGCGGTACTCTAATGATGGTAATGCAGCCAGAACAAGGCCGTCCTCCACCGACGCTTGGTCCATCCATTCTTTTCTGACAGCCCCTTCAATAGCATCATTAAGTGCCACAACATCTCTGCGGGTGTATCGATGTTCTACCACCTTTTTGAGCGCTTCTTCTATTTGATGAACAGTATCTGTAGCCTCCCTATTTTCATCACATGGAGGAGGGGGTGATGGAGGCCATCCTGGCTCTGATGCATGATCCTCTCTATCATTGGCTTCATTCCCTTCCTTGTCCGTTTACCACTCAGTAGGAGGTACATCGGCGTCTGGACCTGGTGATGCTGGCGTCTCGGTTGGTGATGTACGGGATGGACCTTGCGATGCTAATGCTTCTGACGGCGGCGAACTCTGGCAAACTGGAGTCTTCTGGCACCGAACTAGTGACTGCCTTCCTTGGCTGGTGTCTGGCCATGGTTTCACAGACCCAGGGTCCTGCGCTGTGGGTTCTCTCCACTGCTGGAAGTGCGTTGGTCTGATGGTCTGCAGCAACAGTCACCCCTGCAGATAGGTTGGCAGAATCAGGCCAGCGATCAGTTGGGGCTGGACACTGCCATTTACATCTAAAGGAGAAAAAACAGGTGGGGGAATAAAGAAAGCTGGAGAGGTCATGGATGCTTGCATTGCTTGCATCTGTTTGGATGATGACCCAGGGAACCACTGCATCTCAGCTGGCCCATCTCAGCTTAGACTTGCCACCGGATGGCGGGGTGCCTGCAACTGTTGATCCCCCATGGTTGAGGCAGAAAGGCACTTTCTTTTTACTGTTCACCACCTTGGTTCTGTTGAACTGCACTGCACTAATCCAGTTGCCTCTCAGGAGCATTCCTGCTCCCTTGTTTCCTAGCTTTCCCAGATCCTGGCCGCAACCCTGGCTGTGCTTGATCATTGTGATATCTGGGCTGGCACTGTGACCGTGCCTTTGGATGTGCTCGTGCTGTGGCTGTTTGTTATTTACGACATCTATTGCATGTCTGTCCATCCTGGAAGAGGGATCCCTCATCATCCTCTGCCGCTCTTCCTGAGGTTTCTTCCTTTTTCAGGAGTTTTTCCTTGGGTGATGTGAGAGTCTAAGGGTAGAGGGATGTCGTACACTGTAAAGCCCTCTGAGGCAAACCATGTTTTGTGATAATGGGCTCTATGAATAAAATTGACTTGACTTGACTTTGTTGGTTGTACCATCGGTAGTTTACCCATCTACTATTTCGTGCAACGTACTGGGCATTTTGGATTGGACCTGTAAAAAGGAAGCCTTCTGTTGCTCGTCCTGCCTTAATCAAAGCATCACTTATTGCCTCATGTTCCTGTGGCACTCAATATGGCACCTGATCCCACGATATGTATACTTGTTCATCCCCGCCAAGGTACTTGTGAGATCACCTCTCATCACTGTCTCCTAGCACCTTCATTAGCTATGTTATCTGTGTCATCCTCTAAAATGTCTAATATAGTTATTGTACCTGTTAGCTTGACTGGGGCACATATACCCATCCATCTCTCTGTCAATACTGCTCTTACTTATTTATCTGAGTCACACAACCAAAATATGTCTGCCATGGGGTCAGTGCCATTAGTGATGTTATATATCCAAATCCACGTGGCATTATCGGGATCTGGGCCCCTTGCTTTATCACCTAGTCCACTTGCTACTTGATTACAATGTATTTTTGCCTTATGCGCAGTGTGACACACCTGTGAGGTCCAGTTTGATGAGGATAAGACATGAGTATAATTTTTTCTTCCCTACACTGGATTAGTTATTTGCCCTCCAGTGTTTCCAAAGTTATATCTTTCCCTGTCGTTTGGTTCTTGCTAGGTGGCTCGTAGGTCACACAAAAAGTAAATAGAGTATTCTTACGCATATGAGCTGCTGGAGGAACCTCATACTCTTCTCTCTCAGTTGACGTGGTTGTATTATTGGGTTGTTTTAGACTGATAGGGCATACCTGACTGTCATTGCTGTGACTTGCTTTCCCTGCTGCCATGCGCATTACACATTTTGCAAAGCAGGAGGCTCTGGTGATACATCCATTTATGACTGGTAACAGTCTAACCTGAGGCAGTCTTTTCCTCTGGTAGCATGCAATGCAGGAATGGTTGTTTACTTATTTAGCCGAATATTCCAACCATTGGTAAAAGAGGTTGTTTTCCTATGTGGTTGTTTGTATCAACTCAATTCTATTGGACGTGTCTCTTTTAGTATTGTGAGATTTTTGAGTTAGTGTTACCTATGATTGAGCAATTTACATGGTTATTGTCCGTTGTGTAGTAGTTTCTGTGCATTCTTCCCAGTACCATTCCTTCACCATCACACCGTGAGTTAGTAGAGGATCCTGTTAACCGTGTTTTCTTTGGCCCTAGAACTAGTATGTGAGCGTATGTGATGGATTTTACATATGTCAGTTCTATTTCCTGTTGCACTGGTAGTTGTCCTTGTCTAGCAGCCACGGCATCTATCGCTAGTGTAGTGTGATTCTGGCTCTGCTCAGAACTGTTTGTTGACAGGCATTAAAAATAATGGATCAGATTTTTTTTTCATTCATAAAGCATGAGGATTAGTAGCAAGAGGAGCACCTCTCTTTGTTTATTCTGATTCTTCCCCATCCCACTCTGTTCTCTCTTCTTTTGAATCCAGCCCCATTGGCTGTTCTATCACTGTTTCTGTTTCTCTGGGTGTAGACTCTGTACCTAGAGTAGATGAGAACCTGAAGCCTGAGCTACTGCTCTAATCAGTAAGGCTAGGGCTGGAACCAGTACTTAAGGTTGGGTCCAGTGCTATTGGAATTAGCGAAGCTGGTTGTTCTGGTGGCTGCTCAATGGTATGGCTGCTGGGGGTGCTGCCTGGGGTACTGTCACTTTCTGACTCCTCCTCTTCTGTTCTGTCCGGCAGCAACCCACTGCTTTCTAAGTCTCTATGGGATTGTCCCGCTTGTCTGTCTGCCACCCACTGTGATCTTCGTGGTGTCTGTCCCTGTGGGGCGGTATCACCTGCCCAGTCACGTGTTGGTCCTTTTGGGGCGGCCTCGCCTTCCTTCATAGCCCCATCGGGAACCACCCGACGCCCAGCTCTCTGGCGAGGCGCAGGTCCCTCTGGGCCGTTATACCTACTGCAGTGGTTGAGATGAAACCAAACGTCCTTACCGTCAACTTTGAGTGCAGTTATGGTAGCCAACACAACTTTAAAAGGACCCTATTTGTGTGGTCGATGCCACTTCTTTTTAAACACTTTGATGTATACCTGATCACCTGGTTGTACCCTTTGTACCTCATCATTTCCTCCTTCCTGTCCTCAGTGGCACCTTTCACCTGTTGGAAAAAAGTTTTATGTATTTGGGTTAGCTGTCTTAAGTATTCACCCATTTCCCTTTCCAACTGCTTGAAGCGAGGTCCCTCACTTGGACCTCTGAGATAAGGAAACGGCAAGGGTTGACCCGTAAGCATTTCATGCGGAGTTAGGTGGGCTAGTCTGTTAGTTTGCAATCTCATAGACATCAGTGCTAATGGCAGAGCATCTAACCCAGTAAGCTTTCCCTCAGCTATGATCTTGGCTAGTTTGGTTTTCAGGATGCCATTTCTCTCTCAACAACACCATGCGACTGTGGACTGCACACACACCCAAACTTCTGTTTGACGCCAAGCTTTTTTATTGTGTCTCTCAACACTCACGAGACAAAGGTGGACCACTGTCTGATGAGATGGTATCTGGTATGCCAAATCTGGGAAAAACTTCCCGACACAGAAATTTAGCAGCTGTGCAATGATCTTTCTTGGCTGATGGAATCACCTCAACCCATCTGCTAAATCTGCAGATTACAACAAGAACATAACTTATTTGTCTCACTCGAAAATCAGTGCCCATATCGATGAAATCCACCATTGAAAGGGACCCTCTGGCATCGGTATGTGTGCTAAGGGGGCTGTCAAAGTCTTTTTTACATTATGGTGAGCACACACATCGCACTCACTTAGCACCCGGTCTACTGTTGCTGCCATGTAAGGCGACCACCACACTGCTTGAAGATTTTTCAAAATCTGTCCCCCAGAACAGTGGTCACTTCCATGTGCCCAGATAATGGCATGACGCAACAGTGAAAGCGGCAATACAAAATGTCCATGGCTACTTCTCCATAAGGCATTTGTCGGGCCCTGACTCTGAGAGTGTATTGCTCCTCTCTACTTCCAAAGGCTCTTTTCGGCTTCTTCTACTCGATCTTGTTCTGTCATGAGTGAGTCTAGAGTAGTAAGGGGAGCACAATCTTGAAATTGTCAACATTGGAGCCATTATTTCGCTCAGTGTTGCCTTTTTCACAGCTTCATCCGCCAAATTATTTCCTTTTACGACTAATGTGTTGTCTTTTTGATGAGCAGGACATTTTATGATGGCAATGGCAGTGGGAAGTTGTAGGGCCTCTATCAACTGTGACAGTGCTTCTCAGTGAGTAACAGGAGTGCCATGAATGTGGCAGACACCATAAGCATACGCTTAGTCAGTGTATACAGGGAGGCATCCGGGAGGCATCCTAATTAGATGCCCGAGCCACCTCATCTGGCAAGTAGATCGAGAGCTTTGCCTTTCGGTTCAGCTCCCTCTTCACCATGACAGATCGGTGCAGAGTCCGCATTACTGCAGACACCGCACCGATCCGCCTGTGGATCTCCCGCTCCATCCGTCCATCCGAGGTACTCCTCGGGGTCTTGTTGGCAGGATCTCCTCCCCGATCTGGAGAGGGCACTCCACCCTTTTCCAGCTGAGAACCATGGCCTCAGATTTGGAGGTGCTGATTCTCATCCCGGCCACTTCACACTTGGCTGCAAACCGATCCAGCGAGAGCTGAAGGTCATAACATACTGAGTCGAGGTCAGCAGCAGGAAGTCATTCTCCATGGCCTCACCAAACTCCTCTCATGCCCAGGTTTTTGCCTCGGCGACCGCTGTAGCTGCACTCTGCTTGGCCTGCCAGTAGTCTGCTGCCTCCGAGAAGGCCTGATAGGACTCCTTCTTCAGCTTGACGGCATCCCTCACCGCTGGTGTCCACCAACGGGTTCGGGTGTTGCCGCCACGACAGGCACTGACCACCTTACGGCCACAGCACCGATTGGCCACCTCAACAACGGAGGCACGGAATATGGCCCACTCGACCTCAATGTCCCCCGCCTCCCCCGGGACATGGTCGAAGCTCTCCCAGAGGTGGGAGTTGAAGCTCCCTCTGACGGGAGACTCTGCCAGACGTTCCCAGCAGACCCTGACAATGCATTTGGGTTTGCCAGGTCGGAGCCAACTCACCACCAGGTCGTGATCGGTTGACAGCTCCACCCCTCTCTTCACCTGAGTATCCAAGACATGCGGCTGCAAGTCCAATGACACGACTACAAAGTCGATCATCGAACTGCGGCCTAGGGTGTCCTGATGCCAAGTGCACATATGGACACCCTTATGCTTGAACATAGTGTTTGTTATGGACAATCTGTGGCGAGTACAGAAGTCCAATAATAAAACATCCCTCGGGTTCAGATTGGGGGGCCATTCCTCCCGATCACGCCCCTTCAGGTCTCACTGTCACTGCCAACGTGAGCGTTGAAGTCCCCCAGTAGAACGAGGGAATCCCCAGAAGGAGCACTATCCAACACCACCTCCAAGGACTCCAAAAAGGGTGGATACTCTGAGCTGCTGTTTGGACCATAGGCACAAACAACAGTCAGGATCCGTCCCCCCACCCAAAGGTAGAGGGAGGCTACCCTCTCGTCCACCGGGGTAAAATCCAACATACAGGCACCGAGCTGGGGGGCTATAAGTATTGCCACCCCTGCCCAGCGCCTCTCACCAGTGGCAACTCCAGAGTGGAAGAGTCCAACCCCTCTCGAGAAGACTGGTTGTGGAGCCCATGCTATGTGTCGAGGTGAGGCCAACTATATCTAGGCGGAACTTCTCGACCTTGCAAACCAGCTCAGGCTCCTTCCTCACCAGAGAGATGACATTCTATGTCCCTAGAGCTAGCTTCTGCAGTGGAGGATCGGACTGCCAAGGTCCCCGCCTTCGGCTGCCACCCAACTCACAATGCACCCGACCCCTTTGGTCCCTCCAATGGATGGTGAGCCCACGGGAAGGCGGTCCCACGGCTGTGCCCGGCTGGGCCCCATGGGTAAAGGCCCGGCCACCAGGCCCTTGTTATTGAACCCCACCCCCAGGCCTAGCTCCGGGCCGGTGACCCGCGTCCGGGCAAGAGAAACTTTGGACCATTTGTGTCTTTCATCATAAGGGGTCTGGTGACATTTATAAACATGATATTGTTTTTGTCACACTGTCATATTAAAACTCAAAGTTTAGGACTTATGGCTTGGGTCTTGCCTGTCTTGACTTGGGATTTGACTGCAAAGACTTGAGACTGACAAAACACTGACTTGGTGCCACCTCTTCTATAATTACATGAGGAAGTTAGATTCTATAATTGCATAATATAATGCATTGGGGTTTTAATGACTCATATTTATTTCAGACTAAACATGACAGTTTTAGTATCCTGTATCTTGCAGGAATACATTCTTGGAGACAACACAACACTTGGCACAACACTTCAAGATTCAAGAGTTAAATTCATAAATAAGATATTATATTCTGAGATTTCTCTTTACCTGACCAGGAGACCAAACACAAAGATATCCAATGCACAATACTATGAAAGATAGAAAAGCAGGAAATTCTCAAATTTGAGATGGGACCTGCAATTGTTTGGCATTCGTGATTTATAACTGATGCAAATAACAAATCAGTTAATACACATTTTTAAATGGCAAAGATATTTCTATCAGCTTCTTGTTTCAGCCCAAAATAGATGTTCAGTTAATAAAATGTGATGCACCGTTACAGATAACACCACCCAGCAGTATATAGTTTCAATAAGCTTTGGTTCAAGGAGCTACAACATTAAAATTCTGCTTACACTATTACACACAAATGCATCAGTAATAAAAGTAAATGTGTGTGCTAATGCTGCTTAGTAGTAGTTAGATAGTTTTACTCGAGCAAAGGATTTCAATACTTCAATACTTGTATCTTATACTTACTGTATAAGATACGCTGTCAGTATACAAAGGGGAGTAAACTGATGCTGATTCCAGTTGTTTACAGTTAATTAGAAGAAATTAAACTTGCAGATTATCGTCAAAAAATACAGAGGGATTCTTCCCCACCGACTCCAACCAATATCCTGGACTTTTGTGAACAGAGTTTTCTATGAGAACTTGATGTTATACAGTTGTGTACACAAGGACGTGTGTTGTGAGCTGGGTTGCACCCGTAACTTAAGACTTGTTGACCTACAAAACCAGTGAGAGTGCTGATGTTCAACACAACTGCAGGACCCTGGTGTGTCGTAAAGCCTCATGCTGATCCGAGAGGCTATGAGGCTTGACGTGACATCGACCTCACGAAAGAACAGGGGGGAACATAAACACATAACTGCCCAGTAACAAGAGCTCCATCCTCATTGGCTGCCAAAGAACCTTGCATTGATTGTACTCTGTGCAAAAATGACACGTGGTTTTGATCCACGCAAACATATGCAGGATTACAGTAAACGCTCACACACACAGTAGCTTGTGAGAGCAGATGCATGGTCTGAAGCACACACTCTATCCCCCACTCACACACTAACAAAATGTTGCTGAGAACGAGGGCAGAACCCTACCAATAAGCCTCCTTTTTTCTTAAATATCCTCTGAAGACCCCTCCTAAGATGAGCACTTCGCTCATGCTCAATGCTTTTAACTAAAACATTTATTTAGGCTTAAATGGCTAACAATACACATTGTTGATCAGTCAATCGCACCCTTTAGCAAAAGCAAACAAAAAAAAAAGGCACATCAGATGATGTTGACCATCAGATGATGTTGACCATGAGATGAAACAGGATTGCAATATAAAAAAGAGTTGTAACTAGTTTAACTCCTGGGCTGACTTAATTTAAGGAATATTTTTGCTATCAAAAAAAAAAGTCCCACTCACAACATTCTATAGTAAAGGATTGTCAATATTACGTACGTACAATATATAGTATATATTCTATAGTATTTATTTTATATATTTTCATAGATCAATTATTGTTAGTCTATGTAATCTTGAAAATAATAATAATGAATGCCCATTGCGGCGGGGGCCCTTCTGTGCGGAGTTTGCATGTTCTCCCCGTGTCTTCTCTCCGGGGTCTCCAGCTTCCTCCCACAGTCCAGAGACATGCAGCTCAGGTTGATTGGTGACTCTAAATTGCCCTTAGGTGTGACTGTGAGCGTGTATGGTTGTCTGTCTATATGTGTCAGCCCTGCGACAGTCTGGCGACCTGTCGAGGGTGTACCCCACCTTCTGCCCAGTGACAGTGCGACCCCCTGCGACCCTTGCGAGGACAAGCGTTTACGGAAAATGACTGACTGACTGAATGCCCATTGCTAGTTACCAGAGCCCGCAGAGGCATCTTAAAATGTCCTGTTGTTTCAAGCTGAAACACTAAGACGTTTAGTTTACAATGATATATGACAAAAGCACCAAGTCCTCTAATTTGTTTTCCTATTTCTGCTTTAAAGAGCAGTTATCAAAATAGTTGTGACTATCTTCTATTGATCAGCTAATCGATAAATCAACTAATCATTTCAGCTCTAAAATAAGTCTAAAGAGGTCAAATCTCCCTACCCTAACCTTAACCCTAACCCTATATAGACCAGCTTTAATATAATACCATTATTGAATCAAAAAGTTGTTCTATACACTTAAAATGTTGCTGGAGTTTTGTCCTCTGAAAGTGTGCAGCACACAGCATGTTTGTGTCCTGTGGTGATTACTGACCAAAGTTCGAAAAGGAAAATAACTTCTCTTATTCAAATGACATGATATAAAGTGCCACAATCTGTCAAACCTCAAACCATTGATGTATAAATACCAGAACTAGAAACTGGTGAAGGGGTCTTCAGAGTTTTGGCTGACCACATTGCTGCTTGATTTTGTCAATTTGTTAGAGACATATACAGCTGCAATCACATTCTGCTTGAAGCCCACAAGACACACCCCCTGCAAACCACGCCCATGACTAGGACAAAACAAACTCATTACTGCGTTGGTAATTTGAACCCTGCTACAACGCTACTCTCAGTGACAAAATATGAGGCCAAATGCAGCAATAATCCACTTTATCCATTTAATTAATTTATTATACATGAAGATATGATTTACCCTTATCCTTACCATTCCCATTACATTTACCCTAACCTTAACCACCTCTCTTGAGGTAAAGCTGCAAAGATAGCTATATGTTAACATTTTCTTTCAGGCTGTCACTTCCAAACCAAGGAGTGAAGGGGGCTGATGGTGGACTGATGGTGGGTGAGTCAAGTAGCTAGAGGGCAGGTCACATTGCGGCTCCAAGCTACAGGTATACCATAGCAAAAAGCTCGGCCTAAAGTGTCGATGTGTTTATTACAAGTTGCAGAGGAGGAGAATTCAGTCTTCTCATGTTTCACTTTCATAAATTTGAAATTTTTCTTTAAAGTGGCACCTGTGGTCTTAAATAGACACCTTCCAAAACATTCACACATGGTGCTGCTCTGTTAGTGACCTTTAGGTATCCCTCTGTGTCAGCTTTTTACGCTCCAAGATGCCCTTACCAGTGATGTCAACAAATGTTCATGGTTGGATGATACAGACTGGTACCGTGATGTCACAGCATGCAGAAAGCAGCATTGTCCTTATGTTTACACATCATTGCAGACCTTTACGATGGTCAGGTTTAGGCAAACGAGGCACATGGTAAAGTGTAGAAAAAAATTAAAGCACACACACACATGCACACATGCATCCGCACAGGAAGTGAACTGTGGACTCCTGCACAGAAGTTGTTGGTGGGACCCATCTACCTCCTCTCCCGCTTGCCCTATAAGCACACTTATAGGGCGAGCGGGATGTGTTTCATACACACACGACCAGTTCTGTATGGCTGCATTCTCACATCCCTGTGCAGTTGCATATAGACGGGCCCGGTGCCTTCCAGGTTTTCATCAGCGTATAATAACAACACCACCGGTTCTGTCGGAGCATGTTCTCATCTGGTGAAGCCGTTCTGGTTGGATGCGGAAGGTGGCTGGGTGGTATGTCATGCTTATACGCCATAAGCACTGACAGAGCAGTGTTATTTGACGAGTTCAGAGTGAGAACGGGCTGGCACCTTTTATAATTATTTTGTTTTGTCACATCAGGGCCCCTGACAACCTACTTGCTGCAACCAATCAACCAGGCTTCAACTGTAAAAAAATATCCTCTACAGACCTTGATTTTGTGTCTTTTATCCATATTTACTGTATATGAATAACCATGAGGTTTCAAACTTATAGTTTGTATAATCAGAATGTATTACTCTTAAGTAAGCATGAGAGCAGGTCGTCCTCTAATCAGAAGGTCAGAGGTTTGATCCACGGCTCCTCCAGGCAACATGCTGAAGTATCCTTGGGTAAGATACTGAACCTCAAATTGCTTACGATGCTGTGAGTGCATGTGAATGATTACTTAGTAGCAGGTGGCACCTTATACTGTAGCCTCGGCCACCAGTGTGCGAATGGGTGTGTGAATGCGTGTGTGAATGGGTAATGTACAGTCCATTTACCATCATATTACAGAAGTATCAGCAGGACTCAAGATTTGTCTAACAAATCTCTGACTTTGATGTGGTAGTCATATGTTCACTTGCCATCTGATTGTGATGTTTTTTTTTCTAAACCTTACCATGTGTTTCCTTCCCCTAATCCTAAACATCTGTGCCATGCATTTGTTGACTTCCCAGCATTTGTTGTCTATACATAACCATGTGCAGCATCACCCCACCATATGCTTGTATTGACATCCCACTAGTGGCATCCTGAAACATCAACAGCAGACACAGAAGGATACCTAGAGCATAATATATAGACACAGAACTCCACTGCAAAGCAGCAACATGTGACACCTTAGATGAGAATGTGTTGGACTATGAGCTCTGCCTGAAGCTGAGCTGGGCTGAAAGTCAATACTCAGAACAACATAGAGAATGTGCTCTCATCAACAGAAGTACAGCAAGCCAGAGGTGAAAGAACACGAAGCACCTACCCTGTCATGTGTGCTGTGCATTTTGCCATGCAAATCTACAACTCCCCCTCAGCTGCAACAGTAAGTCTGGAGAGCTAATTTAGAGATCTGGTGAAAAGACTGTTTGCTCAAAACACAGGGGTTCCCTTCCCTCCCCATGCCTCATTTGAAAAGCACTAAGAAAAAAGGCAAATAGATGAAAGGTGGTCCCCACAGTTGGAGATACTGCACCAAGGGGCCTCTTGCTAAGCAGGCAGCTATTCAAATGAGTGGCTAATTGTGGCATCTGTTAACCCATTGAAGAGGTGTCAGTGCAGTATCATGGGTCTGTTAATTGGTACAAACAGGTAGCAGATGCAGGCTCTGGGATTGAGCATCTGCCATTTAGTGAGCCAACTTCTGTGAGCAGTGATTAAGCCAAGCTGATGAGTGAGATCAAAGAGGAGAGGAGAGGAGAGAGGAGAGGAGAAAAGAGGAAACATTCGATAAAGAGAAAGCTAACAATAAGACAAAGACAAACCACTGAATAAAATATTAATTAAGTGCAGTTTGATTGCAAAAAACTGTTTTGTTTTGTTATTTATGTACCCTCTTGGTGCATTTTAGTATTTTATTTTCTATCAGTTATCTGTGCATTTATTGAGCAACTGCTAATGGAATCCTAAAACCAAAATTTGACAAGTAATAACATCACTTCAAAGCAGAAGTGGGACAAAGGCATTGTTTTGTAAGTCATAAGTAGTCAATCTCAAGCCTTCTACTCACATCCCAAGTCCAGAAGGTCAGGTCCCACTCAAGTCAAGTCCCAGACATGTCAAAATGCACACTGCTATTTGACACAAGTTCTCCAGTCAATACCACTACAAAGGTCATATGTACCCAGCCTCTTAAAACAACCTACAAGAGATTATGAAGCTAATGTGGCGATCCGAATCGTGGAATTTAAAGGAATGGGTGAATAGAGCCCAAGTTTAGCTTTTAGTGTTATCAATCTCACAAAAACCCGACAACGCCACCTAGGGAATTTCACCCTAGGAAATTAGTGTCACACACACAAGGACACTCAGGTCCGTTGCACTGATGAAGGGATTCGAAGGACGTGGTTCCAGTTAAGATTACAATTTTTATTAACAATACTTCTTAAAAATGGACAATTAAAACAGGCCAACATTAAGGGGATATTAAAATATACACTAAGGACTTGACAGAGCTGAGGCTTACCAGTGGAGGGACGTGAGTCAAAAGGGGAGGTGAGGGATCCAAAAAAAACAAATCACCACAACCGTATGTGCAGGTCCCACACTCACACAAACTCAAAGGAAACAAGGGGATGCACGACACACACAAAGGGGAAACCACCACCCGGGACACCAGGGGCCGCCACCTTCAGCACTCAGCAACTGAAAAGGACAGAAACAACAATTATTGGGGTCAATTAACCAAATCAACTTGCAACACAAATAAAAAATAAAGATGAAATGGAATTGGCAAACCAAAACAACAATAAGACAGAGCTGGCAGGAATCACTAACAAAACAAAATACGAATCTAGCCTACTCAATTACAATCATAGAAATGAAAAGAAACAATCAAGTAAAATACAAAGTCCTAAATAGAAAAGGAACTAATCAATGCAAAAACGAGAAATAAATCTCAACTCACTGAATTACAACACAATCTACAAATCAAATGATACAGTCAATAGAATAAACAAAACCGAAACAAATGAACATATCATTAAATCAGAACCAAATAAACCACCAAAACAAACAGCAAACCGGGATTAACCCCAATATAAATCCGCCCGGTCCAAATTCGGGTTAGTACTCGTGTCCACTACCCGGTGACAGACCCGCCGTGTCCGAAACTCCGGACGGCTACAACGTTAGCCACCAGCAGCGTGTAGATCAGCGGCGTAGCAACAATCGTTAGCATGTAGCCCCGGTTAGCATCGGCAGCACGGCGAGCCAGACAGGCGAACACTTGCAGCGGAGAATCAACACTGTTAAAACAAGCCGGCGAGCACGCAGTCGCGTGGACGAGCCGGTTGAAGCGACACCGAGCAAAGCAGCAGTGATCCGTGACGCGTTTAGCATTAGCTGCTAACGGAGTCTCCCTAAACACAGGAGAAGGCAGGTATCAGTAAATAGCGTGAGCGGTGGCTAGAGGAGGTGGAGCACGAGAGGCCAACATACCAACAAACAGCTTCTGCCGACACACACCCGAGGAGGAGAGCGGAGGCTCATGCAGAGCATTACAGTCCGGGGGTGTCCAGCCACGTCACCTAGGACAGCAGTCATAATTCAGCGTGACACCAAACAATATATCAACAGCGTGCAGTAGCACAGCCACCGCTAGCTCACCTGCAACAGGTCGAGTGGAAGGCCGGAAGTGAGGCAACCAGAGAGGTGCGGCGAGCCGCCAAGCCAAGACCGAGGAAGAGGGAGAGCAAGGAGGCTCCACTCCCTTTTATGAAGTGCCCTCTGCTGGTGATTGGCCACCATGACAGGGCACAATTGCCCTGGGCAGAGAGGTCTCTCCTGCTACACTTATATCCAGCCAAAACTAAATAAACAATTGTTCTCCACATTTATCCCATCCTTGCGGAGCAGTGAGCAGTGGCATGCGGAGCTCAGGGACCAATGTCAGATCCTCTGCCAGCGTTCTGGTCAGGAGCAAAACTGGAGTGCCTGAAGAAAAACCCATGCAGACATGGAGAACATGCAAACTCTACACAGAAATGTCAGGGTGAGCCAGGGTTTGAACCTGAAAACTTCTTGCTGTAAGGCAGTAGCACTAACCACTCAGCCATCATATCAACCAGTAAGTTATGATGTCTAATTATTCCTGATGTGTTTTTTTTGTTTTGTTTTGTTTTTTATAATTTGCAGTTTGTTCTATGTATTTCTTGTTTATTATTGGATTAATGATCAATGTTAACTGCTCAGTGTTTTCTTTGTTGTTATTATTCTGTTGTTGAATTTGTTTGGAGAACATTGTTCTCATGTTCTCTTGTGTGTGCAAATAAACGAAACAAATCTAAACTAAACTAAACTAAGCCATCTCTGCTCTGTGATTGGCTTTAGTTAACCCTTGGTGCTCTCTGATTAGCTGTAATCAACCCTCTCTGCCTGGTGATTGGCTGTAGTTAACTTATTCTATTCTGTGATTGACTGTAGTTCACAATCTCTTTTCTGTGATTGGCTGTTGTTAACGCTCTCTGCTCTGTGATTGTCAGTCAGTCAGTCATTTTCTGTAACCGCTTGTCCTCGTAAGGGTCGTGGGGGGGGGGCTGACTTTAACACTCTGTACTCTGATTGGCTTTTGTTAAATCTCTTTGTTCTGGATTATTGACTTCTGATAAATTTCTTGTTTGTCTGTTGTCTAGATTTGATATGCAGTTTTTAATTGCATGTGAATAAAAAAACTAAACTAGACTGAACTTTTAAATTAAACTCAAGTAAACTAAAAATAAAACAAATCTCTGATCCGTGATTGGCTGTAATAAACCCTCAATTACAGATCAGAGAGTTTTAACTACAGCCAATCACAGGCTGTAGTTAAAACTCTCTGATCTGTAATTTGCTGAGGCTTACACTCTTTGCTCTGTGATTGGCTGTAGTCAACTCACTTTGCTATTTGATTAGCTGAGGTCTCTGTTCTGCGATTGGCTGAGGTTAACAGGTTAGCACGCTCTGTGATTGGTTGTAGTTAACCCTCTCTGCTCTGTTATTGGCTGTGGTCAGCTCTCTCTATTATGTGATTAGGTGAGGTTAACACTCTCTGTTCTGTGATGGGTTGTAGTTAACCTTCTCTGCCCTGTGAATTGCTGACAGTATTCCTCTGTGCCCTGTGAGTGGCTGTAGTTAACCATCTCTGCTCTTCGATGGGCTGTGGCTAACCATCTCTGTTCTGTGATTGACTTCAGTTCACCCTCTCTGTTCTGTGATTGGTTCTAGTTAACTCTTTCTGCTCTGTAATTGACTGTAGTTAAGTCTCTTCTCTGTGATTGGCTGTAGTTAACTCTCTTTGCTCTGCGACTGTCAGTAATAGTACTACAGCACTCTGCAACTGGATGTTGGACTTCCTCACATGCAGACCCCTGAGAGTTTTGATTGGCGGTGACACCTCTACATTAGTGCTCAACACCGGAGCCCCCCCAGGGCTGTGTGCTCAGCCCCCTCCTGTTCACACTGTACCCCCATGACTGCACTCAACTTCTACTACAACTGCTTTCTTAGTTTAAGAGTTTTTATTGAATTTTTAATTTAACAGCATATTTGTATGCAGTATACAATGACAATGAAGGTGTTTCTGAACATAGGACAGATGCACTATACAAATGAGTATAAATGTGAGGATAACCTGCCCTTAAGAAAAATGGTAGTCTTTCTGTGGAAACTTAGAAAGGCTAAATTCCAGAGCAAAATCCTAGTTAAATTCTACAGTGGAGCAATTGAAAGCATACTAACTGGAAACATCACAAACTGGCATGGTTCGCACACGGCCCATGACAGGAAAGCTCTATAGCTGGTGATTAAAACTGCCAAGAGCATCACAGGTTCCCATTTACAAAGCATCAGTGACCTCGGTGAGGTAAGGTGTCTTCACAAAGCCCAAAGGATACTGAAACACAGCAGCCACCCCAGCCACAGTCTGTTCACTGTTCACAACTGATAAATCTGCCTTGTACTTTGTAGTTAACTCTCTGTTCTGTGACTGGGTGACATTAACACTGTGCTCTTTGATTGGCTGTAGTTAACACTGTCCTCTCTGCCCTTTGACAGGCTGTCGTTAACCCTCTCAGCTCTGTGATTGGCTATAGTTAACCTTCCCTGCCTTTTGACTGGCTATAGTCATCTCTCTATACTCTGACTGGCTGAGGTTAACTCTGCTCTGTGATTGGCTGTAGTTAACGCTCTCTGCTCTTTTATTGGCTGTAATCAATCTTCTCTGCCCTGTGATTGGCTGAAGTTAACATTTTATGCTTTGTAGACATCAACACAATTTTCAGCTTTGACAATATTGCAATATAGCTTTTATCTTTACTAGCTTTGGTAGCAATGCCTTTAAGCCTATAAGCCCTTTTCTTCCTTAGGTAATGCACCATCCACATAACAGGAGCCCTCAGTGGGGGTCAAAATTTGGCTGCATTTTCAAATAAGTGCCTCTCAGTGGCAACACGAGTTAACTTGTGACCATGGACAAAGCAGAATTTTCAGTAAGTCCCAAGGTTGTAAAATACTCATTTTTTTATTTATTAGATAGATAGATAGATAGATAGATAGATAGACAGATAGGTAGATAGAGAGCCTTTATTGTCCCATGGGAAATTCTTTTTTACAGTCTGTTCATACATACAAGCATCAGCGAACCTACCAACACTACATGAATACATGTTTTATCTACATTCAGTTCAAGGTAGTTGTCGGTGCACCATTGAGTGAAGTGAGAAGAGAGTCATCTGAGTACTTGTAGTATGTAGTCACTGGTGAGGGGCTGATGCAGTCATTTGTATAGAGGGTGTAGAGAAAGGGGCTGAGGACACAACCCTGCAGGGGCTCCAGTGTTGGTGATGACGGTAGATGCTGTGACCGTGCCCATCCTTACCGCCTGTGGTCTGTTGGTGAGAAAGTTGTGAACCCAGTGGATGAGTGACGATATGTTAAGGTGGAGAAGCTTCTTGATCATCTGGTGGCGTTGGATCTTATTGAAAACTGAGCTGAAGTCGATTAAGAGGATGGATGCAAAGGTGCCAGGTGATTCCAGGTGTTGAACGAGTGGGTGGAGGAGACATGCCACAGCATCCTCTGGTCCCCGCCTGGCCCTGTATGCAAACTGATATGGGTCCAGCTGTTTGACAGTTGGCAGGATGGAGTGAAGGATGAGTTTTTCAAAGCATTTCATTATGATGGAGGTAAGTGCAACCGGACGGTAATGATTTGGCTCAGATGGGCATGATTTCTTGGGTACAGGGATGATGGTTAATGTTTTCCAGATGGTGGGAATGGATGCTGACCTGTAGGAGTCCCAGAAGATGGAGTAGAGAGTGGGGGCCATTTTCATGGCGCAAAGCTTCAGCAGCTTGGCAGAGATGTCATCAGGCCCAGGTGCCTTTCCACCTTTGCACCTGTTACGTTGCTGCTGCACATCCCTCACCGTGAATGAAGGGAATGCAGGTACGTCCGGGGGGAGGGCGTTGAGCAGCTCCTCACATGTAGCAGAGTGGTCCTGAGTGTCAAAGCATGTGTAGCAGGAGTTTAGGGTGTCAGCAAAGGTGGTGGGATCAAAGACTGATTGTGGAGTGAGCCTGACTGGGTAACTGACTGGTAAGGAGCTTGATTTTATTGAAGGCTTGTTTTGTATTCATGCTGCTGAACTCCTGCTCCAGTCTGCCTTTATACTTGAGTTTGGCCTTAATTATGTCATTTTTTATTTGTCTGTTCAGTAGGTTGAGAGTGGTCCAGTCCTTACGCTGAAAAACTTTGTGCTTTTCCCTCAGGCTGTTTTTGATATGGGAGGTGATCTAGGATTTGGAGTGTGCATAACACTAACAGTTCTTATGGGGATGGAGCATGAGACGCAGAAGTGAATGTAGTCCATGATCAATGAAACCCTATGATCCAAATCATCCTGGATAATGTCCCAGTCTGTGCAGGCCAGTGAACCCTGCAGTTGTGCGATGGTATCCTCCGACCAGAGGGTGGCCTGGTGGATGTGTGGCTTGTTGTGTTTCAGTTCCGGTTTGTAGTATGATAACAGGAAAACAACATTGTGATTGGAGTAACCGAGTGGAGGGTGCGAGTGAGCGATGAATGCATCAAAGATGTTACCATAACATTGATCCAGGGTGTTATGCTTCCTCGTGGGAATGTCCATGTACTGGTGGAGAGATGGCGCCATCAAGTCTGCAGCTATTTAAATCACCCACAGTGAACACCAGGGCATAGGGATATTTAGCCATCATGTTACTAGCATCCTCGGCCATCAGCTCTGCTGCCGTCCCGGTGTCAGTGGTGGGATGTAAACGCAACTGATTACGACAGTGGGGAATTCCCTCGGGAGGTAGAAGGGATGCAGTGACAGCATCAGCATCTCCAAGTTGGGTGTGCAGACGATACGGTGGACCTTGATGTTTGTGCACCACCGTTTATTAACAAAGATGCAGACAACCCCAGCTCTGTTCTTGCCAGACCGGGCGGTCCTGTCATCCCGCAGGATGGAAAAGTTGTCAAGACTGACCTCCGAGTCCGGAATATCCTCACTGAGCCAGGTTTCGGTCAGGGCAATGATGCATGCATCTCTATATGTCCGCTCTACTCTGCATTTGCCGTGCAATAAGTCCATTTTATTCTGGAGAGAGCATACGTTTGCCAGTAAGATGGAGGGAAGAGGGGGTGTGAAGGGACGCTTCCTCAGCCTGGTGTGTACACCTCCTCGCCTACCTCTTTTCCTTGGACGGAGTTTTGGCGGAAGATCGGCTGCCAGTCTCTCTTTGCAGAGGGCAGAGAAGCCTAGTTGGAGAAGCTCCTCCCGGCTGTAGGTATGCTGTTTGTACCCACTGGTCCCCGGTTGTAACTCCGTCGCCATGCCACTGTTGAGGTTTAATAGGATCGTGCAAATGATCCTGCAAATTTTGACCGGAACCAGCATACTGGCTCTGTGACTGGGTATTAACAAACAAACTGGACAATAACCAACATTAGACAATACGTGAAAAACTAAGCCAAACTAGACAAAATTATGAAACAAACTAGACGCCGGTATGAAAGACAGACAGACGTCACAGCAGAGCATGCGCCGACTGCCTATTTAACTATTCTACTGTAAATCTCTTCTTGCAGCAGCTGTACTGCCACAACTGTTTGGCTGAGCAGATTTAGGAGGTAAATCTGCAGCTGCCCTGTCACTTCGCTTGCGCTCTTCGTCCCATACTGCCATCATATCCTCCACCGCTGTTGGATCCACCTCCGTAGCGACCATAGCTCCTGCCACCACTGCCACCACCACCACCACTACCCCTCCCTGAGCTACCACCTTATCATGGTGGAGGAGTTTGCGTGTCCCAGTGATCCTAGGAGCTCAGTTGTCGGGGGCTTTATGCCCCTGGTAGGGTCACCCATGGCAAACAGATCCTAGGGGAGGGACCAGACAAAGTGTAGCTCACCGGAACCCCTTTTGATGAATGCGACAAATGGTGAGAAGTTGGGTGTGGGGCTCGATGGGGAGCTCCTGGTGGCCTGGCCCCATGGGGCCGGGCACAGCCCGAAGAGGCGACGTGGGACCTCCTTCCCTTGGGCTCACCACCCGTAGGAGGGGCCAAAGGGGTCCGGTTCTGTGTGAGTTGGGCAGCAGCCGAAGGCGAGGACCTTGTTGGTCCAATCCTCGGCTGCAGAAGCTAGCTCTAGGGACATGGAATGTCACCTCTCTGGTGGGGAAGGAGCCTGAGCTGGTGTGCGAGGTTGAGATGTTCCGACTAGATATAGTCAGCCTCACCTCGACACATAGCATGTGCTCCGGAACCAGTCTTCTCGAGAGGGGTTGGACTCTCTTCCACTCTGGAGTTGCCACTGGTGAGAGGCGCCGAGCAGGGGTAGCAATACTTATAACCCCCCGGCTCAGTGCCTGTATGTTGGAGTTTACCCCAGTGAACGAGAGGGTAGCCTCCCTCTGCCTTCAGGTGGGGGAATGGATCCTGACTGTTGTGCCTATGGTCGAAATGGCAGTGCAGAGTATCCACCTTTTTTGGAGTCCTTAGAGGTGGTGCTGGAGAGTGCTCCTTCTGGGGACTCCCTCGTTCTGCTGGGTGACTTTAACACTAGAACTACCAAGGCAGTCATTTTGACTGCTTTCAAAATTTGCGACGTCATAACTTGGTTTAAAAAAAACCTATGTACCAATAGGACCCTGACTTTTCCTAAATGTGTGTATATTTTATTCTAACATTGTTTTATCATTAAAATTTCAAAACACAAAAGAGATCTGAGTATTACTACCTCGAATGACCATAGCAGTCAAATTGACTGCATGTTTTTTACAGGGGGTGTCATATTTCACTATTTGCTACATTTTCCCGCTCTTTCTCCTGCTCTATTGTCTGTTTGTTTTTTATGCTCTGTGAAGCTAAAACCTAGTTATAGCTTCACTCTAAACCCAAGAGAGACAAAAATGACAAGTAGAAAGAAAATGTCTGTTATGGAGGCTTTAGCCTTGTTTCAGAGTCTTGATGAGGAAGAATCCGATGGAGGAGCAGGTTCAGAGAGTGATGTCTCTTGGTGTTTGGAAGAAGCTTCATCTAGCTCTGAGAGTGATTCAGAAATCATTTCAGAGATGCCCACTAGCAAAAAAAGACGACTGGAAACATCGAATTCCACACTTGCTGACGTCCCATCTGCTAATTTTCAAGGTATGAGGCCTACAGGAGGACTCCTTATTATCATCATTATTATTAGGTTATTGTTTGCTATAATGCATATTTCTGTAATGTAAGCCTGTGCTAGTTTTATGTGATCTTGTGAGCCTTTAGCCTTAGCCTTAGCCTTTATTTAGGTATTGCAGGGGGCCTCCAAATAATTTACAAAACAGCATGATTTTCTGATAGACAGCTTTTTGGTCTATCAAGTGTGCCATAAATTGGAAAAGGCCTGATAAGATGAATATTCCATGAAATAAAACTAATTCGGCTATAATGTTTTGGTGACAGTGGAACATCCTGAAACTTCAGCGGCACCTACTGTGTTAACCACAAGAGCACTCAGCCCGCCATTGGATGAAGAAGCTGTCCCACAACCCTCAGCACAGAGGCATGAAACAGCGAAAGATGGCACAGTGTGGACTGTAATACAGTCAGGTGAAAACAGCGGAAGGCGTCAGAGTCACAATGTCCTTTCAGAAGCTGCAGGCCCCACAGCACATGCCAAACGCAACATTGAAGATGCCCTCACCTCTTTTCTGTGTTTGGTTGATGATTCCATGCTGAAACACATCAGGGCCTGCACCGTTGCTGAGGCACATAGAGTCAGAGGGGAAAGTTCATGGGATATGACTGTTGATGAGCTAAAGGCCTTCGTTGCTCTAATCTACGTTCGTGGTGCACAAGGTGGAAAAGGCCTGGACTTGGGGAGCTTTTGGTCAGCTGACTGGGGCTGTGCATTTTTCAAGGAGACCATGTCCCGAAACAGATTTCAGGAAATCTTACGATTCCTGCATTTTGACAAAAAGGAGACCAGACGCACACGTCTGCAGGAGAACAAGTTTGCCCTGGTATCTGAAGTTTGGGAGAGATTTGTCCAGAACTGCATCACTTGCTACAAACCAGGTGCTGATATAACTGTTGATGAGCAGCTCTTCCCAACAAAAGCAAGGTGCAGCTTCATCCAGTATATAGCTAGCAAACCTGACAAATTTGGTATCAAGTTCTGGCTTGCTGCTGATGTTGATACCAAATATATGCTGAATGCTGCGCCATATCTGGGCAAAGATGAGACACGGAGGCCAGGACAGCGACTGGGAGACAGTGTGGTGTTGAAATTGGCTGAGCCTTTCCTGGGGAAGGGGAGAAACATCACCACTGATAACTTCTTTACTTCCCTTGAACTTGCCAAGGCACTAAAGGCCCAGAAAACCAGCCTGGTTGGTACGGTAAATAAGAGCAGACGAGAGCTTCCTCCATCTGTAAAGGAGCAAAGGGCCCTGCACACTACAGAGGTACTGAAATGTGACAGTGCAACCCTAACAGTCTATCAGTGCAAACCAAGGAAAAATGTCTCCATTCTAAGCACTGTCCACACAGCTGTCAACATCACAGGTGGCCACAAGGCTAAACCAGAGACTGTTACATACTACAACAGAACCAAGGTTGGAGTAGATGTGCTTGATCAAATGGCGAGGAAATACTCAGTGAAAGCACCTACACGAAGATGGCCATTGGCGGTCTTTTATAATATTCTTGACCTGGCTGCCATAAATGCTTCGATCCTGTTCAAGAAATGCACCGATGAGATGATGTCACGGAGGAACTTCATACTGCGACTCGCAAATGAACTTCGCTCCGGACACATGACAGCGAAAGCCAGACAAATGATGGTGCGAGAGCCCCGGTTGGAGCAGCAGAAGATGGAGAGGAGAAGGCAGTGCCAAGTGCAAAGAAAGTGTAAGAAAAACAAAGCAAAGGATACTTGTGTCAAATGTCACAAGGTAGTGTGCGGGAGCTGCACATGGAAGGTACAGGTTACCTGTGCTGACTGTGAGTGATTGTGAGCCATAAGCAAAACTTGGCATCATAACAGCAGAGTGTCTTCAGCTGGCTGGCAGCCATCACAGCATTTTAGAATCTTCATAATAGTTAACATTTTTCATTGTTAAGGTCTAATGATAACACCAACCTATTTTGAAAGCAGGATACATTTGTTTTTATTTCACAGAGAAAATGGTTGCAGTTCGAGTTTGCCTGTGTAATTGCAGAGAAGTTATGTTGTGTCAATTAAATAAATAAAACACTGATTCATTATAGTTTTCATTTAGTGTCTTGATGTGTTTTTTACCTATTCCACCAATTTATTCTTAGATGTTTTTAATGATAATCCAAATTATAATCAAATAATGTCCGAGCAGTCAAAATGACTGCTATGGTCATTCTAGTAGTTGCAGAATTCTGGTAGACCGAGTGTTAACACTCATGTTGGAAACGACAGTGAGACCTGGAGGGGCGTGATCGGGAGGAATGCCCCCCCCCCGTCTGAATCCAAGTGGTGTTTTGTTATTGGACTTCTGTGTCCATAACAAACACTATGTTCGAGCATAAGGGTGTCCATATGTGCACTTGGCATCAGGACACCCTAGGCCGCAGTTCGATGATCAACTTTGTAGTCGTGTCGTCGGACTTGCGGCCACATGTCTTGGACACTCGGATGAAGAGAGGGGTGGAGCTGTCTCATGGTGGGGGAGGACACCGGTAATACCCGGCAGACCCAAACTCATTGTGAGGGTCTGCTGGCAATGTTTGGCAGAGACAGACTGCTTCGAAGAAGTTCTGGACCACAATCCAGCGTCTCAGGAGGGGGAAGCGGTGCTCTGTCAACACTGTGTATGGTGGAGACGGTGCGCTGCTGACTTCAACTCAGCACGTCGTGGATCGGTGGAAGGAATACTTCGAAGACCTCCTCAATTCTGCCAACGCGCCTTCCGGTGAGGAAGCAGGGCCTGGGGACTCGTGGGTGGGCTCCTCCATCTCTGGGGCTGAGATTGCCGAGGTGGTCAAAAAGCTCCTTGGTGGCAGGGCCCCGGGGTTGGATAAGATCCGCCCGGAGTTCCTTAGGGCCTTGGATGTTGTGGTGCTGTCATGGTTGACACGACTCTGCAACATTGGACATTGGGGGCAGTGCCTCTGGACTGGCAGACCGGGATGTGGTCTCTCTTTTTAAGAAGGGGGACCGGAGGGTGTGTTCCAACTATAGGGGGATCACACTCTTTAGCCTCCCTGGTAAGTTCTATTCATGGGTACTAGAGTGGAGGGTCCGGCGGACAGTCGAACCTCGGATTCAGGAGGAGCAATGCGGTTTTCATCCTAGTCGTGGAACTGTGGACCAGCTCTGGACCCTTGGCAGGATCCTTGAGGGTGCATGGGAGTTTGCCCAACCAGTCCACACCGACCATGTCCCTTGGGGAGTCCTGTGGGGGGTACTTCGGGAATATGGGGTATTGTTCCAATCCTCACCTTTGGTCACGAGCCCAGCCACCTCCCTAGGGTGGCTGGGCTCTCCCGCAGAGATAGGGTGAGAAGTTTGGTCAACCGGGAGGAGCACGGAGTAGAGCCGCTGCTCCTCTGCGTTGAGAAGAGCCAGATGAGGTGGCTCGGGCATCTAATTAGGATGCCTCCAGGACGCCTCCCTGGTGAGGTTTCAGGGCACATCCCACCGGTAGGAGACCCCACGGAAGACCCAGGACACGCTGGAGAGACTATGTCTCTCAGCTGGCCTGGGAACATCTCGGGATCCCCCAGGAAGAGCTGGACGAAGTGGCCTGGGAGAGGGAAGTCTGGGTTTCTCTGCTTAGGCTGCTGCCCCTGCGACCCGATCCCGGGTGAGTGGAAGAAAATGGATGGATGCATGGATATTTAACAATTATTTTCAACATTTGCAGTGAACTGAGAAAATATTCAAACCTCTAAACTTCAAAATTATTTAACCAAAAATGTCATGCTCTTTAAGGTTATTCATATTCATACCTGTATTCAACTTTTGTCAATATTTTATGGCCTTTAATGCACAAAGCATTTTAAGAAATTTCAACCTCCACATTTGACAATATTTCAGTTTAGCTTACAAATTGTTTGTCAATGTATTTCAGCTTTTAGCGGCTCCTGGTAATATAATTCAGCGTCCAAATCTCAAAGCTTTACATTTTAACTTCCAGGTGCAGTGCAATGCATTTGCACTTTAAAATGTATGTATTTTCAGCAATGCTTTGCAATTTACTTTAGCTGTCAGCATTCACACACATTTTCTGCAGGAAGGGCATTTTCCAGTTTTTTTTTATTATCATTATTATTATTTTTAATGAATTAATTTAATTTGATTTTAATTTGAATTTAATTTAATTGGCCTATGTAGACACATGAAATTTTTTCTTGTGACTGGCAAAAGGGTGCAAATGCTGTTCAGTCAAAATGACAATCAGCTAGATAAGGGCACAATCATTTTGGCCCAAAAATTCTGCTCCGCCCATACCACAGACTTGAAATTCAACACACAACTCCTGCTCAATATACTCTAAAAGAAAAGCTTCAAGAACCATCAAGTCCTCCTGACTAGACTTTCTTACATTTGTAATTTTTTTCAAAACACATTTTTGACATTTAACCCTAAATTGAAGGTCCATGTACTAAATTTTTTGTGGATCATCAAAAGCTTGTTGATATCTTATTGCGTCTTTAAGATATTAACCAACAACTCTTAGAGGGTATGTGGTTCAGCACATAAATAGAATAACCATTAAGCCAATCATCACAAAACTTGCAGGGAATGTCTACATACATAACTGGCAACTGGCAACAACTCTAAAAGTTTCATTCAAAGTGACTACCAGAGGGCATCACAAATGCAAAAAAATGGGCGTGGCATAAAGCAGAGACTATAAATCTAAAAATTGCCTGTCAAATCATCTCAAAACTTGCAGGATATGTCAAATAATAATGTTGAATCATTGTTGTAAAATTTTGAAACAGGTCAAATAGGAGCTACCACCAGTTTAAAAAAAGATGCACTGGCCTTTTGCAAACTTTTGGCCATAAATCAATGACAGTTTGTCCAAATATCAGCAAACAGGAAAGCAACAGTGTTGCCAAAATGAGCTGGCCAAGTAGATATTTGGATGTAAATGAATCAGCATCTGCCCAATCATCATAAAACCTGTTGGTCATCTTTAATGCAGGCATCATAAGCTGTCAAAGGTCTTGTTTTTACCCATCTTTCTAGTTATAAAGGTCAGTGCCGGCATGAATCCCATCAGAAAGAGCTTGAACTCCCACCTTGGGGAGAACTTCGACCATGTCCCGGGGGAGGCGGGGGACATTGAGTCTGAGTGGGCCATGTTCCGTGCAGGGCCAGCTCTTGGCACAGGTGATATAGGCGGTCGCCTAGGGCGCCATCTGCTGGAGGGGAACTGCCACGCCGCCAGTCCCCCTTGGCCTCGAGGGAAAATAATAATAAAATAATAATTTTCTATGCCCACTGGCGCCCTCACTTAGTGTTTTCTTTCTAGAAAAAAATATATATATTAACATTACAAATAAAAAAACAGTGACATGTTCCTAAATTATGTGTGAGCACGTGATGTGTCGTTATTGGGTGCAGAGGTGCAGGTTAGGGTTAGGGTGCATAGGGCACCAAATTGGGTAGAGCCGACCCTGGTTCCGTGCCTCCATTGTTGAGGCAGCCAATCGGTGCTGTGGCCATAAGGTGGTCGGTGCCTGTCGGGGCAGCAACACCCGAACCTGTTGGTGGACTCTGGCAGTGAGGGGTGCCATCAAGCTGAGTAGGAGAAGGAGTCCTATTGGGCCTTCTTGGCCTATGGGACTCCAGAGGCAGCAGTGCTGGCATGAATCACATTGCTGCTTATGGCTCGAATTGTTATTTGACGCTGCTGTCATGGTAAGTCTTGCTGGGCAGGGAGAGCAGGAGGAGAGCAGAAGGAGAGCAGGAGCACAGAAGCTTAGAGACGGTCCCTTTGTGATGCTTGAGAACAGAAGCTGATTGTTGGCGATCAGCTTTTTTACAGCAGAAATCATTGCAGTTATTTTTGGCCTTCAGTGGTTAGAGCAAGTACAGCCATTTGAAACAGTCATTTGCTCAAACTAAGCAGCAGCTCTCAGAGGATTTTCATCAAGGTGAGTGGTCAGAGAATATCTCATGATAAAAATGCACAGTATGCTTTCAGGATTACAAAGGGTGTGTATAGAGGTGCAGTGGTGTTGGGTCCCTGTTCATATAGGTGTGAAACATGATGTACAAATTGGCAAAGAAGACTCTTAGTGGCTAAATGACAAAAAAAGTGATATTAGTTGTTGGGAAAGGGTGAGACCATTATTAGAGCAGCCATTATTAACACCTAGCAGAACAACTGGATAATATCATAACTGCAGAGAGGATGTAAAGGCTAGGGCAGGCAGGTCTTTATTAGATATACATATAATCAAATATCTGTCAGTAAGCTTCATGCAGTCTGTGTAGAGCGCATTATGCAAAGCAGTAAATGTGTTTCAGAGAGGAGACTGGGAAATATAGTAAGCACATGAAAAGGGACATGAATGGAGCTAAAATTAGTTTACTGAGCAAAAGGGCAGGGCTTCAGGAAAGCGAGAAGGGGGCTGGTCGGTTATATAAAACACGCAGGATTATGAAATAGGATTTTTAAAAATTCTTTCTTCATTTTATTTTGATCTGTTCAGAAAAGTCAATGCTATGACTTCACATGGGTTACTCCGACACAGTAGGTGGCAGTATACACCTTTAAAGTTGGTTTGCAATCCGCCAACAAACTCGCAAAAGAAGAAGAAGAAGCAGACGTAAGAAGAAGGTGAAGTGTGTGCAGTGTCTAAAGAGTCACCCGGTGGACTTTTAACCATGCGCGCCCACATGTGTCAACGCCTGGTAAGAGAGTGCGTGTGCAAGAAGCGCTCTGGGTTTGTCTCCTGTATTTTTTTTATTGCATTGAACAGCTGAAGTAACAGTCTTAGCGGCTGTAAACACCAGGCCCCGGGTTAACCGCAGTACCGCGGCTAACATGTCTGTCTGTCTGCCCTGCGTCCTTGACCAAAGTGACGGCAACACGGGGCAGCGTTACCAGCTGCAGGTTGCTCCAATGCTTTCGTGATCACCGTTTCTCAACTGCGTTACAGCGAAGTTTGCTACTCTACAACATAAAGCTGTTAATTACAGTGACATCAGTGGCTTAATGACAATATATGTAAGAAAAATAGACCGACTGGTAACGTTAAACGTAACTTATTAGAATGACTCTAATTTTAGTCTGTTGTGTAATCATGTAGGTATTGCTAACGTTACCTGCTTGTGTGTGCCCTTACTGTCAGTCACGTATTTCTTCTGCCTCTGTGCATGAGTTAAAACTTAAACTCTTAAAAACCCTAGCAAACGGGCTTGACTTCTTTCAGAAAATATGGATGGAAGGCAGTGAGCAACGAACGAAGAAATTACCCCCAAATTAGTAAGATATTTGCAAGTACGAGAAAATTACAGAAAAAAAGGTTAATTTTTTTAAAGACGACAAAACAAATCAAAAAAGAAAGAGACAGTTTAAGAAGTGCTTAAAAATATAATAGTTCTGAAATATAATTTAAAATATGTAATGATGATTATTATAATTTAGTTTTACTCCTTTCTGTACGTTTTTCAAAATATTTTTTAAATCTACTAATTTCTTACATTTTGTGGAACATTTTTCACCCAGTTGCTTATTGCCTTTACCCCTGTGGTATTGATGGAAATCACACCCATTTTCTGAGGTTAGAAGTTAAAAGTTTTTACTTGTGAATGGTGTCTGAAAGCAGCACAAGAAAAGTGAAGTCTCTACACTTTTCATGTTAATTTGACCAAAAAAATGTTTGAGGGGCCTTCAGGTTTAAAAGCAAACTTCACTGGAAAGATATAATTAAAATCAGGAGCTCTTTCATGTATTGAAGGTGAATCATTGTAACATTAATCATTATGTCACTGTTACTGTAGGCTCACCACTACCTCTCAAGAAGCTACGCGTCTCGTCCTTCACTAAATGTAAGTTATCTTTCAGTCACTGAAATTTCGAGCTAAACACTGAAATGTTTGGACTGCACACTATAATGCAGACTTTGAATGTATGGTTTCAGGAGGTCGTCATTGTCAGCGCAGTCCGCACTCCAATGGGCTCCTTCAGAGGCAGTTTGGCTGCAGTACCAGCCACCAAACTGGGCTCCATTGCTATTAAAGGAGCCATAGACAAAGCAGGTATGTTCTGTGGGCTGTACCACAAAGTAAGTTCAGTAGAGCCAGACTCTGTAGGTGGGTTTCCATTAACCCTTAAATTGCACAAACTGAAATTGCAAATATAAAATACATCAATGGGGACATGTAAATTTTGAAAAAAATATTATAAATAAAGTTTTTAGGCATGCATGAGGTGGCATTTCAGGTGATTCAAAAAAAGCCATATTTCATAAAACCGCAATGTAAACACTTTTTTGGCTTTTCAGGTCACATGATGCTATGGCTATGTGCTTGTTAGTAGGAACTGGCTCCCTCATGATGCAGCAGTTACTACAAGAGGTGTTCTTGCATCACATAACTTGTCAAAAGTTGAGCAGATCATCTGAGAGTTTTGAATTCACAATTTCTATGTAAAAATCGTGGACTGTCACCTCCCAGAAATCCCTCATACGTGGCGGCTCCCACGTATAAGGGGCTTGCCTCTCCATTATGGCTCCATAACACGCCTACGTGGCCTTGGATTGGAAATAATGACGGCTAGTGCTGTGGCTGCAAAAGAAATTAAGCTGCTAATGTTTTGAACATCCATCACAATGCTTCTTGGAATGTTATTGCCAGAGGAAAAGTCGCAGAACATTGCAAGAGAAGTCCCATAACATAACTTGGTGGAAATGCTGTAATCTCACAAAAGCGTTTTATCGACATTTCAAAAATGTTGCTGAAGTTTTGCACAAATCTGGAATGGAACAACTGGTGAATAAAATAAAACAATATTCTTGTTCACATTCTGCATTCACTGACATACAAAGTTCCTCTGTAAAAACACACATGATGCATGCATAAAGTAAGCACTATCGTAACTATATATGTATATATATATAAGTTTTTGCAAAAGTTATCAGGTCTATCCAGCTAAAAAGAGAGCCCCTTTCTTAGGACAGAAAACTCCGCCTTTAGACTAAACATAGCTCACTAACACACTACTCTGGCTTTGTGGTACAGCCCTCACATGGTTTACTTCTTCAAAGAAATCTGTTGTCCTTCATGTAGGCCTAGATGTAACATCAGCTGATCATCATTATCACCAGAAGTGTGTGCAAGCATGCCTTAGCTAATACACCAGATGTAACTCACTATCTGAATTTTCCATGAGTAGGTGCATTGCTGCATAAAAAAAAGATGGTTGGTGTATCTTCAGAGAGTTGAATTCATGTTGTTGTGTTTAGGAATCGCTCCTGAAGAGGTAAAGGAAGTGTACATGGGCAATGTGCTTCAGGCAGGAGAGGGACAGGCCCCCACAAGACAAGCCTTGCTTGGAGCAGGTATGACCACACTGCTATATTTTCACCTTCATTCCAAATATTGGCATTTTACCAAAATATTGATGTCCAGAAACCAGCTATACACATGCTGCCATGACAAACAGAAATAATTAACTCAAGTACATAAAGCATGTTTGTCATCTCTTTGCCCTTTAGTTGCTCCTATTTCTGTACACATCATAATCTGAAATACAGATGTCCATTTTGTTTAACTTAACAGCTGTAACCTGTAACTAGAAGTGTCAGCACAAGTGCTGCTAACATAACTAAGAATGCTGAAATGGTTGTTCAGTCAAAATGAAGCTGCACTAACTAGTAACAAACAGGTTCATTTTTAAGAGAAAAAAGACATGAACTACAAGGGACTTTTCCTTTTAGGCTGGTGCTCCCTTGCCTTACCTTAGCGCTGCATTTCAAAGTGCTGTCTGTTGAGGCGGTGAAATGTGATTTTTTGTGATATACATTTTTTGCCTTTTATTTTTTGTTAGCTTAGCTAGCCAACAGACAGTTGTGTTACCATTTGGAAACATGCCCACTGCCCACCCTCGGGGGTCCTGTGCTTCCCCGGCTTCTCTGCACAGAGCAATGGCCAGGTCAGGTGGTAGCTAACATTAGCTAGCTAGTGGCACAGCTAATTCGGCATTCAGCTTGGTAACACTTTGCTGCGGGAACATTATGCTCACCCTCTGCTCTCCCCTGCAGGTAGCCCTGGTGATTAAGCAGCTACATTTCGACCGCAAATCCCTTTTAGTATTGTTAGTGATGTTAGCTACAGCAGTTTGGCTGACACTGCTAATGGTGGCAACAGAACTAACTGTAGCAACTTAGTCAATGATGCTGAAGGGGATTTACAGCTCAATACTGAGCCCCTTACTCACTCGGGCAAGCTGGGGGATGATCGTGGGCACAATGTTTCCACAGCAACGCTGTTGGGTCAGAACAGCGTCATTATCAGTCATCAGCAAATGAGCAGCTCAGCTCGCCACTAGCTCCTACCAGACCAGAGTGGTGCACTGTGCAGTAAATTAAAGAGCAGCAAAATTAGCCTATAGAGCCCCATGTTTAACCGTTCAAAAAGTTCCCGGGGTTAACCAGTTAACAGTTAACTGACTTAACACCTCACTTCACCGAGGTCACTGATGCTCTGTAGATGGAAACCAGCTCTGCTACAACATTATCTTCTCTGTTCTTCTTAGAAGTGCTGATTTTACAGCTCACAGCAACTTCAAACGACACAGTCTCTGGCTTTTGTTTGATATCTAGTGTGCAAAAAAAAAGTTGGACATTTGCGATTCATGTTAGCGCAGTTAGCTTGTTTACTATATTATACGAAAGCCACTGTCACACTGAACGTCCCTCTGAGCGTCATTCAAACTTTAAAACTTTTTATGAAAAGAAACTTGAATAACTGAATATTTGTATTTAACAGCTGAATAATTCATAATTCTGAGTCGGGTACAGCCCTTATAATTTCTGTGAATGATAGTTCCTTTATTATCACACATATCTGCAACCATTACCAAATATACAACTCTCCTGTGGCAGACAGACACATGAAAACATCACTGAAGGCAGATCTAGAGATTTTTGTTTATCAATGCAATTATGTCTGATTGTATTTTCAGGCCTGACCCTCGGCACTCCAGCAACAACCATCAACAAAGTGTGTGCCTCTGGGATGAAGTCCATCATGATGGCAGCACAGAGTCTTATGTGTGGACACCAGGTAGCATTAGCATTATAAGAGTACTCTCTCCCTTACTCAGCCAGCTTTCACTTGAATTTGTGAAGGAAACTTTCTGTCTCTCGCAAGCCTCTCGGGAACGAAGAGTCCAAAGACTGAGAAAATTCTCAATGAATTGAAGTCATTTTTTTAACCACGTTTAACAGCAACACTTCACTTTAATAGGGATGTAACAATACATTGATCTTGATCAGTGGACTTTGATCCATGTGTCGATTCTACGATCAATGACCTAATGTCATCATTGCAAAGTGAAAACATTGATCCAAACCATCACCATAAGCATTTATTTTGAAAGTCTATTTCAATGTCAAGCATCAGCAGGCAGATAATGACTAGCAGCCATGGAAAAATACAGTGTGGATTACAGTATTTACTTTGGAATAAATCAGCAGTTTTGAAATAGTTTTGGTTTTGGAGGAAATGGAGGTCAGCAGACAGAGCATAGACATATGGAAACAATGCTGTACTGACAACACTTGGGAACAGGACGTACATGCCTGGCCTGCTAACTTTGCGATACGGCAGCATTAGCTGCTCTGTGTTTACAGTGTTCAGCTGAAAATATGCCAAATGACTAAATATTACATAGGAGGTGTTGAATATATAGTCAGTAACATTGTTTCTTGGGAGTTTGTAAACACAACGTTCAAATTTGACCTCTCCTTCTGGACGCGTAACCACCAGAAGCGCACACCCTCTGCCTCTGACAAGAGTTGCGAGAACACACCCACCTAGCCCAGCACCACCTGCAGCATCACATTTGTGTGTGAGAGCTAGCTGTTTGCTGGCAGATATCAAACAGTTTGAAAGTATGCATACGAGATGCAGCACTGGATTAACAGCTGCAAACATAAATGCACAAATTTACACAATTATAGCTGACACCGAGTCTCTGATGATCAGCTTACAATTCGGTGTCAGCTGCAGCACATCTAGAGAGATGATGGGTCACCAATTTTTTATGCGTGACGCGCACGTTTGTCAACAGAAAAAGACTAAAAATGGTGTTTTGATGATTATATTGACTCCATACTGCTTTTTACTGCAGTTTAAACGTCTCTCCCTGTTACAGATGAGGTAAAGACCGCCCATTCTCGTTCAGAGAAGGCCATAACTTTAAAATACAAGCAGAGGGCTGAGTCTCTGTAGACACAGTCACCACCACACATGAACAGGAGCCCATACGTGATGATTGAGTAGATTACTTTTGTATAGGTCTCTATTATTTTTTTTAAGGAAAAAGTTACTGACTATACCTTTAATCTGTGAGTAGGGGTTTAGTCTGTTTGCTGCTAGGCTAGTTTAAGCAGTGTGAAAGTACTTAAGCTAATAATGCTAACTAGCAAAAAAGTGTTTTGTCTGTGAAGCTCAATAGTTATTATTGAGCCAAATTTTACAATTAAAAAGAACTTACTGTTAATTCATGTTTGATGGCTGTTGGGAGAACTTTGCCTTCAGGGCTTTAAGCCAGATAGCCCTGAAGTTTTAGGGAGAAAGGCTCATGGTTTGGGTTCAAATGAAATAAGATTTCATTCCGAAAAGGGCATTCTGGCAGAAGGCCTTGGTTGTGTTAAATACACATATAACATTATCTCCTATCAGTCGCAGGCCCAGAATTCAGTTCAATCCAAATCCTATTGTGTATTTTATTGTGTAATATTATATTGTCTTCCAAACAATTGATCCAATTTTGTAATTTCCAAGTATCCTTTGTCTGCTCAGTACTTCCCCAAAAGCTCTTCCTGAACAGAAAGTGAAACACGTCAATGCTCTCTTGAAAGCCAGACTCCATTGACAAAAACAGTTTTACCATGTTGAACACTGAAGCTGCTGGTCTACAGTTGCATCAGTCAGTTTGTTTGTGTTGTTTAATGTTTTACAGTTTTTATCAAAGGAGTCTGGCTTTCAAGAGAGCATAAATAAGTTTCACTGTCTCTTCAGTTCCCTGTTGGAAAGGGTGGTGTGTTTGGACAGTACTGAGCAGACGACTGGATGAATAAGACTTGGAAATATCGCTTGAAATATTATTTTTATACTTTTAAAGTACATCTAAACACACAAATCTGAGACCTCACAAGTAAATGGAATACTTTGTTGTGCCCCAAAACAAGCTTTGTTTACTACAAGATGTTTGAAAACCTGCAAGCTAGCAGCTTCAACATGTTAGACTACACACCTTTCAGTTCTTTGACAGAATGACTGTAAAAACCAAATCCTGTGAAACACATTAACATACAGAAGTAACCTTTTGAGTTTATACACATCCAACTTAGGGTACATAGATAACAGGAATAGAGGTCAGTGTGAGACAAAACAATCTAAAATAGAGTTTAGTTGTCACTACAGATGCATGTATGGCCATCTGTGTGTTCTTCAAGGATGTGATGGTGGCTGGCGGAATGGAGAGCATGTCCAACGTGCCTTATGTGATGTCCAGAGAGACCCCAGCCTACGGAGGAGTGAGGATGGAAGATCTCATTGTCAAGGATGGACTCACTGATGTCTACAACAAATTCCACATGGTAACAATCAACTCCTGTTAAATATGACCTTGTTGTATATATTTTTCAAGTCATGGAGATAAAGTTTGAATGCATTTAAAAATGTACATTTAAAAAGCTACAAGCCTCGCTAACAAGAGTTCTTGATAGATGGCAGCCATGTTTTTTGATCCATCTTGCTCAGTTATAGTAGGATTGTGTATCCCAGGCCTACAAGGCTATAAACCAGATTTGTTGTTGATAAAACCAAAATCCAAAAAGTCTATTCATATTAGTGTTTGTCAAACTATGCAAATTAGCAAAGAACCCATTATTGTGGCCATAATTGTTCAAGAGGCTTTTCTTTCTTTTTGTAGAGCACATTGAGATGTACATGTGTGTTTCACATTTCAAGTTAATCAGACTGCCATGAGGACTGCGGCCTATCAAAATTTTCACTCTTTTGGCTGTCAGTTATTGCTCAACCATCAGGCCGATTGCTTGAAGTGCTTGAATTTTAAGGGAAACACTTGAGTATAGGAATACATTGAAAATAGACCCTTCTTTAACAAAGAGCCTAAAGTCCTTGAAATCAAATGTAATAACACGTAACACTGTCTTTTCTTTTGACCAAACTATAATTTTATTCCGCTCCATTCTGAAACCCTGGCCAAACCAGTCGGCCTGGCATGGCAGAACTTAACATGACTTAACTTATAATCCGGCTCGTCACCTTAATTGGTTTTCCTTTCTCTTTTTAGTGGTGCCTTGATTGCCTTGAAAGTGAAAATTAAGTTCCATGTGGCTCCACATTGAAAGTAGTCTAGAAGTAGAAGTTTACAAAGCCAGTTTCATTTGTTTGTTATTTGAATTATTTGATTGGGAAGCACCGAAGCTCTTTTTTTTAAATTAAAGATAATGGGATTTTCCAACAATCAGTTTTTGCATTCAGTTGTATATGATGTACACAGTGAAGTCATTTTTCATTTAATTGTGAGTTAAATATTTAGAAATGTGTTTGTCCTAACAACAAAACATCAGCAGTGAGCTGCTACAGAAATGTGTGTGAAACACAATGTGTGCTTTTGAGTTATCTGTAATTTCATGCATTGCATGTTTACAGAGCATTAGTTGGAGGAAGCCCTATAAAATTTTTCTTGTGTCATTTTTCATCACTTAAAGTAAATTTGTTATTTTATCAGTTTTGTATTTGACCTCTTTTCTGTTGCTTTTGCCTTACTGTCTTTAAAAGGGCAACTGTGCAGAGAACACAGCCAAGAACAGCAACATCACCAGAGAGGAGCAGGACGCCTATGCCATCAGTTCATACAGCCACAGCAAAGCAGCATATGAGTCTGGTCTCCTGGCCAAGGAGATTGTGCCTGTTAGCATTCCCCAGAAAGGTACAGCAAGTTGGTCCCGGGCCAGTGACGTAGGGCTTTTACTTAATGCAGCAGCAAAAACCTGATTTTGAAATGATTTTGTAGGCAAACCTGATGTGGTCGTGTCTGAGGACGAGGAGTGGAGGCGGGTCGACTTCAGCAAAGTTCCCAAACTGAGGCCAGTGTTCCAGAGAGAGAATGGTAATGTTGCTGTATCATTTTTTTCATTCACTGAGTCATTCATCACTTGAATTAGGGAATAACATCAGACCACTATTCTTTCACTTAACAGAATTGCCATTTTGCTTTCCCACTGCCAGCTCTGTACACGACTCTGCAGTAGACAAATGTCTTGAGTGTGTAAGTGTGTGAGTGTGGGAGTGTGTGTGTGTGTGTATATGAATGAGTGAGAGGAGGGTGTTGATGTGTCCATTCGATACACCGACTATATATAAAGATGGGCGCCATGCCTCCACTAACCCCTGCTATGCTGAAGTGAGGTTAAAATATCCAGGATATGGACGTTGCCATCTTGAGAGGATGATGTCATTGAGAGCCTGCATCTGCACAGTACTGGTATCCGATGTGGGGGATGGGTTGGACACCTGGCCATTGAATGCGAGTGCATAGATTGGTTGTCACAGCTGTCAATCATAGCGGAAAAGCCTTGTATAATTTAATAATTCAACAAAACCAACTTATAAATATCAAACACTTGAACAAACATCAGGGTGATGAAAACTACCTTCAGTGACAGAAACCATCTTTGGGAAACATTTATTTGGCATGTACTTTGAGTTTTTATTTTGGCCTTTGTTCCATTTACCAACATGGAGGGTGGGCTTATGACCTATGCTGCAAACAGACACCAGGGGGCAATCCAGATTGAATAGCCACATTGAGGGAGCTGTCATGTCATCCATCTTTATATACAGTCCCACGGACAGACTGGAGAACATGTAAACAGTGCAGAGCAGCATGAACAGAGATCTGTAAAAACTTTTCAGTGGTTACTTCGCTTTATTTATTGTCTCTCTCAGTGCAGGCTATTTGTGAGCGATGTTTAGCCAGATGTTAGCGGCTGTAATTGTTGTTGTTTTTTGTGCAGTTACCTTATAATAATCCTATTATACTGTGCAAATAGATACAGTCTATACACACAGATATCAGTTACATTTTCTCATACATGAATATAACCATAAAATGAACCATTTACCCTCAAACATGAGATTAATACTACAATATGTCAAAAAAAGACAAATTTTATTAGGGACTTAATATATATTGAAAACCTATCATTATCTTCCCAGTTTATTAACTTTCTGAAATGTAATTGCCTTTCCATTTTCAAACATCCTTGTCGATTTCAGTGGAAAGAGCATTTGTTGGAGGGAAAGTAACTTGATAAAATAATAAAAGTAATTCTAATGCTTGGTAAAAGAACCTTTTTTTTAATTTGTATTTGTTTCAATTTTTACTTGCTTTGTAGGAACGGTGACAGCAGCCAATGCCAGCACACTAAACGATGGAGCAGCTGCTCTCGTCATAATGACAGCAGAGGCTGCAAAGAGACTTAATGTCACTCCACTGGCCAGGATTGTTTGTAAGTTTTCCACACACACACACACACACACACACACACACACACACACACTAAGCTGTGTTTGCAAAGCTCAGCTAAAACACTAAAACACACGTCTGGCATACATATTAAAAGTAACATTTCAGGTTGCGTTTAATCTACATGTAAATAGTATGAGAGGTTGCTATTAGGGATCCACCGAACCGATATTAGGATCGGACATTGGTTCCGATTTTGACAAAATTACTGGATCGGGTATCGGATAATTGGGCAGACCCATGGTGCCGATCCAGCAATGTGTGAGCAGCGCTGAACATCAGAAGTGTTTGTATGTTTGACAAGTTACTTGCAGAGTTGCCTTGCTTTGAGAAACTGGTTCTCCAGCACAAGACAACATCCCTGCCAGCCTGGACCCTCACCAGTATGCTTTCAGAACCAACAGATCCACAGAGGATGTCATATCTACTGCTCTTCACTCAGTCTTCACTCACTTGGAAAATAAGAACAGCTACATCAGGATGCTGTTTGTTGACTTCAGCTCAGCATTCAACACAATCTCTCCCATGAAGCTGACTGGAAAACTTAACACTCTGGGCTTCAGTACAACACTCTGCAACTGGATACTGGACTTCCTCACATGCAAACCCCAGAGAGTTCAGATTGGCAGTCACACCACTTCTATATTAGTGCTCAACACCGGAGCCCCCCAGGGCTGAGCACACACTGTACACCTATGACTGCACTCCCAGACATCAGGAGAACTCTATTGTGAAGTATGCAGATGACATCACCATCATGGGCCCCATTACAAACAACGATGAGAGTTCATACTGGGAGGAAATTCATTCATTCAAACCTTTATTTGAGACTCGGGAAATCATTGAAGCAGACCCTCATTTTCAATTATACTGACCGTGAACAAGGCATTTAAAACATAAGCAATCAAAAACGGTAGAGACAGAATCAAACAAAAAACAACAAACTATAATAGCAATGTAAATAGCTAAAAATAGAAATACAGGAAAACCAAATGGTAAGGTATAGAAATTATAATTAAAGACATTTACACTTGATTAAAACAATATCTGGAATAAGGCATTTGAATAGCCGTAACGATGGAAGAGTCTCCAAGTTTAAGTTCCTTTGCAGATTATTCCATGTAAAAGGTGTACTGTAAGAGAATGACATTTTTCCTTGTTCAGTTCTGATATGGGGAACGGGAAATAACAAGGTATTCTGTGGCCGAGTACCCAGATTATGTGACTTCAGAATTAAGAGAGATGAAGTATAGGGAGGAAGGATCTGTTTCAAAGCTTTATAAATGAATAAGAACCAATGCTGGTCATGCCTTACAGCCAAATGAGGCCAGCCACCTTTTGATAAAGATGGCAGTGGTGGGTGTTGTAAGGATTTCTAGTTATGAACCTTAGAGCAGAGTGACAGACAGTATTCAGTGACTTTAATGTAGAGGCAGCAGCTTTTCTACAAATGACATCCCCATAATATAAAACAGATTCAACTATTATTTTTTCTGTATAAAAAAGAGAAACAATTGTTTTCCTATATAAAAGGCCAATTATGGTTCTCAGTTTATTAGTAAGGATGACAGTATGGTGTTTGAAGTTAATTTTATTGTCAATCCAGACACCAAGGTATTTGTACTGTGCCACTCTTTCTATGGATGTGCCATTTGCGGAATGAATGTTAAAAGATTCTCAGTTATTAGCTTTGGTGAACAGCGTCCATTTGTTTTTTCTGTTTTTAAAACTAACTTATGGTTATATAGTTGGCGTTGGAGGGAGTCAAAAGACAGTTGTAGGCAACTAATGGCTGACTGAACAGATTTTGCTGAACAATATCTGTCGGATGACGTCAGCAACTTTAGCTCAGCAACCTGTAAGCAATGAGTTACGGCACTTTTGTTTTTAACATATCTTAGGATGGAGTCACCAACAATCAGACATGTAGGAGGAGTGAGCAGCGGAGGCTTGCTGCTAAAGATGAGTTAACGGGCCAGGGAGATGCATTTCTGCCAGCCGGTTTAGGAAGAGTGAAAGCTGGCTTTGATCGGTGGCCGGAGGATTTGACCAAGCGGCCTGACAGAGCACACGGAGCCGTGGGGACTGGCTCACATAGCGGCAGCAGAGACGAGTGTCGACGGTTTACTGTCAGCGGGGGGAAGTCCTGCTCATCCGGGACGCTGAACCGGTTGGTGGTCAGAATTTCACAGGGTGGAGAGGGACGCGTGGGAGACTTCTTCCCCCTGCCGTTCCTAAGTACGATGGACAAGGGCTCCTGGTTGAGAGTGGAGCTGTGGATTTTCAGATTTTGTGTGAAGGCAGCCTTAGCCATTTTCTTCAGTTTTGCTCCCTGCTGTTGCCAGAGGTCTTCAGCGCGAGACTGGTCAGCCTGGTCAGCCAGGATAGTAGAGTCCAGCTCAGCCTCAGTCGTAGCGGTAGGAGCAGCTTCAACTTCAACCAGGGAATCAAGGAACTGTTCTCAGCAGGAAGGCGAGGTGAGTGGTGGCATGCTGAGTTTGACAGTAGCTGGGGAGACAGAAAAACAGGTGCGGCAGCAAAGATGTGGTGTGTATTGAATCCCTGCTACTCCTGGTTTGGCTGGTGATTGGCGCAGGCACAAAGTAAAAACATGCGAGGATCAGGATCAGAGCAGGTTTAGGTCCACCACGGAGAGGAAACTTGCCAGCTAGGGCCCAAAGACTGGGCCCGCTGAGATGTATGTGAATCCAGCATGTTTTCAGTGATGGTGTCAACAATCTTGCAGAGTGGTGCACAGAGAACATTCTACTGCTACTAAAACCAAGGAGCTGATTGTTGATTTTAGAAAGATGGAGGCAAAGAAACACACACTTGTCTACATCAGGGGAGCTGAGTTGGAGCAGGTGAACAGCTGTAGGTTCCTTGGAATTACTATCACTGAGAACCTATCTTGGTCACCACACATCACCACCCAGGTTAAAATAGCACAGAAAAGGCTTTACTTTGTACAGAAACTTAGGAAGGCTAAATTCCAGAGCAAGATCCTGGTTAAATTCTCCAGAGGAGCAATAGAAAACATACTGATTGGAAACATCGCAAGCTGGCATGGTTCATGCATGGCCCAGGACCGGAAGACTACAGCGGGTGATTAAAACTGCCCAGAACATCACTGGTTCCCATCTATAGAGTATGAGTGACCTCGGTGAAGTGAGGTGTCTGCACAGAGCCCAAAGGATACTGAAAAAGCAGCCATCAAAGCCACAGTCTGTTCACCCTGCTGCCATCTGGAAAAAGATACAGTATCCGCTGCCGAACCACCAGACTACGAAGCAGCTTTTTTCCGCTGTGAGATTCTTGCACAAAAAATGTAGCAGGATTTAGGGTCCACTTTTAATTAATTTCTTCTTAAACCACATGTAAGAAAAATGACAAAATAAATCCGCCTTGTACCCTGTATATCATGTATCAAGAGAGCCAGAGAGCCAGAGGAGCGAGCCAGAGAACCAAAATACCAGTGGCTTATAAAAACAATGTGACAGTTTATATTCGATGTTCATGATATAGTCATTTTGTATATTGTTCATGGAACAAGCCGAGATACCTCAAGTATATTCAATATATCGCCCATCCCTATGACCAACTGAGAAAGCTGGTAGCCCCAGTGCTAATGGTGTTGTATTTGACAAATACAAACTTCATTTAATGGGATATTTCTTATTTGTCATAGATTTTGCTGAATTGCAGTATTGATATTTTTTTTCCGCAGCTTTTGCTGATGCTGCTGTTGCACCCATTGATTTCCCCATAGCTCCTGCATTTGCTGTACCAAAGGTGAGTAGAGTTTTTGACCATGATGTGAGTCCTTAAATATTAGGAAGGAATTAGCAGTTCAGCGTGCTGAGATGTCATCAAAACTTCTGAAATTATGGCTACTTAAAAACTTTGAATACAAGCTGAGCCCCAATGAAACACAGCGTGTTCGATAGTAACCAGGTCTAGCAACGCGTTTAACCTAAAAAAGCAGGTCTCAATTAGACACTGAGTCTTGTTGCCATTGATGATGCGATGTTCTTGAGATATAAAACCTCTTAAAGCACACTGAATCGTTGGCTACCTGCCTAAGCTAACACAAGTGAGCTGTTGAGATCACACATACAAATATAATGTTTAAAAACTTTTGGCAATAATGACTTGCTGTCCATAGTTAGCATGGTTAGATTTTCCAAAGTTCAGTCATTCAAAATCTGAGCACCAAAGTATAATTCACTCAGATCTACCAGCACGGTAAACAACAGAAAAAAACAAGGCGTTTTCCCCGTACCTATGGCAGGGTTCCCATGGTCGGGAAGTTTCTGGAAAAGTTATGAAATTAGAGCAATCTCTTCTTATCTAGGCCTGGAAATGGTTTGGAATAAACAGAATGTTATGTAAAAGTCTTGAACTACATTTTTTTGGCTATCGTTAACATTATTCATAAAAATTCCAAATTATGTCTAATGTGACACAAAATATGCTTTCTTTATACAATTAATATACAATTTATACAATTAAATTTAATAATTTAAAATCTAGTTCCACCTAAAAAGTTGCTGGCAGTTGGCCCAGTGAATTAATTATTTTCTCTCAGTCTGCAGCAGCTGCTAGAGGCTGCAAAAAATCATTTCATTTTATCATTCTCATTTACTAATGTCTGAAAAACTTTTCAGGATATGAACAGAAGTTAAAGCAGCCGCGTCTTCACATTCATACTCACATCCACAACTACAGGCAATTCAGAATCATTAATTAACCTAACCTGCATGTTTTTGGATTGTGTGAGGACACAGAGAACCCTGAGAAAATCCATGCTGCCACAGGGAGGACATTCATACTCCATATAGAAGGGGCCCCTCACCCCTGGTATGAACCCAGATTCCTCTTGCTTTGTGGGGACATTGTGCTACTGTGCCACCCTGTTTTATAAAATTGATTAGTTTAAAGTGTTGATAATGATTTAACTTACATTTTAACCGGAAGAATGCAACTCCTTAAACTGACGTTAAACAGTGTTGGAGAGAGAAGGTGTATCACTTTGTTGCAGTTGTCAGGACTGTAGAGCACTGTCCTCTTGCAGCTGTACATGGTGTCAAAGAGTGATGCTTCTTTTAACTCAAAAACAATCTTGAGTACAGGTCTGGCAGAGTACAAATATGAGACGTAAAAAGCACATGAACCCGCCGACAGCCAACTTAATTGTTGGCCTGCTATCAAGTTACTTACCAAACTGACACTAATTCACAGCTGTTATGAAACCCGCAACATTTGTCATTTTAATTGGTGTCAGAACACTCGATCAACCGTGCAACCAAACATTTTTTCACATTCAAACACTTTAATTTTCACCGGCATATGGAGCAAAGAGTCACAGCCCATTCATCAATGAGGAGAGCAGTGCTGCAGCAGAGGCAGGCTCAGCTGGACAACACACAGTCCAGTTAGAGACAGGATCGCATTCTAATCAGCTTTACTTTGCCCAATAGGATCCATTAAAATATGGCAGATCAGCTTTAATACTGATCCTGAAATTGGTCATCATAGGAAACATGATACCGTTAACAGGGCAGGGTGAAGCTTAGGGAATTCAAAGCAGTGGTACATTTTTTGTTATTTTCATAATGTTTAATTTCAAAAGAGCAAGAATTCTTTTACAATTCTGATCAAAGATGTGCTCTATCCTGGACCACACTTCACATTTATGGATGCAGTTCTTATTACTTCACCTTATGTGTGTGTGTCTGTGTGTGTGTGTGTGTGTCAGGTGCTGGATGCAGCAGGGCTGAAGAAGGATGATGTCACTATGTGGGAGATCAATGAGGCCTTCAGTGTGGTCGTGCTGGCTAACATCAAGATGCTGGACATCGACCCTGCAAAAGTCAATGTCAACGGGGGAGCCGTGTCACTTGGACACCCCATCGGGTAAGCAGCTGAGAGGAACCAGCACAGACTCCCTGGTCAGTGTTTTCAAATAGATTTGAGATGTGACCTGGAATGAAGAGGAAAGAACAAATACAGCTCTAAGATGCACTACCGGGTTCAAGCTCTTTCTCGGCCAACAGAAGGAAGCAGCTCAGTTGCCCAAAATCAAAGCACAAGCAGCAGTTAGGGGTCGTGGGCTTCATTAGCCAGAGTAAAATGGCTCCAACTTGTTTTAATTCTGTAAGACCAATGACGTTTGTCCCACCACTACAATGTACCAAGCAATACATTAACAGCACACTCGAAGTCTCGCCATTTCCCCCTCCTTAATAAGAATCAAACAAGACTTAATCTGTACTGTTAACCTTTCCTGCTTCAGCTCCACGACGGCAGTCAGAGAGCACAGGGGAGATTTGTTTACCTCCAGGTTCAAAGTAACTTTGGGGTAAACTTCCTTCACTTGAATCAGCAGCTGGGAATCAACACAGGGAGCACCACTTGGTCTTGAGAAGCAGCAGCATTTATTCACCAAAAACTGTAACTTACACTTCACATTTACTGCCAAACTGACCACTTTTACTGCTGGGTGAAGACCTGTTTTTCTGCTCTGCCCTGAAACAGTATCTGACATTCGAATCACCTGCTCGACCACTCACACCATATACTCACACACACACAGACACTGCCCTCTCTCTTAAAGGAGCCATACCACTAGTTCCAGATGTGTCCGCTGCTTCATCAATGGTGGTCATGTTTGTTTTGCTTTTGTTAACTGTATTGCAATAGTTCCATTCCATTCCAACACAAGCACATCTCATTTATTTGTCTTCAAACAAAGCGGAGCTGCTTGAATTTTTTTTGACTAGTGAGGAGCATGCCAAGATGCATGAAAGCTGTAATTAGAAATCAGGGTTTTTCCTCCAAATACTAATTTCTCTTAAAGTTCAAACATTAACATTGTCTTGTCTAAAAATTAATATCAGTGTGTTTTCTTTGCATTACCTAAGGTCTGAAAACACTGCCTCTTTTCTTGTTATTTTGACCAGTTATTTTCCTTTAAGAAATGCTCTAAATTACAATATTTTTATTTAGAATTTGGGAGAAATGTTTTCAGTAGTTTATAGAATGAAACAAAAATGTTAATTTTACTCAAACACACTTAAACCAGAGAAACTTATAATTTAACAGTGGTCTCTTAAGTTTAATTGTTTTGTTTTTGTAGAGGACATTGAGTTGTACTTGTGTTTCAGATTTGTTGATGTGATGGGCATGGTGCCAAGTTTCATATCTGTAGCTTTTTCCAGGACGCTGTAATTGAATAAAGGTATAATTTAGGGTACGATTTTTAGTAGGCCATGCTCACAGGCACCAATCAGTATGACACTTCACATATTGATCAGTATTGGCTCCCAGTACATGTTTACCGAATTTTTGTGTGAAACTCTGTCTCCAAATCATGTGTTTTGAGTTACACTTTTGTGGCACCCCCTTTGCTCAGGCTGAAAACGCTTCAGTAAACCTACTCTAATCCATGCTCTACTGTATAACTGCAGTCCTTATCATACTAACTAATAACACTAGTGATGTAACTATGAGCAAAATATCTCTGCAAATGAATCCATGCGCTAATTTATAACCTCCTTGGTTATGTCATAGCAAGTGACTTATGCACCATTAGTGCATTATGCACCAGTACATTCGCTGAATGTATTCAAAGGGTGTTTGTATCCTTGAGCCAGGACTTTGGTGTGTTTTTCAGGGGCAGATTTAGTGATTTGGGGGCCCATACAAACTCTGTATTGCTTTATTTCACACCCTCTCTCTAACTGGGAATGTTGGTGTTGGCGGTGTAAAAGGAAAAAGGCCTTCTCAAAACTTTCATTCTGAAGTTAAACTATGTAAGGTATAATACCACAGAGTAACAATCTTGCATTCAAATATTACCTTAAACTGACGAGTGAAAAACAGACATTGCCGACCCAAAAGACTCATATTTACCTAACGTGGTTGAGGTGGAGCTTTCAGATTTCATATGAATCTGAATAGTTTAATGAATAATAATACCTCATGTTTTAAGTGTTTTGGGGTTTTTTTGTAAAATTGGAATCTACAATATATTCAGTAGCATGTCACTGTCAGGTATTTGTAACGAGACCTACAATGTTTTTCCTACAAGTACACAGTAAGTCGTACACCTTTAAGTTGCATGTTTACCAGTTTTTTTTAATGTGAACAAACATCATAATAAAAATAAAGCTGTTATTGCTCAGGACCCAAAACAGCACAGTGTCAAGTGTGATGTTGTATGAGGGGTTTCAAGAAATCTACAAGCAGCAGGAAAACCTCAGGCCAAGCAGTGGGCCCGCTCCCAACAGGCATGTTGTGAACTGCACCAGCTAAATGCATTTTCTAGTTACATTTCAGGCTCATATTTGACGCCACTGACATCACATCACTAACTATAAATGACACTGTGAGCAGCTTCTTGGTTTTACCAAACATTACTGAAGTAGCATTTGTTATCTGTATTTCCTTGCAGGAACAGTGTTTGTTTTGTATTTTAAACAGATGATGAGTAAACCATACTGGCTGTATGTGTTTGTTTTGTCTTTTAGGTTTTTATGTTTATCAGTATTTACATTTATGTTACATTTTTTTATTTCCAACAGGAGACCTTTATATTACCAACTCCTCTCTTTGCCTTACACTTACACTGTTTTTCTCTTGCTCTTCATCAGGATGTCTGGAGCAAGAATTGTGGGTCACATGGTACACAACCTGAAGTCAGGCCAGTACGGGCTGGCAGGAATCTGCAATGGAGGAGGTGGAGCTTCTTCTATTCTGATCCAGAAATTGTAGGAAACCTGATGAGAACCTTCTCTCCCCAGCACATTCTCTGTTAAACTGTGTTCACTCCCTTTTGACTCCAAATGGTTGAAGCATCTGTTAACCTCCATTTACTGTGAACAATTGTTCTGTTACAATTTCAATGCCAGTTGCCTTATTCAAACAACAAAGTAGAACTTGACTCACACAACATCATGGCTCAAGTGTTTGAAACACTCCTTGGTTTGATGACACATATTGTGCAAAAAAGATTAATATTTAACTCTCAAATGAAACAGTAAAATAAATAGTTTCTATGAAACCACTGTTGTGTTACTGATCTTCAGTGACTAAAAGTTTGACCTACGATAATTCAAGTTTCACAACAGGTACATTGCTTTGGTTTTAATATTTGTAAGCTTATCTACAAAGCTATACTACAGTAATAGTGACCTGGCACTGTCATTTTTAAATTGGCCACTTGATGATGCAATTTCTCTGTTGAGTGCTCCTTTCCATGTTACAATCAATAACAGGTCAGAGTAGATGTTTGTGGTGTTCATATACTCTTTTTTTTAAAAAGTTTCACATTTGTTGCTGTTATCTTGTTTTGGTGTTCATAATTGGTGAGTTCAAGTTTTAATTAAGGTAATAACAGAAATGTATTTTAAAAGACATCTCAAAGCCTCAGCAGGTAGAAACTTTATACAGTATAGATGAATGATTAGTTTGATGCGTTCAAAGCACAAAATAAAATAACCTCTTCCCTGCTTCCTTATTTCCAGTGACATTCCTTAGATCACACCAAACTCTCCTCAGACTTTGCCTTCATGTGGTCTCAGCTTCACTCATGTAAAGTTTAGTTATACATGTTGCACTGTTTTGATACTCACGGTATCACATTCTGCCCTCAGACAGACAAATACACACCTGGAGAAGTATTCAGAGCTGTTTCTGTGGTTGTTTGGCAGCAGTAGGTGTCTGCAGAGGTCAGTACTAGGAAGCAGGATTTGGAGTTAGCAAGAAAACATCAGGATTAATTCTGAGTTTTCAGAAGTATGAAGCTGGTTCACTTTTTACTGCAATAAATCAGTGTGGTAACTTGTGCTGAGCAGCTAACCTGTTCCACAGCAGGATAACTTGAGGGTATCTGATAACAACCTGTCAACACCACAACCTCTGACCAGTTACATCACAAAAAGTCTCATAACATCAACAAAAGTCGTTTATACTGTTTCTATGGCGTTAGTAGAATATTGTTATTGTTCCATCCTTTCTATATCCACTGGTTTTAAAACGGAGAAACAGAAAGATTTACAACAACACAAACATGGTGATGATTTAGCTGCATTTTAATTCTTCAAAGCTTATTTTAGTGATATCTGACAGTGTGGCTGATTTTGCACTCATCACTGCAGCTCAGAATAACAGGAGACACCTGTGTGATGAGAGCTGGAAATAAAAGTATAAAATCAGCCACACTGTCAGATGTTAGTGCACTGATTTAAAAAAAAAAAAAAAAACTGCAAATGCAGCTGAAGTCATGTGTTCAGTGTTGTAATTCTGTTTTAAAACCAGAAATAGAAAGCATAAAACAATAAAATGATTCTACTGACTTAAAAAAACAATACAGGCTACTCTTTTTCCTGTCACCTGTCACTCTGGACTTTAGTCCCTGCAAAGTTCCCTTTTTTAATGCTCTACCTCTGAGCCACAGCCACCAACCTCGCTAACTCCAAATCCTGCTTTGTAGTACAAGCCCCAGGCCGACACAGCAGCATAAGAAAAGTTGCAGACAACAACTACAATACAAATCACTACTTTTTTGATTTGAATGAACTGAACCTTTAATTTAATGATGATGATGATCTTGTTTCAGAATGAGTTAGTTTACCTGCAGATGAGGGGAACTCTTGGTTTTTCATTCCAGAAAGAGAGCTAGCTTACACTCTGGGTCAGTTGCCTTGGAAAAAGTGGAAAAACTGTGTGCTTTAAGGAGTTTATGGTGATTGAATAATGTTTTGTCTGTATTGGGGAACCCGCGTAAGACAGGAAACACAGTTTAGCATTTCATGTGGACGGTCTCTGGATATTTTGAACAACACAAATGAGATGGAGGGACCAGATACGCTGAGTAATAAAATATAAAATATTTCAGCTAGGGCCGACAGGTGTTAAGGATTAACTGGTGGTTGAATTAACTGATGATAGAAACAGATGTGTTGTTGGCACGGCCTCTGAAAATGGCCGACAAAGCAGGAAATACACATTTTAAATATTTCACCTCACTATCTCATTCATTTGACAGTGTTTGTTGAAATATTATGACAGGAACCGTTTGCTGGCCATCATTTTTGCTCTCAACAGCAATACATGAACATATCAGCTGCCTTTATTACGGAAATATCAGTTCTTGTGTAGTGACATAACATGAACAAAAGTTCCCTCTCTGGATTCAAACAAGTGACCATTAAAATGTGTCTGCATCCCAGTTTCCACTATTATTAGCGGAGTTAACGTTCAGCCACAGGTGTCGATTAAGCACAGGGCCAGCCAGGTGCTTACAATTCTCAGCATTAGTTTTGTGACATTCTTATGGGTAAACGCTCTATATGATACAACCCAAGTGCAAATGTGAGCGTATTGAAGTAAATTGTGGTCATGCATATAGCCTAATACTATATAAAAACCCTGATAAAGTTATCTATGGCGCCAATCATTTCACTTTACTACACTCTTGTGTACTATTATCCTTATTGTGCATAATTAAAGTTGACAGTCATGTCTGATGTGGATGAAAAAGTATTAATGAATGATGTAGAATATCGGGATAAAAGACATTCAAGTCTGTAGCCATTAATATAAAACACGATCAGTGATAGTATCACAAATTAATCTGGGCGTATCAGATTATCCACAGTGAGCTCATTCATCAATACAGCCCATGCTGCATAACAGAAAGAAGCAACCAAAGTGGAAAGTCCCCAAAATTGCTCCAAGCTCTGATTTTGCTTGGCTTTTTATTAACTTTTTTATGTCTGCCTGTGTTTGCGACAGTTGTTGCAAAGATCCTGTTTTTACCTTATCCTTGCATTTCCTGTGAAAATGACCCAGCTTTTAGACAGACACAGACTCAGGGTGCAGAAGGCTCACTTTGCCTATAATAGAAAATAATGAATACAACATACAAGGATGATTATGAAGAGAATGATTATAAAAAAGACTGATCATATAGGAGTACAAGTATATCAAAATCAGTCCAATGTGAAAAGAATTATCTAGGAGCAACTGAGTATAACCAGACATTAATACACGAGTAGGTTAATGATTGAATATATGAATCTGTATGAATTCACAAAAGAAAAATCATCAAATATTACCAGGAATATATGGCAATTGGCAAACAAAGTAAGACTCAACCTAACTTGGGTTCCTTTAAAGCTTGAGTACACAAGAACAACATGAGAAGTTAATCAAAGTAAAATACAGACTTTATTGAACAAGCTTAACTCCAAATTGAGTAAGTAACTTTAGGGATTAGTTCAGATAGTAAGGAGAGCTTAAAAGAAGTTGAAAGTTGTACCCCCTTCAACAATTTCAAAGTACCCCTAAAAGTACACATACCCCCATTTGAGAAACTCTCTATTTATTCAGACAATGCATCATTATCCATTCCTCCTTACAGCTTTTTTTTTTTTTAAGCAACAATGTTATAAATTCTTCATATAGAGGTGTAAAATGTTAAAAATGTATGTAAGGATAATGTGATGTCACTCAGTACATTTTCTTCTTCAGAGTCTCTTACTTGGTGACTTTTGTTTTGCATTCCCTCCTGTTCCTGGTAGTTATACAGTCAAATTCTGAGTTAAATATTAACAGAGTCTAAAAGTCTTTTGGCTAGCAGTATTTTGAAAACTACTTACCCAGTTACTGATTAAACACAGCAGGTGTTTCTCATTAGGAAGGCGAACAATAGCACAAGCAATGTAAGAAAGAGTCTTTTTTGCCTTTTTTGTCCTATGTGGCTCTATCTGAATGACGGCTGTTGGTATGTCAAACAACCATTAACCACTTCTCATCTCGTGACACTTCTCTCGTTCCTCCTCTCAGTCAAACTGTGATTTTAACAGTGGCAGTTCTGAATGCTGAAAAGTGTTGCTTGACGTGTTTATCACTTGTATCACCATTTCAGGAGAATGTCACTTTATTGTGGGACTTACAGAACATTTGAATGTCTTTGTTTCACATAGTATGTATGTGAAGTTTTACTTAGAAATAGCCAATTTTATGATAGTTTTGTGTTTTCAGTTTTTAGTTATTGTTTTTTTTTAATTAAAGTCTTTGTATTGAATGTCTGTTATAAGAATTGGAAGTCTGTGTGATTTCATAGCAAAATTTTGATTTTGCTGCTTAGACATGTGGCCAACAAGTATTTTCAACTGTACAAACTGTGAAATCACAGAGAAGGGGGCTGGTCTAATTTAAACCAGGCTACATGTAGCTATCTAAATTTAAAATCAAGAAATTGCAGCTCACCCAGGTTTTTATTTTCTTTAGACGTGCTTATGGTTTAGATAAGTGATTGGTTCTTCTCTCTTGATTGATAAATATAATTGTGTAACATCTGCATAACATGAAAATTTAGGGAGTGATTTCTAATAATGTTGCCTAAGGGAAGCATATATGAAGTGAACAGAATTGGTCCAAACACAGAACCTTGCGGAACTTCATAACAGAGGACTCATCTTTAACATGTACAAACTGAGATCCATCTGATAAACACAATTGAAACCAAGTTCTTCAAGGCCAATCAAATGTAGTCTGTAATCTGTGTAGTATGATTTGATGGTCAATTGTGTGAAATGTGGCATTGAGATCTAATGAAATACATGCAGAGACCAGGGTAAAACTTTACAATAAGTTACACAAAAAATGAGTCATTACTGAGGAACGAATGAGGAACGAATCATTAGTTAATGATCAGTTTTTTAATAACTCCCAATCAAATGTCATACAGTAGCTAATCATTACTTAATAGGGTACTAATGAGAAACGAATGAGGAACTAACCATAATAAGGTACACAGAAAATTAGTAGTTACTGAGGAACTAATAGGAAATGAATGAGGAACTAATCATTAGTTAAAGGTCAGTTCTTGAGTAACTCCCAAACAAATGTCATACAGTAACTAATCATTAGTTAATTCATTAAATTAATAATGACTAAGGTTGTTGATGAGGAACAAATAAAGAACTAGCTTTTCCTGTATGTATTTCAATTTAATACTTTTGCTATGAGAATAATAACTGATTATTATTAGATTTAGCCGTGACTTGAGGTGCCTTTGATGTGAACATGATTGTAATATTCATGATGTGACAGATTTAACAAATGAGTAACATATAAGATGTGCAAAGAGATTTATTTTAAATTTTGGGCTTTTATTTTGATAGGTTCCGGATAGATAACTTCCTGTATAAAGCAGGGGTAGCCATTTTGTTTGTTGCTGAGGGCAGACGAGGTTTGCAATCCTCAGTCCTTTCCACTGCTCACTTTTTGTGGTATTGCCAGTAAGTATGTTTTATTTTAGAAGCTGAGGAGTAAATGTATAGTTATATTTGTCATTTTGTGCTTTGTTTCTAAAATCTATATTTGTCTACTTACCTGTGTTACTATTTGTGTTTATTTCAGTTTTACCTTGTCTTCGTGCCATGTACAAAAGACAGGCAGATCTTGGGGAAATTAGTTCAGCTTGCTGTTTCAGATGAGATCAGTACAATATTTTATTTTGAGAATGTTGCACTGCAGAACTAAAATGTAATTTAATGAATTCCTCTTGACCTCTTCATATGTAAGGGTGCTTTTTGATATTGCTTTGATGGTGAGCTACCCACGACATCTGAAGTCACCTCCTTCCACAGTTTGTAGTAGGATGAACTGAACTTTGGATAAACTGATTGACCAGAAGTTTGAAGGAACTAAACTTTAAGAGAGGTCCTTTAACTCTGGACACACATTGAACTGAAAGACATATATATATATATATATATATATATATATATATATATATATATATATATATATATATATATATTGGGCTCTGAATCTGAACAGAATCTACTGTCTTATGTGCCACTCTAGTCCATAACCTTATCTGTTAAGGCAGAGGGATATTAACCAGTGAATAAAAGTGTAGCCACTCTTAAGACTGACAAAAAGCATAATGAAGGTATTAGTTAAGTAATGATTCATTACTCATTAATTACTCAGTATGATGCTTCACTTTACTTCAGCGGACACAAAAAAGGTAAATAATGTTCAAGTAATAATTTAGTAATGATTCAGTACTCATTAACAACTCATGTAATGCAGTCCTACACAAAAAACAACAACTAATGGTCAGGTTATAATTAAGTAATGATTCAGTACTCATTAACTACTCGTGTAATGCAGTCCTACACAAAAAACAACAACTAATGGTCAGGTAATAATTAAGTAATGTTTCAGAATTCAGTAACCACTGAGACATAGAGCAAAAAGAGGAATGTTCAAGTAGTTATTATTGAGTTGTTATGTGTTGTTAGTTGTTGTGTAGTTTTTGTTTTTTACTTTTTAGTTTTTTGTGGAATGTTTGAGGTTTGTCAAACTTTAACATCAGTGCAAACAGCTAGGTAAAGAGGATGAACACCATCTTCGATCCAGACTACATGAATGGACAAGACCATCTCTGCATCTGGGGAAATGCTGATGTGCACATAGGAAGGACTAAACACTGGCTGTGATTCTGGCCACATTGATCTTCTTGGGATTCCAAATTCCTTCTCTGCCATGCTGCTCCGTACACTGGGCTGGTGCTGAGGAGCTCAGGAGTAGCTTCTACTCTCGGGCCACTATCCCGAATAGGATCACTGACCCCTCCAACCATCCATATATTGCTATTAATTTGTTCTTTATTTATAAGTGTTACTTACTGGGCTTCTTTGTTGCACAACATGCAGGATTACATTTCACTGTGATTTTATCTGGTCAATAAAGATTGATTGATTGGTTATTAGGTTGTTCCTCATTCGTTCCATCAATCATTTTACTAATCAACTAATTTTAGGAGTTACCAGAGAACTGATCATTAACTAATAGTTAGCTCCTCATTCATCCCTTATTAGTTACATCACTCATTTCTAAATTAACTCATCATTAACTAATGATTAGCCACTGTCTGGTATCTGAATGGAAGTTACTTAAGAACTGACCATTAACTAATGATTAGTTCCTTATTCGTTCCTCATCAGTTCCCTCAGTTATTATCAGTTCACATATTATTAACAAATGATTAGTTACTTTATGACATTTGATTGGGAGTTACTAACTGACCATTAACTAATGATTAGTTCCTCATTAACTATGAATTTTTTGTATACCGTAGTATGGAATGATTATCTTCTGTATGACATTTGATTTGGAGTTACTCAAAAACTGACCATTAACTAATGATTAGTTCCTCGTTCGTTCCTCATTAGTTCTTCGGTAACTATTCATTTTTTGTGTACCTTATTGTAGTCTTACCGAGACCAGTCCTTTATCAGAAGCGATCAGTAAATTATCTATTATTGTGGAAAGTCTCACAGTTTATTAGCAACTCAAAGATTTTAGACATAAAGGGGAGATTAGATATCGATTTATGGTTTGCTAAAACCTGTGGTTTGAGAGTGGGCTTTTCAAGAGGGGGTTTAATCACAGCTACTTGAAAGGACTGTGGTACAATCATTTTTTATTAGCTGTAAACTCTTATCCTCTCAAGGGTCATGGTGGCACTGAAGCCTATCTCAACTGTCATTTGGTGAGAGGCAGGGTACACCCTGGACAGGTCACCAGACTATCGCAGGGCTGACACATAGAAACAACCATTCACACTCACACCTACAGCCAATAAAGTCACCAATTAACCTGCATGTCTTTGGACTGTGGGAGGAAGCTGAAGAACCCAGAGACAACCCACACATGCAAACATGCAAACTCTACACAGGAGGGTCGCCCCACCCAAGGTCCAAACCCTGCCCCACCCAGGATTCAAACCTGGGACCCTCTTGCTATGAGGCAACAGTGTTAATCACCACACCATCGTGCCGCCCCTGTGGTACATAGCCTGTTTATAAAGATGCATTGATCACATCCAATAAAGAACTGTTATCTACGGGTAAAACTTCCTGAAGTAGCCTAGTCAGGATGGGATCTAACAGACAGCTTGATGCTTCAGATGAGGAAATCACGGAGGTACTAACCTCCATGAGGTTTATGGGAGAAAAACAGTCTAACTATGTCAAGGTCTTACGGCTGTATCTAAGGTTCCTGTGTTTCAGGTTGGATCGGTTGCGGGTTGATAGATTTTGTCTCTGATAGGTAGAATTTTGTCACTGAAGAAACTCATTAAGTCGTTGCTACTGAGGGCTAAAGGAATACAAGGCTCTATGGAGCTGTGACTCTGTTAGCCTGGCTACAGTGCTGAACAGAAACCTGGGATTGTTCTTATTTTCTTCTATTAATGATTAATCATAGTTTGCGCTGGCATGGCAAAGGGCCTTCCTATACATTTTAAGACTGTCCTGCCAGACTAGATGGAACTCTTCCAGGTTGGTTGAATTCCAGTGTGTTTAACATTTTCGCAATATTTGTTTTAATTTGCGGGTTTGGGAGTTAAACCATGGAGCTTTTTTTTTTTTTTGATTCAATATCTTCTTTTTAAGAGATGCAACTGAGTCAAGTGTTGTTTGCGTGAGCCAGCAGTACTATCAACAAGATAATCAATTTAGGAGGGATTGGAGTTGGTATTGGAGACCTCTGTAACATTGAGACGTATCGAATTTAGTGCAGATGGAATCAATTCCTTTAATTTAGCTACAGCACTATCTGACAGACTAAAATAACAGATTAAATAATGGGCTGATGAAGAAAGATTCTAGGGAAAAACATACACCAGAACAAGATTGAGGGTGTGCTTAAAAATGTGAGTGGGTTAATGTATACTCTGACAATTGAGAAATTTAGGGTCTTTCCACTATTCAGTGCCCAGGTCCCAATAACAATAGCAATCATTAAAACTGCAAGCAGCAACAAACTGGTCATCATACCCTTGCCCATAATGGGGCTTCTGGTAGAATGCTGGATGATTCAGCTTCTGTTTTTTTTGTGAAAGTCAGACTCTTCAAGAAGTAATGAGATGATAGTAAATGCAGTGCATTTTTTACAACTTGGTAGAGGTAGTGGAGAATATAGAGTGCTGCCAGTCATGTTGCTGTATATGAACTGTAGACCACACTGTGGAAGTTTTTTTTTTTTTTTGTGCATGATATCCCTCTAGTTGTTGGCACAAGGATTTTATTGTGAAATATTTGCATGACCGTGTTAATACTGTGGCTACACAGCTCCATTAACCCCTGAGGGCCTGCTTCAATATTACACACACTCACATCACTCTACACACAAAATGTACTTTTCATAATTTTTTTTTTCCCCTTTTTTTCCCCTCTCTTCCTCTCTCTCCCTTCCAGAAGGGGTCGCTGTGGAAGTTTCATGTAAATTAAAGTATATTGTCACTACATGTTGCCAGAAAGTTATACAATGACTATGACATCTAATTGGCATGTTAATGTCTTCAGGCCTGGACTCTTAAGATGTCAAATTTGGGGCACATTAGATAATGTATACTTAAGTTTAAACAACGTTTTATTTTATGGAGAGTCAGTTGAAGCCCTTTGGACTTGAACCCTTGATGAGAAACCAAAGTATATCAGTATCGGATCAGAAGGATTTTCAGTGGCACTAATCTGGCCAGCCCTATAAAAAAATTCTGTGGGCATCACTGCCCATTATAAATCAATGGACAGCCACTGTTGGATGAATATGGTCTTTTACTCATTACTTTCACTTCACCTTATCTCAAAGGCTGGTGACAGAATTTAATGAGTATCAGTGTTGGCCTCCATCAGTACCTGCTGTTTGCCCGGGTCATTTGTGAAGTGTTAGGTTGGCTTGTGCACACAGAAGGTGTGGTCACTGCTGTGGATCACGCGGTGGATGAACATGAGGCAGAGAGAGAAACAGGGGGTGAGGGGATAGACTGAATCAGAGTGCTCAAGGAATTTGAGGGAATTTGAAGGTAGGTGGGAATCTAGTAAAAATTTTGGATAAAGATATTTAAGACACAGTATTTGAGCATTGTTGGCATTCTATTTTTGAAATGTGGAAGAGTTCTGGAATCAGCTTGTAGCTTGTTGTTAAAAACCTGACCAGTCTCAGTGTTTGGTGGGGGAAATAAACATTTCTCTTATGTGTTATTATTGTGTTGTTATTGTTGTTGTGTTGTATAAGTTTCTCAGTTTATGAATCTTTTGTTTTATTACTATTACTTAAATGAATGCTGTGCAATGCATCAAGTATTGTACTAGTGCTTCATTAATTTCTATTACCTTTTCAAGGTTCATCAGTCTCTCTAACTAGGCAGTGTAACCAGTTTCAGTATGAATGGCAGTCAGGTAAGTTGAGCTTAATTGTAAAGGCGACATTTTTGAGTGTCTGAATTTTCAGTGTTTTCATATTTTTCTGTCATTTCTACCAGTTCACTCTGCTTTTACAGCCCTGCTCACCATATATGATAACTTTTCTGAGTAAAGGCAGATCACCTGTGTACCCCATGTCATCTATAGAAAATGTTTTTAATCCTATTTCTTTATTGTACCTCCAGGCTCATTGTCCCACCTATGACAATATAGGGTGTCAGTATGAGGAAGGAAGACCTCCAACAAAAGCCCCCCAACAGGGTATATACCCTTCCCTACCACAAGGGACCCCCAGCTATGTTGCTGTGGCTCCCAAAACAATCAACACCCACCACACTGTAACACCTGGGACACTACATTGCACCGGACAAAAGAAAGGTACAGTAATTTATCATTTATATTTTGTTACAAGCTTTTTGTGGAGCGCTACAGCACTGAAATGTAAAGGTGGGTAAACAATTCCAGTCAGTAATAACGCAAATATCCACTCACATGTATGAAAACATTTGCTCCTTCCTTAACTTATTTTTGTTCTCGCTGTAAAACATAAAGTTGATCTTACCTAATGTAACTTTTTGAATGTGGAATAGTAATCATTCTTGTAAGACTGAATAGTTAAAGTCATGAGCAATATCACACTCCTCCACAGTTTAATATTTCTTTTTGCCATTTTGCTGCTGCAGTCTTACTTGGCCTGCTCTGGTATGGCAGCTCAAATAATTCATGTTAGAAAACATTAGCTAGTTATTGCTGTGTACAAACATTAGAGTCCGTTTGCTAACTTTATGACTCCTCTCTATGTGTGCTGCTGTTGTAGGTACTCTACTACTGTGCTGCTGTTTAATCATTTACTGCACAATACTATTATTGTAAAACAGTCACTTTCTGCCATATTTGCTGTTGTGCTTTAAAACATAGAACCACCTGTAAGAACCACCTCTACTCAAAATACTACAAATTTACTTTAACAAATGACAGAATAAAATGAGGGTAAACTAGTAAATAAATGGAGAGAGAATTACTTTAATTATCTGCTCCATTTCCCATTGTGGCCAAGTTGCTGGCGCTTTATCAGCACACTGGGGACCTAATAGTGCCCTATGTGAGGCTATATGAAAATGACCATGGTGGTGACAGCAGCTTAACCTTATGGATTACTTTTTAAAAAGGCAAGGTCCTTCCTAGCTGCGCTAAAAACAACTGCAGCCATTTAAGGTGGTGAACTATAATCAATATTTAAATGAAACAATAATTTGTACAATATCCATTAAATTTTACATTCAAAATGATGACAAACAGATTGGTAATAAGACTTAACAAATGTGAAACTGGAATGTGAAAAAGTTCAACGACTATCTCTTACAACAATGTACTCTCTATCCAGCAAAAAGAAACACTTGTTCACTATGAGCCTGCTATGATTACTACTCTTTATATGTTGTTTATGAGGGGGTTATAATTTTGAAGCAAAAAAAACTTTTATGAAAAGCTAGAGAACAATATGGGGAAAATTTAAAGCTAATCAAAATTAGCATTGTAATCGTGTCATAGGAGTTTCACTGTTGAAAAGATACACTTAATCAAATGTCCTCTAAGTTGTAGTTATTGGATTTAAATTCTTCATAAACATAAGGAAGCTAGAGGCTGATGGTTTTAATATGTTGCTTATTTTTTATAAGACTTTTATACTATGTATTTTATACTATTATACTATGTATTTTAGATCTACAGTGTGTTTTCTGTCATATCTGCAGTACAGCAGCTGCTCTGCCTGGTATTTGCATGTCTGATGCTAAAAAAATCTTGAAGATGCAATTAATATATATAATCACTCATTCACTTATTCACTTCATTTTATCCCTCCAGGAACAAAGACATACCGCTGGAAATATATACTGTGTGCATCTCTGTGTGTGCTTCTCATCTTGGCAGTGGCTGGCCTGTTGTTGTGGTACTTCTGTAAGTTCAATTTCAGATCTTTGTTGCTGCTTAAAATGATTTTGGCATCACATGAATTTACAGTGTTAATAATCACAGCAGATTCCTGTGTACTCTTGCATTTGTCATGTATATATGTATGGGGTGTCATTTTTAAAAACTGAATAACAGTTTTTTACTGATATATTTTCAATATTTAGTTCATTTTATTCACATTTAGCAAATTTTTCTCACAAAAGACACATATTTGATTAACAATTTGTTCATATGTGAAAGAAAATTTGGTTGGACATTAAATGTTATATCAAAATATTATATCTAAATCTAAATGTTAAATATTGAATTGACATAATTTGAATATGTTCTAAATATTTAGCTTTATAAACGGTAACACATTTAGATTTAGATTTAACATTTAACATTTAGGTTTTGATTTAACATTTAGAATTAGATATAACATTTAATGTCCATGTTTTAAAACCCAAACTTCTTTCACAAATGAACATATTTTCAATCAAATGTCTCTTTTGTGTGAAAAATTTGCTAAATTTGAATAAAATGAACTAAACATTGAAAATATTTCAGTTAAAAATCTGTCATTCAATTTTTACAAACGGCCCCCCATATATGTGTATGTTTGTGTGTTTTCAGTATACTCCCAGTGCTTACTGGGGAAGTCGTGTACAAGTGGTGGGAGATGTTTGCAGCCCTCTCAGTGGTGTGATGGTGTAAGAGACTGTTCTCACGGAGAGGATGAATCCCAGTGCTGTAAGACAATACACACACACACACACACACACACACACACACATCTATTGCATGTCTGTCTGTCCTGGAAGAGGGATCCACCCTCAGCCTCTCTTCCTGAGATTTCTACCATTATTTCCCCCCGTTATAGGGTTTTTTGGGGGGAGTTTTCCTTAGTCGATGTAAGGGTCTAAGGTCAGAGGGATGTCGTATGCTGTAAAGCTCTCTGAGGCAAACTGTGATTTGTGATAATGGGCTTTATAAATAAAATTAACTTGACTTGAATTAACTTAGCCTGAATTAACTGACACACACACACACACACACACACACACACACACACACACACACACACACACACTCTGTCAGTGAACATCATGGTGGCTGAGTAGTAGAGTTCTCTCTGCTTCACAGTTCGTCTCCATGGAACCAACTTCATGCTGGAAAGCTATTCATCTGACAGGCAGGCGTGGATGCCGGTGTGTGCTGACAACTGGGACAACAACTATGGAAGAGCTGTGTGTGAGCAGATGGGGCACAGGAGGTACATTTACAATCAAATGTTTTACAGTTGTAGAGTGAGAGAAACCACTATCATGTTAACACTGGATGACTGACTGACTCATTTAAAGGTCCAGCTGAGTATATTGATCTTACCTCACTGATCACACTTGTTTTGTGTCCATCCCACAGGCAGGATTATCTTTCCTTCACCCAAATCAGTGCAGGCTCTTTGGCCTCCAGGGGATACATGAAGCTGAATCCTGGAAGTGACCATGGATCACATATACAGTCACAGCTCGCTTACAAGTATAGCACTGCGACTATCACTGGACAATAAATTCATACACAGTGCAGCAGTCACTACATTCCCACTGGGAGCTGAATCAATAGTATTTTACACTGTGTAATGTAGAACATTTAAAGTGTTGATTTTTTTTTTTTCGATTTGCTGTGTTAATTAACAGTTTCTGTCATTCTTTTCTTGGCAGCCAAAGTTGCTCAGGCAGAGCAGTCCAACTTCGTTGTATTGGTAAGCTACTTTAACTGGGACAGAGCAGCACTACTGAAATATATCTGAATTCAAGTGAAATGTGAAGCTGTTCTAAAAATGGGACTCAGCAAGCAAGACAGAAGTATTTTGGTAAAACCATCCTGATGACGTGAGCTTGACATGTTTCACTGCGTATCAGTCTGGATTCTGCAAACCCAAACACGTTCGGTTAGAGGAATACTCGCCTTGACAGACAAATGTTTTCAGCAAATCCTGACATTAGCACTAGCATCTACTACACGAATATGTTGTTAGTTAGACAGTAACAGCAGATCTACAAAATACAATTTATTTATAATTACCATCTGTATGTGACGTCTTCCTCATCAACAACAATCCCCATGAGGTTTTCTCAATATACTGGAGCATATTTCTGCATGTCTCATCCAGCAGCTGCCTCTGGATTGCTGAATCCCAGCTGGCAGTGTCCTTGTTGTCTGTCTGAAGCACTGTGAACACTGATCTGCATGGCCATGATTCCCAGCTGAGCAGCCTGTCCTATAAGCTCCTCCATTAACCAATCACTTATGAAACATCAATAAACATTATATTTGTACCAGGGAACATCTTCTTCATCACCAACAGAGCCAGTTGATAAATCAAGCTTTGGCCAAATCCAGTCAGAAAAACAGTGAAAAAGTACTTTCCTCTGAGAACCTGTGTGAGTGCATCCCGATGTTGTTTAATTGTTGTTATTGACAGTATTACCGACTTAACTTCACTTATCACTGTGTTTACTTACGCTAATGTTAGAGTCCCCGCTTGTTGCTTTAGGAGCAGCCATTACTTTTCTGCAAGCAGCGGTCTGCATGTCACATCTTTAACTACACTGCAGTCCCTGACTGGCTGCTTACCTCGTAAACTACGGTGCAGATCCCTGATTGGCCCAAAAAGACTGTAATTTCTGGAAAGTGTTTGGGGCAGCAGAGAGTCAACCACATACAGAGAGTGAACCAGAATGCTGACCTCACATCATCAGGATGGTCTCACCAGTCTGACAGTGGCACTTCAGAGAAATATCAGAGAAAAGAATTTAAAGTATAGCTGAATTTTTTTTTTATCTGTGATGACTAAAAGAAAAGAGATATATTAAACTGTTTTCTTCAACCCTCAGAATGTGGGGTGAGCTCAGCAGCCTCCAGTGTTCGTATTGTGGGTGGTACAGAGGCAGTAAATGGGGCCTGGCCATGGCAAGTTACTCTCCAGATCCATGGTCAACACATATGTGGAGGCTCCATTATCAGCTCTTACTGGATCCTGTCTGCTGCACACTGCTTCCAGACGTAAGTGTTCTTTTTTTTTCTTCTTCTTTTTACTGTCTTTTGATATATATTCAGGAAAGAATCTGAAATTTGTTTTTCCAGTGTTTGAGTGTTTTACTTTATGCAGATACTCCAGTCCTGGTTTGTGGGTGGTACGCTCGGGTGACGTGAGCTTGTTTCAGATGAGCTTTGGCACTGGCCAAACAGTTAACAAAATTATCAGCCATCGAAAATTTGACTCACAAACTAATGACAACGACATTGCTCTCTTAAAGCTTGATGCACCTCTGACATTTACAAGTAAGTGCTTGCTGATAAAAGTTGTCATGAACTGAATTATGATGCATTCTGCATTGACAATGGCAACTCTGTAAATCCATACATGTTCTCGTCTCAGGAACAGTGAGGCCGGTGTGTCTCCCCAACATTGGCGTGGACCTTCTTGCTGGACATCAAGCCTGGATCACAGGATGGGGAGCCTTGCACTCATCTGGTGAGCAATATGCTGAGTGTATGTGTATATGTATATATATACAGAAAATGCAACATGTTGACTGAGAATAAACTTTTCAGTCCTCCCTGTAGATTATTTGTTGAAATATTTCAGGAGTCACCTACTTTTCAAGGGGTAAAGTAAGCTGTTTGTGTGCAATCACTGAATTTTCTCAGGACCGTCCCCTGACAGACTGAATCAGGCCCAAGTGACCATTTACAGGAGAGAGACCTGTAACAGACCTCAAGTGTTAAATGGAGAAGTCACTGAGACCATGATCTGTGCTGGGGAGCTACAGGGAGGAGTTGACTCATGTCAGGTTAGTCTGAGTTTGTTCACTCTGTCACACATAGACTGTATATGTATCACACACACTAACTGTCCCTCCTGTGTGCTGCAGGGTGACAGTGGAGGGCCTCTGGTGGTTAAGGAGGGAGATGTATGGTGGCTGGCAGGGGACACCAGCTGGGGGATTGGATGTGCTTGGAGAAACAAGCCAGGAGTCTACGGGAATGTAACCTACTTTATCAACTGGGTATATGAACAAATGCAGGTACAGTTAATGCCATAGAGATGAAATTCTTTGTATTCAGTGCAGACATGATTGGAATTTCCCAAATGCATATTTGTTCTTTTTTGCAAATAATATTTATTTTATCTGTTTTAATTTCCCTCAATATATCTTCTCTTATAATAACAGTAATAATAATAACAGATACTGAACAATTTAAGCTGCATGAATATATTAGCTGATAAATGTTGACAACAAGAACTCTCAATCACATATAATAACATATCAATCTATACATTTTTTTTATGATCCTCTTGTACACTGTTGCATGCAAGTCCAACATTTTAGCCTCGATTCAGTCCACTGACCAAAGGTTAAAGTTAAACCTCCATCATGTGGACACGCAAACCAAAACAATAGATGAAGTGTACAGAGCTACAGACTGCAGCATTGATTCTTAGTGAGATCAGTTGTACTAGCAAACCTTTTATATTAATAACAGGGTGTAACCTTAGGAGAGTAAATTGGAGCAGGTGACCCTAATCTGAGACTAGCAGGTTAAGCCTAAGTGACCTGTGATGGTTTGAAGATAATGGTTCTAGTCTACAAGTTCCTACATTTAATTAATTGGGTTTTTTTTTATCTCCACAGAATGAGTGACACAGTGAGCCTGAAGATATACCTCTTTAATCAGTCAGCAGTACTTTATCACACACTTTGCACTTTAAATCTGAAGCTCAGAGGAAACTTATTGACCCATTTGTATTTAAACCAAATCAAGCATTTATTTGATGTACTAAAACACATTTTGCACAAAGCTGAACCAAGTTTGACATGTTGAGTTTTCAAGGGCGATAGCACTTCCTGTATTTTTTCCTTCTCCAGTCTATCCTGGCACAAATGGGAGGCCATAACAAGGAGGTCCACTTGTCATCTCCATGTACTCCTCCTTTTGTGCAGTCAAAGAGAACCAACAGTCGCAGAGAAAATCAGTGTCCGTTCTTTTCATGGATGTATTAAGAAAACCCCGGAGTACGTTCTTTTGTACAGTGTTGTGATTGGCTAGTAGTAAGGTTTCTGTGCTATGATTGGTTAAAACCTCCGTTTTGTAGTCTTCAGATATTTGCACTGATTATATTAGTGTATTTAGTGTTCTCTTAGAGTCTACTTGTTATCATATAGTGCGTCTACATAGTCATGAATAACCTGTTTATGATCAGGTTTCCGTGTATCCAGTTTATTTGTTTGAGCATGTAAACCTGAAATTCCATTTATGAGAAACCTGAATATGCTAATTACAGAACTGAGAAACTAGGATGTTTACATGGAATGTGAAACAACATCCCGAATATGATCATAACCAGGATAAGCCTAATTATTAACAGGTTATTAATGTCCATGTAACTGCACTCCATGTGAAATCTCCCTCAGCAGATGTGAAATTGTCTGTCAGATGAAGCTAACAGAGTGTTTGTGGACACTTTCTGCAGAGGTTATGTCTAAAATGCATTATAAGCATGTACATAAGACATTATAATGCATTTTTAAAGATTTATAAAACTCTTAATAGATGTTTATTATCATGCATGAAAACTTCTGACAAGGTTAAAAAAGTGGTGTAACTGGCTGACAATGTGTGTGATAAGTTCAGCATTCTTAATATTTCATACCGCTATATCAACATGTGTGTTTAAAGGAAGAATCTGAGTCCTGAGTTACACACATTATAACTAGCATCACTTTAGCCAATTATAAAGACACACAGTGAACTGCTCTAACATTTAAAGATTCAATTTTTTTTATGTTATAAACAAAAAATAATATGATAAAATATTATATATGGACTTCTGAGTCGTTGCTGGATGTAAGTAAAGGGTAAGACCAGTTTCGTAGTGTGAAAAAGTAAAAATACTTTGGGTAGCATTTAATAATACAGCCCGCGACTTACTGAGTAATTACTTGGCACTTACATGACACTTACAAGGTACTTTCAAGGAAAGATATTGAAAGTTATCCCCTAAGTGCTCTGTATGTACTAGGTACCTACGGGGTACTTTCATTTCATTTCATTTTATCATTTTATTTCGAACATGTAATGCGAAATTACAACAAATTCCAAGAATACAAAAGACAATGGTGGTTTTTTTCCCCTTCTTCTGAAATATACATTAATGAAGAAATTAGTAAAAGTTATTTCTACCTTTTTTTGAATTCTTTTATGTTTGGACATTGTTTGAGCTCCATATCCAAACCGTTCCACAGTCTCAGCCCACAGACAGAAATACAGAAACTCTTCCTTGTTGTACGAAATTTTTGAGTTCTGAAATTTAAAAAAATCCCTTAAATTATAGGTCCCTTCTTTTCTTCTGAATATTTGTTGAATATTTCCTTCAGTTGATGATGTTTTGCTTTGTACATTATTTGTGCTATTTGATAATTAACCAGATCACTAAATTTTAATATTTTTGACTGTAAGAATAGTAATAAAAGTTTGTGTGGTCCTGGTATCCAGCCTTATGAATGATACAGATTCTCTTTTTTTGGAGAATGAATAGTGGCTGTAATGTAGTTTTGTTAGTATTTCCACAAACTTCTGCACAGTAGTTTAAATAAGGTGAGATCAATGAACAGTACAGAATGCGGAGTGATTTATGATCAAAATACTGTTTTGTTTTGTTTAATACTGCAATGCTTCTTGAAATTTTGGAATGGATGTATCTGATGTGTGATTTCCAGTTGAGTTTGTCGTCTACAGTAACACCAAGAAATTTATTTTCAGGTACTCGCTCTATCGTAACCCCATCTACTATAATATGTGTAATGTGTTTTATGACTACCAAATAACATATATTTTGTTTTATTCGAGTTCAGGGATAATTTATTTATGTCAAACCATAGTTTTATGTTACCCATTTCTGAATTGATATCTGCAAAAAGTTTATCCACAGTATTCCTTGAATAAAAAATGTTTGTATCATCTGCAAATAAAACAAGCTTTAGTATTGTTGATACATTACATAAATCATTGATATACACGAAAAACTGTTTGGGTCCTAATACTGACCCCTGGGGGGCTATTGAAAAGTTTTTCAAGGATTTGGGAAAATTGAGGTAGCAATGAGACAGGTATTTAATTTGTGAAATGGTGACTGTTGCCAGATTTGTACAGGGGAATAACCTTTGCTGTTTTCATTTTGTTTGGAAATGTTCCGGTTTGAAATGAAGTTACAGATGTGTGTGAATGGTTTAGAAATCCCCTCAATTATCTTTTTAATCACAAACATGTCAATATTATTATAATCAGTTGATCTTTTACTCTTAGATTCTTTTACAATGTTTACAATTTCACTCTCATCCACAGCACTAAGGAACATTGCTGAACGATTTCTCTTGATTAAATTTTCAACTTTTACATCAGAAGGTCCATGATCTGGGATTTTCTTTGCAATGTCTGGTCCAATATTTACAAAGAATTGGTTCAAACTATTGGCCACAACAGACATATTGTATTCTTCATGATCATTATCTATAATGTTCATTGGATAGTTTATTTTTTGGGACCCATTTTTTATAATTCTATTTATTATGTTCCATATTTCTTAATATTAGTTATGTTATTCTCTAATAATGTCTGACAGTATTCTTTTTTACTGGCCCTTATGATATTAGTGAACTTATTTTTATATGTTTTATATTTATTTTCTGCTTCCTGGGATCTTATTCTAATAAAATACTTATAAAGTACGTTTTTCTTTTTACAGGCATTTTTCAGACCTTTTGTTAGCCATGGGCATTCTGAATATTTAACTTTTGTATTATAATGTTTTAATGGACAGTTTCTATATTGTTGTTTAAATGTAGTCTTTTTATTGTTTTTATAGTTTTTGTTGTCTGCTGTGAAAACTGGTAGGTGGTCACTGATGTCATTTATTAAAAGCCCGCTTATTGTGTTTTTATCCAGGTTGTTGGTAAATATGTTATCAATAAGAGTTGCACTATGTGATGTTATCCGGCTTGGTCTGGTGATTTTTGGATATAAGCTTATGCTGTATAATGTATTGATGAATTCATCAGTCTTTCTGTGACTGTTTGTGTTAAGCAAGTCAATGCTGAAGTCCCCGCAACTGAAAAGTGAGTTACTGCTCATTTTAGAGAATGTTTTCCCTATCCATTCATTGAAAACCTCCATACTAGAGCCTGGTGTTCTGTACATACAACTTATAACTACATTTTTGTTATTTCCATTCCATATTTCAATAGTTACACATTCCAGTATATTATCAATCACCATAGACACATTATCCAGCTCCTTAAATATCAAATTTTTATCCACATACAAATCCACTCCTCCTCAACCTTTATTTTTTTCTGCTTATATATCTCATTTCATAGCCATCCAGTTCAAAGTTATTGATTTTTCCTTTCGTAATCCAAGTTTCAGTTATAGCAATTATATTGATTCGGTGTGAAAACTGATGTAAATATTGTCAAACAGGAATGAATGTATATATATTAAGAAGAATGTTTTAAAGAGAAAAATACAAATATGACAAGGAGTAATGGGGCATAGGCCAGGGGGAATTAGTGGTATATTTCAAATATTAAATCTACAGTTTAATCCTTTATGCAATTAAAATTTGCGTACAGGCTTCTGCTGTTGAATTGGATGTTGGAGAGTTTGCCTTCTGTATCAATGGTCCTGTTGAGCTGTTCATCAGTGTAGCATTCACAGTTATTGTTGATGGAGAAAAAGAAATGATTGTCCGGGTCTATGTCATATTCCAAAGCCTGTGTCTTGTGGTCGGTGTATTCAAAAGGTTTAAGTTCCAGTTGGTTGTTATCTCTGTGGTATTATGTGGCTATTGCTCCCAAATGTGGATGGATGATTACTTTCTGTGTGAGTTATGGTTGTGTGTATCATTGCTTGTTACCTTTCAGTCCAGTAATGATGTCACTGATATACATCCAGCTTTTCCATGTTTTTGATTACCAGTATCTTGGCCTCCTCAGGTGTTCCATTGAGTTTTATGACGATTTTGCAGTTTGCTGTCCAAATATGTTGAATTTTTCTTTGTTTTTTCAAGAGGCGTGCTTTTCTGGCAATGTCGGCGTTACGTTTCGTTAAGTGCTTGTTTATGAAGATGTTTGATTCCTTTAGCTTATTTCTTTGCTTTAGCAGTGTGGCCTTATGCTTTATGTTAACGAACCGTAAAATGACAGCTGGTTTGTCGCTGGTGTTCCTCCTGGGTAGAGGGTGGCATGCCTCGATGGTGTTGCAGTCGATTTCAATCCCTTTTGACTTGAGCAAAGCAGCCACCTGTTGCTCCGTGGAGCTGACGTCCAGGTCCCCCAGGCTCTCCCCCATTGACAGCAGCTACCGCCCAAGCATACGACTGGGGCTTGACGTGGACTCCCATGATGATAACATCATTCAACCATGTTTATTGCTCCAGGTACGCGACCCGTCTTTCCAGATCGGTCAGCCGCTTATCCTTTTCTGCATTCTGGATGCAGAGCGCTTTCACTTCCTCCACCAATTCCAGGATACCCTTCTGCTGCAATCTGACAGCAGAAATCTCTTCTGTTAAGAAGTCGGGTGATTTTTTAATGTCCTGGACTTCTTCGGCCTGCGGTATCTTCTTTGGTGCCATATGTGGCAGGATAGCGCTGCACTCCCTGCCGTGAGGGGCAGTGTGGCAGACAATTGCGCATCACCTATAAATACACCAGGTCGGACCCGTCTCGTCCTTTCCGCTTCCTCTTCCTCCTTCACGGAGCCGACAGCGTGTGTGGTGGCGTCTCGCTGGTTTGCAGGTTAGATCTCAAAATAAAGGTATGCATGCTCTGTGTCTCCTCATTCCGCTCAAGTTATTCTGTGTTGTGGGCCTGGCGCTTACCTCAGTTTCGCTCCGTCCGGCAGTGCGGTGTTACCTGGAGCCGGGCTGTCTCCCTCGGGTCAGTGTGTGTGTGGTGCACTCTCTGCGGGTAAGACGCTCAGTTCTCTGCTATTTTTATATTATGCTGCCGATGGTCGGGTGAGGTGTACTGATTTGTTTTTTCCCAGCTGTCGCTGCTAGACTCTGGGCTGTGCGCTTCCTCCTCCTGCCGCGGTGACACCTCCGATCCTGCTCTCCGTACGCGGCCGTCACGCGCCGCTGTGAGCCTTGCTGCTGTCCGGGCTCTTTCTGTGTCCGGGCTCTTTCTGTGTCCTGGCTCTTTCTGTGTCCGGGCTCTTTCTGTGTCCGGGCTCTTCCTTTTGGCCTTGGTTCTTTCTCTTTTAGTTTCGTCTTGGCTTCGGCGTTGTCTTGGCTCGTGGCTGACCCTCTGTCGTCCATTCTGCCGGTGTAACTGTTCTCCGTGTGGCTCTTCGTGGGACTCCAGCCGCTTTAACTCGGCGCTCCGGGTCGGCCTGCACTTGACTCTCTGATCCGGCCCTGTTGACTGCAGCCAAAGGCTGTGGCAACACAGCCTAGACAAAAGTTGCCGGCGTGCGCCCAGAGAGGCGTCCTAACTTTCATTGCCACAGAGCCATACCCGCCAAGACTGTTTTAAATTAGAGTGGCAGACATTTATTGATTGTTTGGGTTTATTTCTTTTCTATTTCTTTCCGTTGGATTATTATTGCGTCTCAGTGTTATATTGGATTTATTGTTTGGATTTATTTATGTTATTTCTTTTCATTGAATTATTATTGCTTGAGTTTGTTATATCGGATTAATTGTTTAGAAATATTTCTTTTTCCTGATTTTGATAATTTGTGATTTAGTATAGTTCCTTTTGGCTTTGGGGTGTTATTTTTGATTATGTTGTGTGTGAGGACTGCCTTGATTTTATGGTTTTAATATTGTTTTCTTTCTGTTGACAGGTGCTGAGGCCCAGAGCGGCAGCGGTTCCCCTGGTGGTGGTTCCTTTTTCACGTTTTGGTTTGCAGTGTCACCGGTGAAGTGTAGTTTTGGATCCCTCCCTTTTTTTGTTACTGCTGTCGTGGTAAGCCCCAGCCCTGTCCCTTATTTCCTTTAAGTGGCTCCTCACATCATTTCTCACCATTATTATTGTCTTTATTTTGATTTATTTAGTCTGTTACTCAGTTAAAAATAATTGTTTAATAAAATATATTTTTATAATTGGAAATCACGCTCTCGTCCTGTGGAGTTTTTCGAACTGCGTGCCTTGTTTCAAATCGAAAACTGGTAACTTATGAAGTCCTGTTATATCCTGGGGTGAAAGCCCCCCAGGTGGCGTTGTCAGCAACCTTCTTATTCCGCTCGCCTTGCCACACATATAACCGGCAACTCGGAGTGGAAGCGTGACAGCATGCTCAGTCTCTGACAGCGTGCTAATAAGGACCAATATATGTTAACAAATAAAATGTAGAGACTATATTGTTTTTGAAGAACAGAGAGAGAATGTGAATTCGGCAGGGCCACTGAGAAGGTTTTATTTAGGTGTTGGATCAGTATAGGGAGCTGTAACTGCAATGAGATCAATACAAACATCCCTGGAGTGTGGAGTGAATTATGATCAGCTACTTTAGAAGGGTACTTCTTAGGGTACTAGAAGAGACTAATTATACTTTTAATGTTATCCTTTAATCTCACTTGTCTTTGACATTTTAGGGTATATAATTTGAAATAACAAAAAACCAAGCTAATTTTTTTCTCTTCATTGAACATAATAATCATACAGGCATTCAGCTGGTGGACATGAAATTGACCATTCATCTACCACTGCAGCAATGCATAAGGTGCACTGGAGTAAAAAACAAACTTACCTTTCTTCACCTCCACAAAAGGCTTGTGTTGTCATCCGAGGATGAAAAAGTAACATAATACAGTAATCTAGTAATATGAAGATGATTCAAACATAACTATGCCATATGAAATGCTAGTAAGAATTTTTTTTTTACCAAAAAAAAATTAAATGCAATGTCACGACTCATTATGTAAAAGTCTCAATTTAATTCTTAAGCAAACAAGACCATCAGATTGGCTATTTCTGGATAAATACTGTTGTTATTCATAAATAAATCTATGTAGCCACTGTTCCCTTTTGTTACCCTGTAGTTACGATGTATTTACACAGTACTTACAATGGTGCAGGCTGGATTATGGAGTATCCACTGTTCCCCTTTCTTGCCCTGTAGTTTCACAATACTTCCACATTTTTACAGGGGAACCGTCTGGATAGGGTATCCACAATTCCCTTTTCTTTCCCTGTACTTTCATAGTTCTTACAGGGGTGTGGGCTGTATAAGAGTATCACACTGTTCTTCTTTATCACCCCGTAATTACATAATACCTACTCTGTAGGTACACAGTACCTACAGGGGTGCGGGCTGGATTATGGAGTATCCACTGTACCCTTTTCTTACCCTATTATTACACAGTATTAACTTTGTACATACAAAGTACTTATCCTGGAGAATCTTGAATCTCATGAATCGTGGTGTGTCGTGTAACCTGGGGTCATCACAATACTTAAATATATTAGTACCAGTGTCTAGATTCATCAAGGTTAAGAAAAAATCAAAGGGTTCCTATTTAACCAAGAATAAACAAAAAAATAAAGGTTCTCCCTCAAACCAGCATTCTAGTATCAATAAAGCAGCGGATACCGTATGAGTGCATTAAGTACATCAAAAGCTGTTTTAACAGTGCTTTGCAACCTGAACACAGGAAACATCATAGGATAGCATTAAGCCTAACCCTGAAAAAGTCAGAGCTATCACAGAGCTGCCTCACCCCACTAACGTCACAGAGCTACTAGGAAGTTTCTCCTTGACCTTTCATCTGTCATGCACCCAGTTAACAGCCTGCTCAGGAGAGATGCTGTGTGGATTTCGGTTGATGCGCAAGAAGAGGCATTAAAACAGGTGAAAACCATGTTGTCCACAGTGCCAGTCCTGGCATATTATGATGCAAGCAAACCAACATCGGTGAGTGCAGATGCCAACAGTTATGGTATGGGGGCAGCCCTATACCAGGAGCAGATGGGCTCCGACTGGTTGCCTTCTGCTACCAGCCTATGTACAGGCAGTGATCTACAAGACCGATCACAGCTGATCGATTGGATGCTATCAGAAAGCCTACAAGCCAAGACGTGGACCTTCAGGCTGTTGCTCACTACACCAACATGGGCTGGCCTACACAGGTGTCACAAACACCATACACACTGCACACGATTCATGTCTCCAGAGTTCGTCTATCAGAAGTTCAGGGACTTCTGTATCATGACAGGATTGTCATTCCCCTCTCACTGCAGAAGAATGTGCTCTCCCAGATTCATGAAGGTCATCAAGGCCTGACCAATCCCTGGCTACCATGTTAGTGTGGCAGCCAGGGATTGGCAGAGACATTAATGAGATGGTCAAAACATGTGAGTTTTGCCTGAGAAATTGACCTCCACAGAAAACAGAGCCGTTAATGACCATGCCAGTGCCACAAGGTCTGTGGCAGAAAATTGCAGCTGACATTTGTGAACAAGATGGTACACAGTATCTGGTTGTTGTGGATTATTATTCACGTGACACTGAGATTGCACACCTGCCAACCATCAGCAGTCAGCAAGTTATTACTCGCTTTAAAAGCATGTTTGAAGGGTGGGGGATCCTGTTGGAGCTGGTAACTGACAATGGTACTCAATTCACCTCTGCAGAATTCAGAGAATTCAGTAAGGCATACAACTTCGGACATACAACATCCAGCCCACACTACCCACAAGCCAGTGGGGCTGCTGAAAGGAGTGTTGCCACAGCAAAATGGATTCTGCGGCAGCCAGATCCTCACTTGGCTTTGATGAGTTATCAAGCCACACCAATCACTACGACTGGGTTGAGCCCTGCTCAATTTATAATTGGTCGACAGATAAGGACTACCAGTTCCATTCTACCCAAGCAGCTGAATCGAAGTCCATTAGACTACAAAATTGTCAGACTTAAGGACCAGCAGACCAAAGCTGCCTATAGCTTCTTCTATGACTGACGCTATCCTACACAACCATTACCTGGACTACAGCCAGCTCAGTGTGTGTCAACATCAAGCTTGAACGAGAAAAAGGCTGTAAAACTCTTGCAAAGGTCATTGCTAACCCTGAGATTCCACCAGCAGCATGTCCAGAGCGTTACGGCTGAGGTGCTGTTTTGCTCCTTCCTCCACGCGGCTCTATATCCTATGGAGCATGTCTGTTAAGCATTTCAGAAGCAGAGCGTCCTGCCAGCTGATACTGTAGACCCTATGAGATTGTGCTTATTTTGTCATTTTGCCTGGATTTTGTGGTCATTTTTCCTTGATTTCAGTGATTCTAACATAGGATTTTGTTGGGCTGCAACCTGCATTCCAGCCAAGGCAAAGTAGATCAAAGAATTTTGGCAATTTTTCAGTCAAAAAAAACCAAAAAAACAACCTAATCTTGATAGCTCTCCAGATCAGTAAAAATAAATCCAATTAGACATGAAAAAGACTGAAGTTTGTGAAAAAATCGATTTTATTAATTATACAGATGGATATTTAATAATTTAATAAATGAAATAGATATGAGGTAGACACAATTTTAACCATGTTTTTGTTCACAATGTAGTGCTTTGGTGTCCTGTGGCTCAGTGGATACAGCAGGTACCCCATGTATGAAGGCAGTGTCTTTGCCGCAGCAGACGTGGGTTCCATTCCAGCTCATGTCCCTTTGCTGCATGTCATCCCCTCTCTCTACCCCTTTCACGCTATCAATCTTCTGTCCTATATAATTAAATGCAAAAATGCCAAAAGTAACCTAAAAAATACAGTGCCTTTGTTAGTTATGAACTACTTGAACTACTGTCTATGTCATGTACAGTGACTGTTATCAGTAGCATTAATTCTCCTGCTGGACAGATGTCAGAGGGCTGCTGGGCGAAGAAACAGCAGATGCGGCCGATGTAACGTTTTAGTCAAGTTAAACATGATCCTGAGTCTGCTTGACTTCCTGCCTGGTATGATCTGCTCTGTGCGGCTTGACGCAGTTGCTGTCTGTGTCCGGCAAAAATAGACTCGCCGTGTATTTCACGCGGAGCGGCAGGTCACTGCTGAGATGTTGCGTAGCACTTGGTGGAATAACAAGCATTGACTAGAACGTTGATGGACTCTGTGGAATTTACCTGGGCTCCCCCTAAATTCAATCAAATCGCAGGGAGAGCAGTTGAACCACCGATCAGGTTAGGAGACTATGTTGCAAAATAAAAGAAAAAAGAGGTGTTAATCTCCCATGTCATGTATGCATGACAAGTTCAAGATGTTTACTTAAAAAAAAGGAAAAACAAAACAGGACAAAGGGAGAAAAGTGAGAACATGTGAAAGGTCTTTTTGTTTGTGGAACAGTGAAAATGTGTTTGAGGTCGAAATTTGCATTGGACCGCTGTTGACATTATACAATTTATTTCAAGTTGGAAGCTAAGTTAATTATTCAATAAATGTTAATGTGCCTTTTTTCTGAGAGCTACTGAAAAGGGGGAGATGTGATGTGACCCTGTTAGTGATATATATGTTACACCACTAGATGTCACTGTAGGCTCCTTAGACTCACAGTGAAGAAAAGGCTTCTGGGTATTAGTACCACATGAAGTTAGTCACCGAACTCATACACAGTAGCAAGAGTGTTATACGTGTTGCCTGTTCATTTGTCTGCCTCCTGAATAAAATAATCTGTGAAGTTAAAGAGCACTTCGTGACACAAGTTGTATGCTAATGACATAGTGTTTAAGAAAAGAGAGATCTGTGCACTTTAAACCACCATGATTATAAGAATGTGATGTGATGTGCACAAGATACATGGTGTTGGTGCTGTTATTCAGACTTTGATTTTAAAGGAAACACACATCAGCTTCATCATTAAAATGGTAAATAATCTTAATTCATGATTGAAATGATGTTAAAATCTTAAATAATCATGATTCATGGTTAAAATATCAAATAATCACATTTCATGATGGTAAAGCTGTAAATAATTTATGATTGATATAAAAAGGGATGAAATGCTGTTCTGCTGGGAATGGAAACAGGAATGATGAACTCTGGCACTCAGAGACAAATTTCTTTCCTTGCAATTTAGTTTGGTCAAACAACCAGTTAAATGGGATTTATGTTATGTGTTCAGATTGTGAAGCCCTGTTAAAACAGGTATTGATGTACTTAATGCACTTATATGGTATCCACTGCTTTATTGATACTAGAATACTGGTTTGAGAGAGAACCTTTATTTTTTTGTTTATTCTTGGTTAAATATGGACCCTTTGATTTTTGTTTGATGCCTACATTTTAACATACTTTAAAGTGAAACGCACCCTGTGACTCCAATTGCTTATTGTGTCTTTCATTCTCGTTCAACTCCTCCTACAAATCTAGAGACTGGTCCTAATATATTCAATTACTCTGATGACCCCTAGGCGGGTTACACAACACACCACGATTCTTGAGATTCAAGATTCTCCAGGATAAGTACTTTGTATGTACAAAGTTAATACTATGTAATAATAGGGTAAAAAAAAGGGTACAGTGGATACTCCATAATCCAGCCCGCAACCCTGTAAGAACTATGAAAGTACAGGGAAAGAAAAGGGAACAGTGGATACTCTGTCCAGATGGATACTCTATCCAGATGTGGATACTCTATACAGATGCAAAAATGTGGAAGTACTGGGTAAGTATTGTGAAACTACAGGGTAAAAAAGGGAAACAGTGGATACTCCATAATCAAGTCAGCACCTGTGTAAGTACTGTGTGTGTACAGCAGGGGGGACTGCCGGAAGGCTGAGGTCACTGGAAGACACCAGCTTAAGCAACGAGACGTGGAACACAGGGTGAATATTCATAGCAGCAGGTAACTTAAGCTTTACAGCCGCAGGGTTCACGATTTTCACTATCTCAAAAAGCCCAACAAAACGAGGTGAAACCTTATGGGACTCCATCTGGAGAGATAGATCCCCGACGAGAGCCACACCTGCTGTCCCACACGATAGTCAGAGGCCAGAGTGTGGTGGAGGTCAGCCAACCGCTTGTTTCTCTCGGTGGAGCGACCGAGAGCCGCACGGACCATCTGCCACACTCCCTTATCCCAGCGAAGATGGTCTGCCACTGCTGGAACTGCTGCTGCCTCCTCCTGCTCAGGAAACAATGGAGGTTGGTAACCCAAATAAACCATGAATGGCAACATACCCATGGCCGAGCAGGAGAGGGTGTATTCTATTCATGTGTGGCGTGGTGAGGCGTGTGTTCACTAGGTAATGTGAGGGGGAGAACCGACAACGCCACCTGAGGAATTGCGCCCCAGGAAATACCTCAAAATATTAATGTTTGGAAGATCAGTAAGGCACACAGATTCATTTCTGAAACAGGACAGAGACGTATTTTCCAAATAAATCAAATATTTATTGATAATCAAAATAAACAGGCAGGGCTGGAACTGCAAAGGAAGAGGGAAAAATTAACTAGTCAAAATAAACTGAATCAATAAACAAACATTAAAGGGATTAAAAATATTTTTATTACAAAGTCATCTAAAAAAAAAAAAAAGGCCTCAACAAATACAATCTAAAAACCAGAGATGTGGTAAAATATCGAAAAAAAAACTCAGCCCAACATAACCTAAATAAAAGAGTGAGCAGAGGCCATCAGTGAGGAGGCAGACTACTATGGAGGGGTGCCTAAAGATGCCACCACTACTCACCTCAGTGAAACACAGCAAACCTCACAGCAATCCTCACAGCAATCTCAAGAACAACAATCGTGTCCCGGTGCCTTTACTTACATGCAATGTGTAGGAACCTCACCCGGGGTGCCTAGCCTCCCCAACAAAATGGTGCTCCACTTCACTAAAAGAAAAATACTAATAACAAAATTAACAAATACAGCAACCCAATTGTTTTAATAAATTAAAAGAAATAACTCAATAGAATGCAAAAGCAAATAAGAGTAAGAAAGCAAAACTAAGAGCAAAATACAAAGAGCAAAACAGGAACCCAAACAACAAAACAGAAGCAAAACGAGGGCAAAACAGCAGTAAATCACGTGAACCACCTGGATTACCAGACCACCGCAGCAGGGGGAAGGCTCAGACACCACTGCTACCTTCAGCCTTACAGAGAGAAAAAAAGGGGGGCTTTAAATAAAAGTGCAGGGAAGACATAAAACGTGACAACTAAACTGACAAGGGCTCCCGTACCTACCAGTACAGCAAACAGCAGCCACCACACACAGGAACCAGCAGCCAAAAAGAAGGAGCATGTGCTCACTCGTCCCTTATATAGGCTGGCTGTGATTAAGGGAGTGGTTACTGAGGAGTGGAGTCTGGAAGTGCGTTCACAAGCACTACTCAACTGTGTCAGGTGCTATACCTCACTACACTACTGAGGCCCAGATGTCCTGGATCTTGTGGCGGCCTCTAAGTCCGACGTCTTTGAGATAGACCAACTGACCTTCCCTCAGGGGAACATCTCGCACATGTTGGTCATGATGTTGCTTACGCCGTGCTGCTGCTGCCTCCAAATGCCTCGTAGCACCGTCAAAAGCATGGCGTAGCCTGGTCTGGTGTTCCACAATCCAGTCATGGGTGCTGCCGGCGACAGGTTCTGAGACTCTGCCCAACAGAAAGTCAACAGGTAACTGAGGATCTTGCCCAAACATTAGGAAAAATGGAGACTCACCAGTGGACTGATGTGTGATGGTGTTGTAGGAGAAAATCACTTGTGGTAGGTAGCATGACCAATCCCTTTTCTTAGTCGCAGGCAGGGTGCGTAAGAGGTTGTGTAGGGTACAGTTGAACCTCTCACATTGGCCATTACCAGCTGGGTGGTAGGGAGTGGTATGACTGTTCTCAATGCCATACATGCTGCAAAGTTGTTGTATGAGGTTGCTCTCAAAGTTCCGGCCTTGGTCAGAGTGGATACGACCTGGTACACCAAACTTACAGAACCACTCATTAACCAACACCTTGGCCACTGTTGAAGCTCGTTGGTCATGGGTGGGGACTGCCTGTGTGTACTTTGAGAAGACATCTGTCATGACCAAAACATGCTCCATGCCATTTTTTGATGGCTACAGCTAAGTGAAGTCAACGGCAAGTATTTGATTTGGATGGGAGGCAAGCAGGTGACCCATATAGGCACGGGCAACAGGTTGGGTGTCTTTAGCTACCTGACAACGTTCACACTCCTGACACCACTGCTTGATGTCATGGTGCATCCCCGGCCAGTAGCACTGCTGATGGATCAAGTCAGTTGTTCGTTCGACACCTTGATGTCCATGTTCATTATGCAGCTGCTGTAGGACCTGGTTCTTGAGTGACACTGGCAGCACCAACTGAAGAACCTCTTCTCCTTTTGGACGACAGACTCTGCGATGCAGCACCCCATCCTTTTCCACTATCCGGTCCCACTGTTTGACCAGCATCAAAGCTTCCTTGGAGATCTGGCGTTGTTCAGCTGCATCAGGGCCCTTTCTCCTGGTCCAAAACCTCAGGAAATCCTGGATGATGGGATCAGTTTCCTGCAAAACACGTAGGTCAGTTTGGGTGTGGCAAGGGAAAGCTGAGATGGTAGCCTGGACTGCTTGATTAGCTCCAATGGCCTGCTGCAGTGGTTCTGGAAGTAGAATGCCAGAAGCTGTGTAGGCTGATGCATTTGTACAAGCTAAATACTGCGGGGAGAGGGAATCTGCATTCTGATTATTTCGACCAGGCCTATACTTGATGGTAAAGTCAAATGCAGCCAGTTGTGCAGCCCAACGTTGCTCTGTAGCACCGAGCTTGGATGTGGATAGATGGCTGAGAGGGTTATTATCCGTGTACACCACCACACTTCTGTCCCAGCAGATAGTCTCTGAATTTCTCGGTCATAGCCCATTTGAGGGCCAGAAACTCCAATTTCATTGAGCTGTAGATGCTTATGTTACGCTCTGTAGGCCTAAGGCCACGACTAGCATAAGCTACAGGTCTGACCTTACCATCCTGTTCTTGCGAGAGCATGGCACCCAATCCACTGTAGCTTGCGTCGACCTCTAGGATGAAAGGCAAGGAAAAATTGGCGTATGCCAAAACTGGAGCACACACCAACCTACTTTTGAGTTCTTCAAAGCTGTGTTCACACTGCTCCGTCCATGCGGCAGGTAGACCCGGTCCAGAAGGTTTGCGGGATTTTGTGCCAGTCAGTTCTGTAACCAGGCAATGTACAGGGGCAGCCAGCTTGGCAAACCCCTCAATAAACCGACGGTAGTAGCTTGCAAATCCTAGGAAGGAGCGCAACTCAGAGACATGGTTAGGTCGCTGCCATTGTGAAACCACTTCAATTTTACCAGGGTCCGTGGACACGGCATTTCTGGATATGATGTGGCCCAGGTAGCTCACCTCTGGTCTGAAGAAGGAGCACTTCTCCAACTTTGCTTTGAGACCCTCTTGCTGCAAGCGGCCCAGCACAGCATCCAAACGCCCCACGTGTTCTGCTACAGTGGAAGAGAAAACAACAACATCATCCAAGTACAGCAACAATGATTGGCAGTGCTGATCCCCAAATATTCTTTCCATGAGTCTCTGAAAAGTACTTGGGGCATTGCACAGCCCAAATGGCATCCGGTTCCACTCGAACAGGCCAAAGGGTGTGCAGAATGCTGTTTTCATCTTGTCCTTTTCTGTGACTGGTACTTGATTGTACCCAGCAGCCAGGTCCAGGGTTGAGAACCAGTGGGCCCCGGAAAGGGCGTCAAGAGACTCTTCAATACGAGGCAAAGGAAATGCATCTTTTCGGGTTTTGCTGTTCAAGAGTCTGTAGTCAACACACAACAGAAGGCTGCCGTCCTTTTTCTTTACCAGCACAATGGGAGAGGCAAAGGGGCTACTACTTTCCCTGATCACCTGTGCCTCTAGGAGCTGATGGATGTGGGCCTTTGCTGCCTCATACTCTGAAGGAGGGATACGCCTATATCTCTGCCGTACAGGTACGTCATCCAATAAAGGGATGTCATGGGAAATGAGATTAGTGCAACCTATATCTCCCTCATGAGCTGAGAAGACACCACTGTACTTGTGCAGTAGGGACCTGACCTGACACTGCTCCTGCTCTGAGAGTGCTGTCAAATCAACTGCAGCAATCTTGTCCCGCACTGAACTGCTAGCAGTCTGGGAGGAGACTGTGGTTGCTACCTCACCTTCTTCAAGACCTGCAGGCGAGCTCACAAGGTGAGCGTGACTCAAGGTACCAAGAACAGTTCGGGGGTACAGTACAACATCCTGGGTCCCTACATTAAATGTAAACAGTACCTCTGTTCACACAAACCAGTGCTGGGGATGCTAGTTGGCCTGCAGGCAGCCCACTGCTAAGAGGCTCAAACAATGCATCTGCCAGGTGATGCTGGGAGCATGTGGCTGCTACAGTTTTCATGGTACCCCCTGGAACTCTGCAGACCCTCCCTCCCTTCACCTTCACTCGACCTGAACGATCAGGAGGGGCATTAGCCTGGACCTGGTGACATTTCTGGAGAGCCTGCTGAATCGGGGCAGGAGCCTGCAACACAGAGGGTAAGTTAAAGAGGGCTGGACCATGCTGTACAAACAACTCCCAGTAACATTCCTTGATAATGTTCATTCCTAGCACACCAGGTACTGAGGACATGCTGTCTGGGGGATCCCTGACCACCAATACTCCCCGCTTTGCAATTACTTTCCCACAAAGCTGCACATCCAACTCAAAGTAGCCCACATATGGTATGGCTAGCCCATTAGCAGCACTTAGCTTCAACCAGTTACAAGAGTGGAGTTTTTCTTGGCCCCAAGGTTCAAAATGCTGTTTGAAGAAACTCTCAGTTATGGTTGACACCATTGACCCTGTATCAACCAGACATGGAACCCACACTCCCCCCATCAATATGGCCATGTTTGGACAAGCTGCCACCAAATTCTCAGGAGCATCTACGGCAGAATCTGAGCCTGAGGAGCCCCCACCTGAACTTTGGCTCAACGGTTCAGGGAGTGAAAGTTTCCCTGGTTTGAAAAACTGTGCCTGTCATTAGAACTGGAGGGTGCTGCTACAGAAGCTGGCTGGGGCCTTGCAGCTACATACTTGCCCTTACATTCCCTAGCAAAGTGGCCAGGTTGTTGGCACCTTCTACAAATGACAGTTTTTGGGCGCTGGTTTGACTGAGCTCTAGGGGCATGGTTAAGGGCTGCCAGACTTCTGGTGAGCTGATTTAACTGTTCTTGCTGGTTCCTGAGAATCTCCTTCAGTTCACCTAGCTCGGAGCTAAAGGAGGAACTGGCTTCCTTACTGTAGCTGTGTGGACCTCCCTGAACTATATGCTGGAAACCGAACACAGAGGGGACAGAGTGACTTCTACCCCTCCCACCCCCTGGCATTCCTTCTTGTGCCCACCTAATGGCCTCCCCGCGGACAGTTATCAGGGTGGCAGTAGGGTGGCTTCGGACAAATTGCTTAAGTTCTCTTCTTAAGTTACAATCAGACACATGTTCAACAAATTGATCTCTGAGTAACATATCCCTATTCACTAGACCATTAGGGACCTTTTTAACAACTTTGTTCATTAGACACATTAATGCATGAGAAAATTCTTGCAGTGTTTCACCCTCTTGTTGCTTCCTTGAAAAGAAATCTTCCTGCAGAGACACATAAGATCTGGTACACCCATACAGTTCTTGTAAGATAGCCAAAATCTTATCTGGGTCTTCCCTTTCTTCCTGGGACCGGTACTTAATCTCTTCTCTTGCCTCTCCCTCTAAATGATCGAAAATGAACAGTGTTCTTTCAGCTGATGACAGATGCCTAGCCCGTATACAAGCCTGGATCTCTTCCACCCACTCAACAATGCTTAGACCAGTTTTACCTCTAAATATTGGGCATTTCCTGTCTCTGGGAAGATAAATCAGTCTCTCGGTTACTGGGATGTTGACTGAGGGGTTTGCAGGGGCAGAGGGGCCTGCTGATGTGACACTGGTCCCGGGCTGGTTGGCCTCTTGTTCCTGACGCATCCGTCAATTCTCAGCTTGCAGCTGTGCAACCAAGTCTCTTAACTGGGAGAGTTCCTCCTCCATTAGGAAACAGAAGAAGGGGTTAACGGTACTGGCTTGCAGCTCAGGGATCCATCGCGGACCTTACTGCTGTTTTGCCCACAAACACAAGCCTATACAACACAAATAACTGAACAAACCAACTGGGTTGCAAAAGGAAAAGAAATTACAAAAAAAAAAAAATACATATATATATATACATATATATATATATATATATATATATATATATATATATATATATATATACATATATATATATATATATAAGTATATAAGTATACGTCTCTGCCTGTACGGAATCCTGCCGACAACACCAAAATGTGGCGTGGTGAGGCATGTGTTCACTAGGTAATGTGAGGGGGAGAACCGACAATGCCACCTGAGGAAGTGCGCCCCAGGAAATACCTCAAAATATTAATAATTGGAAGATCAGTAAGGCACACAGATTTGTTTCTGAAACAGGACAGAGACGTATTTTCCAAATAAATCAAATATTTATTGATAATCAAAATAAACAGGCAGGGCTGGAACTGCAAAGGAAGAGGGAAAAATTAACTAGTCAAAATAAACTGAATCAATAAACAAACATTAAAGGGATTAAAAATATTTTTATTATAAAGTCATCTAAAAAAAAGGCCTTAACAAATACAATCTAAAAACCAGAGATGTGGTAAAATATCGAAAAAAAAACTCAGCCCAACATAACCTAAATAAAAGAGTGAGCAGAGGCCATCAGTGGGGAGGCAGACTACTATGGAGGGGTGCCTAAAGGTGCCACCACTACTCACCTCAGTGAAACACAGCAAACCTCACAGCAATCCTCACAGCAATCTCAAGAACAACAATCGTGTCCCAGTGCCTTTACTTACATGCAATGTGTAGGAACCTCACCCGGGGTGCCTAGCCTCCCCAACAAAATGGTGCTCCACTTCACTAAAAGAAAAATACTAATAACAAAATTAACAAATACAGCAACCCAATTGTTTTAATAAATTAGAAGAAATAACTCAATAGGATGCAAAAGCAAATAAGAGTAAGAAAGCAAAACTAAGAGCAAAATACAAAGAGCAAAACAGGAACCCAAACAACAAAACAGAAGCAAAACGAGGGCAAAACAGCAGTAAATCACGTGAACCACCTGGATTACCAGACCACCGCAGCAGGGGGAAGGCTCAGACACCACTGCTACCTTCAGCCTTACAGAGAGAAAAAAAGGGGGGTTTTAAATAAAAGTGCAGGGAAGAAATAACACGTGACAACTAAACTGACAAGGGTTCCCGTACCTACCAGTACAGCAAACAGCAGCCACCATACACAGGAACCAGCAGCCAAAAAGAAGGAGCATGTGCTCACTCGTCCCTTATATAGGCTGGCTGTGATTAAGGGAGTGGTTACTGAGGAGTGGAGTCTGGAAGTGCGTTCACAAGTGCTACTCAACTGTGTCAGGTGCTATACCTCACTACACATGGGAGGAAGGAACTCCAGGACACAGGATGGTGAGCGTGGTGGTAACCCGAGGAGAAACTGGCTCCTGCGCCCACATATCTGCAAAAGGCCTTCCAGACCTGAGAGGAAAACTGGGGGCCCCGATCAGAAACTATGTCCACAGGCAACCCATGAATCCTGAAAACATGGTTAACTAACAGTTCCGCTGTATCAAGGGCAGATGGTAATTTCTTCAATGTTACATAATGAACAGACTTAGAGACACGATTGACTACGGTCAAAATATCAGTGTTACCATCTGAAGGGGGCAAACCAGTGACGAAGTCCACAGCGATGTGCGACCAGGGACGACTGGGCGCAGCAAGCCAGCAGGAGTTCAGTGACAGAGCAGGCAGCCACAAACTCCCTAGTGTCCCTGTCCATGAGAAGGGTCCGGTGAGCTCCTGGGTGGCAGGTCAGCTTGGAGGAGTTTCTCCACTGGAGGACTTGGGAGCGGGCTGTAGCAGGCACGAACAAACAATTAGGTGGTCCACCACCCGGATCCGGTTGAGTTTGTTGCGCCTGTCTCATCACCTCGTAACCCTTTGCTTTTATTTTAGTCTTCCCCTGAGCTGACGGTTGTTGCTGAGTTCACCTCAGAATACACCGCAGTGCCCAGTAATGCCAGCATGTCAAGCACTGATGTATGGCAGTTTGCCCCCTATCTAAAAATTAAAGTACATTTTGGGGGTATTATTATTATATTATATTCAGATTTGAAGGACACCTGACTGCACGTAACTGATCAGCTATCCTATTGTCATTAGTCATTTTGCTACCTGTAGCAACCACAGAATTCTTGAATGTTAGTCGTACATTTCCTGTATTTTGTTGTTGATCTTAATCTTTTATTCAGGAGGTCTCTCTGGTGTATCAGATCAAATATCGAGCAGATTACATACAAACCCACACAAGCACATGCGGAGAAAGGTGATGATAAACAATTAACTCTGAGAAAAAAAAGTTGTCTCAAAGCTTAGATTGGTGTAAAAAAAAAAGGGGGGGGGGGGGCAGGTGCAACACACCTCTGGGGAATGTTTATGCCATCATGTTGCCTCACTGAGAGAAAATAATCTTAATTGAATGAGAGCAAGTCATTCATTTCAGTTTCAGATGTTCTCAGTAGTGCTGATGTTTCTACTTTTAAATGCTGTCACTAGTGTTGTTGTGTCCTCTGTTAAGAACATAATAATATCTTAAATACACATACTAATCCTGTAAATCCATGTCTTTTTTAACTTCACTTTACAGTAAAGAATCTCAAAATACAACAGTTCCCTGTATGCTTGATCACTCTGAAGCCAAAGCAAAAGCTGCAATTGAAAGGTGCTTTAATTTTCTTCCTGGAAACCACGTGATTACTGATCACTTGACACACAGCATAAAAGATGCATGTGCACAGGTTTGGGGCACAATATTATTCAATCTAGAAATGACACATTTGACTGGAACCCCCCTTCCCTCCACCATAGTCTTGATGATGTTCTCCAGGCCATAACTGCTGCAGTAATCACAGATGGATAAACATTTGACATCCAAGTCTCACTGTACAATATGCTGGCCCAAAAAGTTGTCACCAGCAAACCAGCTGAAAGTCACCTTTATAGAAGAGGCTGGGGTAGACACAGTGGCTTCTTTGCAAAGAATTTCTGACAGGTATGCATATAACAGATATGTGATCTGTCAAATCGTCCACATTGTTATTAAGAAAAACACATTATTTTGATCATGAATAATAATGATTTTTGCTTAAGGAATTGTGGAAGGAGCGGTTCATTGAGAGAGGCACACATGGCAAGAGGCCCAAGTACTCATTGTCTGATTTGGACAAGGGCCATTTAAAGTATGTGTTTTTATATACTGTACCTTGTGAGAGAAGGGGAATCCCTTTTTCTGGCAAGGGTTCTTGTGGAGCATAGTTCTCAAGTCAGTCCATCCACATTAATAATTGAGCCTGTTGACAATATATTGGAATTTGGATAAAATGTTTATGTTCAATTATATAACACCAGGTGGGTGTTGGCTATTATTTTTAGAACTGTAGGAGAAATAATGGCTGCCAGCTTGGCCCAAGGTGGATCAGCTCCAGATTTCCTGATGCTTTGGTGCTACAAGTTCCTGTGCAGTGGATCCCTGGATTATAAAAATCTGGACAAAAATGATGTGGAAAATGAAAAACATTTTTTTAGGAATTTAGGATTTTTTAGGAAATTACATAAGTGATTTCATAGGTTTGATGTACGTGCACAGGGTTAGCAGAGTTGAGAAGTTCAGAAGTTTCTGGAAGCTCTTTTGTAATACCTGGAAATGGTCACACTAATGTGTTTACGTCTCATCTCATCCATTCTATTTTCAGGTGGAGTCAGCCACCGAGAGCACACTTAAGACCTTGCAGAAGACATCTTAAACTGTGGGTACACAGGACAGATCTACCTGAAGAAGAAGGAGGACATTGTCTGGTGCGTTTGAATTGTTAATGAATAATGGATTGTGTCAAAGTTGAAGTTTTACATGTGGTGTAATTTTGTCCCCATTTATTTTGATTGATTTGTCTGAAAACAGTGCGATTGTCCTCCATGCAAACCTGAGGCTGCTCCCCATACTCGAGCAGATAAGAAGTGGCTTGCAGCTGTATGGCCTGTGCAATCTTATGGCCAAACACCCAGATTTTTGTCAGCCTCTGTTTGTCCCAGGAGAAGAAATGACTGCAAGTGTCAAAATCTGTAAAACAACATATTACATAGAAGGTGCTCTTTTGAATAGGTGGGGGAAAAAACTGTTTCAAAGATAATAAAAAGAATGTCCAAGGCGACTCTTCTTGAATTAAAAAGCCTTTATTATTATAATGGAAAGTTCATATTGAACAAAACCACCAAAACACTTCAGCCATGTAGGACCTTATTCGGGGTGTGCTGAAAGCACCAGGTTTGCACTGTCTCATTTAATAACAATAATTATAATAATTATTAATATTAATGAGCATCAGCTGGTGTAAGAGAACAACTTAATAGATACAATACAAGTAAGGCAAATTTGTAATTTTTCCCCTCAGGGTCAGTAAATCATAAGAAACCTACATCGGATTACAACAATGGACAATATGTCTAAATAGAAGAATATACATTACAAGTGTTCAAATTCACATATACTATCAAAAATCAACAAAACATTTGATTTTAAAATACATAGTAATTTTTGTTGTTCAATAAGATGGTATGAACCTGGTGCTTTCAGCACACCCCCATTAAGGCCTTGCACGGCAGAAACATGTTGGTGCTTTTGTTCAGCATGAACTTGCCATTTAATAAAGGCTTTTAAATTCAAGAAGTTTGAACAGCATATTGGCATGATTGGGTGTGCTCTTGCTTTAAAAAGGCAGCAATGCAGTCAGTAGTACAAATACCATTTTCACATGTACAATTGAAATCAAGATTTTTTATTTATGATTTAATACAGATTTGAATGCTTCTGACTTTCATGTCAATGTTTCAGTGCAAACACTGAAAGGTTAATGACTTTGTGATGTCGTGTGGCAGGCAGAGTTCAGCGAGAAGCGCACCAACAGGGAACAGGTGGAGGTCACCATCATGAATCATCTCCAGGATTTCCTACAGGAAATGGAAGAAGGTACAATTATTTCAAGATTCCAGATCATTTTTCAAGATCAGTTTTGACCATGTGTATGGTATATGCATACTAGGTATTCGACAAGGGTAAGAATACACTGATGAAGGCAACATAAGACAGAGTACAGGGCAGGACATTCAATTTAAATCTCAGCCAACATCCTTTGGTAGATTGTAGAAGCTCAATGACTTAAATGCATCATAATTGCAGTTAAAATGTTTGATTATTTTGTTCACTTTCATTCAGTGGTTGCAGATGAAAATCCACAAAGAAAGAGAAAAATGCACCACCCTCACTGACGCCAAGATCCTTTCTCCAGTGGGTATCGGGACAGGGTCATATTCCTATCATGCAACAAGAAAAGAGCAGTTTCAAAGTAACAGTGAGGTTCAATCATTGCTGTGATACAGATTATGGCAAGCACAGGATATGCTATTCCACTGTGGCAGTGTGTAGTAGAACCATAACCTTTCCAGTTAAACATATGCGATCATAGGAGGAGTTAAAACTAGTCCTGGTGGAGGCATTCAGTCTTGGACAGGAATTCTTGAATGTGTAGATGTATACTATCTTTTGTCTATTATTAAGTCCCTACAGCTGGGGGAGGGGGTTGTTATGATGGTTCAGGTTTAATGAACCTATAGCACAAGCTTGTTCTGTTAGGCACTGCAACTGATGTCTTTGAGATGTATAAATCAGATCATCGCATGCACTTTTTTAAAATGTATTTGTTTTATTACTGTATGCCATGCACTGATTTTGTTTTACTTTGTTTTAATCCTGTTGGCCCTTGGCCTTTTCTGTAAAATGCTCACTGAAAAAATTCAAGTGAACAAATGTAAATATCGCGACCATAGGATGGTAATGGTGCTGTAGGGTCGACGGCATTTCGAAGCTCCTCCATTTCTTCCTCTTAGCTCCAGGGCAAGGTAACTCTGGGACAACAACTCCAGAGCCAGGTAAGGACTCTTCTTGGGAAATGGCCATCTTCCTGTCTATGTCCAGCTCTTGCAGATCCTAAGATTTAAACAGCAAGCTTAAAGCACCCATTTTCAGTCTGGCATGAATATGATATACAGTATGATTAAATCATGAAAGTAACAAATTAAGTGTGTACCTCCATATTCTCAGGCTCCTCTGTGCTGTGATGCAAGAGTCCCATAAGCCACAGTTGCTGAGGGCTCATACAATATTTCCTTTTGTGCGCATATGAAGGTCTTCACGGAGATGGGGTAGAAACACAAAGTGCACCAGTGTGTTTGAAATGTCCAGTAGCCCATTTTCTTCCAGACTATGCAGAACATCATAATATGTGCTTGTTTCTGCAGTCCACACATCACGCCATAGCCGTTCAATTCTGTAATAGGAAAATGGTTATGAGTTTCTGATTTAGTTCCTCAATATTGTTTTTCACCTTTAAACACTTTTTATTGTATGTTATTGGCATTAAATGCTTAAATTATGATTACAACAAATTGAACCAAATTCAACCATTACTCTTGCAAGTCTTATATACACCAACAGAATTGTTTAATAGAAAATGATGTGAGTCTTGTCAGCATCCTGGATTATTTTAATTTACCTCTGGTTGCAGACGCTTTTTCCAGAGATGTAACTTGCCTGGCCAGTGCCCCTGACAGTGAACATGAACCGGGCAATGTCCACATTCTTGACGCCTTGATTACCTTCCATAAATGTAAAAGAAAAGCATTGTGTCTTACAAAACGTAGTGTATTCATAAAATGTATGCATAAAATTAAAATGAATTAGGTCACAAAAGGTTAATCATAGACTACATGTTCTGTTATGCATACCTGGATGGCAATCCATTCCTCTCTACAGATGTCAAAAAAAGGTGAGGCCAGTAGATGCCTTGTTATTGGTTGCAGGTTCCAGGTACATGATCTAAACACAAACGTAAGAGTTCATTGAATCGAGTACATGCACTGTAAATGCTAACATACAAATTAATTAAATATGATAAGTGAACCAAACTCAGTTTTCATCAACCTGTTATGAACACTACTTTTAAATAAGTAAGTAATAATTTGGGGTTGGAGAACTTGCTTAACTTGATGTATCCTAGTTAAGTCAAATTAGAAAAAAACATTTATTGTACCCAGTGTCCTTTGGGTGTTCTTTCAGACATGTGCAGATATGCCTCTTCTACTTGGCGCTTTCCTAAAACCGGAACATTCCCGCACACGTACACAGTCAACCCATGGATGGTCAAACAGTGCGCCTTTCAACAACCTTTTCAGTTATCGTCGGCGTTGTGGGATTACTTGTGCTTAGTACACTGATTTGGTAAGTACACATTTTATATTTTTGTAAAACGTCGCGTTGTCTTGTTGTTGTGTAGTACTTTGTGCCAGGGAGGAGTGTCGGTTAAATCAAATTCTAATATCGCCGCTAGCAAGCATGCTATTTGACAGTAACTTCAACACTTTTAGAAACAAATGTAGACTACTCTGTTTTTGACGAAATTTGACGTTTTGAATTCAAAGTCATTATGTCGAGAGACAGGTCTCGTAACTTTTTTGGGTGGCGGGATAGGCTTGTGGCATATCCTAGCCAGACATTTGCAAGCTAGCTTGCACTACGTGACAAAATCATACTGAAACTGCATGTGAAATTTACACGGCGGTGCGGACAGGTTTACAAACAGAAGTGAAACGCGGACGCTTCAGAGACTTTTGAAATGCTTTTCAATGAGTGCTCAGAATAAAAAGGGAACAAAGTGAGGCTGGGACGCGCGTCCCTCTCGCCGATAGGCAATCGCCAATCGGCGAGATGGACGAGTGTGGGAGAGAAGGAAAACGTCTGCATGCATGTGGAGAAAGATACATGCACACGAAATGTGCCGATTTTTTTCTTTCTCTTCAGTATTGGTTTGTTTGGTCAAGTACTTGACTTTGTTGGATGTGCGCGGCTGCTCTGCTTATATATGTGTGTGTCATCTCCCCTTGCATGTGATTTCTCCATATATAGTGCTCCCCCTCCACGTTTGATCAACCTGCACTGTTAATTTGAAGTTATTTGAAAATGCATTGATCAACAAACAGTCCAGAGTCTAGGCCTGGCTGTATAGTTGGAGCTGTCTGAAATCAATCATCTGTTCTGCTTTCTTTCTAGATTACATGATTACAGTATGAGCATCCCACAGCACATGTTGCTTTATTCGATATCATTAAATCTGTATCAGTAACCTCAGTTATTAATAGAATTAAGTGAAATTCAGCTGAATGATAGAAATGATGAAAATGTGCATATCTATCATCTACTGCAATAGATTATGAGTGGCACCTTAATGAGGTCTTTTTTGTGAGTTTTCATATTTTTGTGTTGAAAAATTGTCGTATTGGATGGCCATGTACCACCTTAGATTAAGCTTTCCACTCTTTAGAAAGAGTCATTGACTTGAATATTTAAATTCTCTCATAGGATTTTATATTGCAGTAGTATAGTGTAAGTAGGTGTTAAACGTGTGTTTTTGTTTGGCTTTTATTATGTCATTTCCAGAATTAATAATTTGGGGAGAATGATGTATGCCAAACATTGATTATGATCTCCCAACATCCAGTTTAACACCAAGACAATATATATGGTCTTGTTGTTAAAAAAGTGCATTGTCTATCAGAGAGCAGTCCTGTCTTAACTCTGTTCTGGCTTTTTAACCTTTGTGTATACCTGGGGTCATCCTGACCCCAGGTATACACAAAGGTTAACTCTGCCTGGTCACAACCAGGCCATAGTCTGGTGTCTACCCTTCATATGGTTCAGTACATCAAATCTCTTCTTCACTGCTACGTCACAGTGTAGACATGAGTAGAGTTCACAAACATCTTGCTGGCTAAAACATCAGACTATGAATCAGATACGTGATTTGATACCATCACTTCAATATCAGATCTATTTTTTATATAAATTTTTTGACCCGATACTGGCATTGGATCCTTAGATACAGTTAATCACTGAAGTAAAAACCCAATATAGGAATACAGTTAACAAAAGTGCAGGGATTACACTTAATGTTATAACAACCTGGTGTGTTGAAGGTTGGTCATTTATGTGTCTATATTTTGAAATTGTTGCCTGAATTTTTTGTTCTTTTTCACTATCCCCCATTCAGGCTGAAGCAGATGGTCAACTGTCCACACATACCCCAGTCTCAGCAATTAAAGGTATTCACCTAATGCCTCATACACTGAACAATGAATCATTCAATATTTGTATTTGTTTCATGGGTTGGGGTAACAGACATACAGTACAGGCCAAAAGTTTGGACGCACCTTCTCTCATTCAATGCGTTTTCTTTATTTTCATGACTATTTACATTGTAGATTCTCACTGCATCAGGCATCAAAACTATGAATGAACACATGTGGAGTTATGTACTTAACAAAAAAAGGTGAAATAGCTGAAAACATGTTTTATAATCTAGTTTCTTCAAAATAGCCACCCTTTGCTCTGATTACTGCTTTGCATACTCTTGGCATTCTCTCGATGAGCTTCAAGAGGTAGTCACCTGAAATGATTTTACATAACTCCACATGTGTTAATTCATAGTTTTGATGCCTTCAGTGAGAATCTACAACGTAAATAGTCATGAAAATAAAGAAAACGCATTGAATGAGAAGGTGTGTCCAAACTTTTGGCCTGTACTGTATATGAATGTCACTACAGTTGGATTATGAAATTCATTGTACATTTCAATTTGGCTGTTCAAAAATAATCAATTACATTAATTTAAAAATAATTCATTGCACATTTAGTTGTGAATGTTAAAATAATGAATTGCACATTTTAATTTGTGACTCTTAAGAATTTTTTTTTAACTTTTTCTATTTTTTTTTTACATGTGCTCAATGCATGTCTTTTCAGGTCAACCAGAGCAGTATAATCTAATGCAGTGGACTTGTAAGTACTGCACATTTTTTGCTGAAAAGAGAGGCTACTTGCTAAAGCATTACCGTTTAAAACATGGATGCCACACACGGACATCCCTACTCCCATGCCTTCATAAGGAATGCCTCTGCACATTTAAATCTTTTAATGCACTCAAAGTACACCTATCAACATGGCACACTCAAAAGGATGTAGGCAGAAGTGGAGAAACTGCATTTCACTGTCAGTTGTGCAACTTTGTGGAGCCTTGCACAGAAGCAGACTTCTTTACCCATTTACGAAGACATCTTAAGCTGAGGCAAATGGTTACTTGCCCATATCAAGACTGTAACTTTCAGAGTAGTGTTTATTCTACCTTCACTGCACACAAAAGCAAAGAGCATCAGATGCACAAGATTGCATTCAAACCTGAAATTGTTTCAAAAAATATAGTTGAAGAACTTCCAACTAATGTGAGTGTTCAGCTGGAGGAGAGTGACCCTGAAGTTGATGATATTGACTGTGAAGTTGCTGTGCTTAATGAAGATGTGGAGGACATAGAGAATCAGTTGGAACACAATGTAGCTGCTCTTTTCCTGAAAATGTCGTCTATTCTTAACATCTCTGAAACTGCCCTGCAAGAGGTCATAGATCAGATCAACCAAATTTATTTGTTATCACAGCCATTGCTACATTCTTCTATTCGAAGAATTCTGCATACTCATTGTGCAAATGTTGATGATGCTTTAGTGAGTAAGATAGCTCGAGTGGTCGCTGAGAATAATGTATTCCTCAAATTCACTTCAGATGGGGGATCGTTGTCAACTGCTAACAGGCGAAAATCATACACTTCAAGGGAATTCTCTTTGGTCACACCAGTTGAGTTTGTCCTAGAAAATGATAAGCAGACTGTTGTGTATGTCCCCATACTAAAAATGCTGCAAGCATTGCTGAGTGTGGCAAGGCGAGCGGAATCATAAGGTTGCTGACAACGCCACCTGGGGGCTTTCACCCCAGGATATAACGGGACTTCATAAGTTACCAGTTTTCGATTTGAAACAAGGCACGCAGGTCAAAATAACTCCACAGGACGAGAGCGTGATTTCCAATTATAAAAATATATTTTATTAAACAATTATTTTTAACTGAGTAACAGACTAAATGAATCAACATAAAAGATGTTGAAATGATGTGAGGAGCCACTTAAAGGAAATAAGGGACAGGGCTGGGGCTTACCACGACAGCGGTAACAAAAAAAGGAGGGATCCAAAACTACACTTCACCCGTGACACTGCAAACCAAAACGTGAAAAAGGAACCACCACCAGGGGAACCGCTGCCGCTCTGGGCCTCAGCACCTGTCAACAGGAAGAAAACAATATTAAAACCATAAAATCAAGGCAGTCCTCACACACAACATAATCAAAAATAACACCCCAAAGCCAAAAGAAACTATACTAAATCGCAAATTATCAAAATCAAGAAAAGAAATATTTCTAAACAATTAATCCGATATAACAGAAACTCAAGCAATAATAATCCAATGAAAAGAAATAACAAATAAATTCAAACAATAAATCCAATATAACACTGAGACGCAATAATAATCCAATAATAATCAATAAATGTCTGCCACTCTAATTTAAAACAGTCTTGGTGGGTGTGGCTCTGTGGCAATAAAGTTAGGGCGCCTCTGGGCACGCCCGCAACTTTTGGCTAGGCTGTGTTGCCACAGCCTTTGACTGCAGTCAACAGGACCGGATCGGAGAGTCAAATGCAGGCCGACCCGGAGCGCCGAGTCAAAGCGGCTGGAGTCCCACGAAGAGCCACACGGAGGACAGTTACCCCCGCAGAATGGACGAGAGAGGGTCAGCCACGAGCCAAAACAACGCCGAAGCCAAGATGAGCTAAAAAAAGAAAACAAAACCCAGGCCAAAAGGAAGAGCCCGGACACAGAAATAGCCAGGACACATAAAGAGCCAGGACACATAAAGAGCCAGGACACATAAAGAGCCAGGACACATAAAGAGCCAGGACAGCAGCAAGGCTCACAGCGGCGCGTGACGGCCGCGTACGGAGAGCAGGATCAGAGATGTCACCGAGGCAGGAGGAGGAAGCGCACACCCAGACTCTAGCAGCAGCGACAGCCGGGAGAAAACAAATCAGTACACCTCACCCGACCATCGACAGCATAATATATAAAAAAACAGAGAACTGAGCATCTTACCCGCAGAGAGTGCACCACACACACACTGCCCCGAGGGAGACAGCTCGGCTCCAGGTAACACCGCGCTGCCGGACGGAGCGAAACTGAGGTAAGCGCCAGGCCCACAACACAGAATAACTTGAGCAGATCGAGGAGACACAGAGCATGCATACCTTTGTTTGGAGATCTAACCTGCAAACCAGCGAGACGCCACCACACACGCTGTCGGCTCCGTGAAGGAGGAAGAGGAAGCGGAAAGAACGAGACGGGTCCGACCTGGTCTATTTATAGGCGATGCGCAATTGTCTGCCACACTGCCCCTCACGGCAGGGAGCGCAGCGCTATCCTGCCACATGAGCAATAGAGAAATTCTGGAGAAGACCATGGCACATGAGGCAACTTTGTCAGAGGAATACAAATCTTACAGAGATGGTGCCCGCTTCAAAGACAGTGGTTTCTTGAATGTGGAAGAGTTCAGGGTCGCTCTTTGCCTGTATATTGATGATTTTGAGGTGGCTAACCCCTTGGGAACCTCCAGAAAAAAACACAAGCAAACTGCCATCTACTGGGTACTTGGCAATTTACACCCTAAATATCGCTCGTCCCTTCATTCCATTCAGCTTGCTCTGCTTTGCAAGGTCAACAACATCAAAGTCCATGGTTATGGTGAAATTCTCCGCCCTCTCATTCAGGACGTTGTTTTTCTTGAGCAACAAGGCATTTATGTTGAACAGTTGGGAGCCACTGTTAAGGGCACAGTGTTATTTGTGGCATCAGACAATCTGGCTGCCCACTCTTTGGGAGGGTTTTTTGAAAGCTTCACAGTTAGCCAAGTGTGTCGATTCTGTATGGCCAAGCGGGAGGAAATGCAGTACAAGGAAGTACGGACAGGCTTATTTCAACAAAGAACAAAAGAAAACCATGACAAACAGGTGCAAGAGGTGTCACAGGATTCAACCAAGGCTCAACAATATGGTGTGAAAGGAAGCTGTCCACTTAGTGAAAGCTTGCAACATTTTCATGTGGTTGATGGTTACCCTCCAGACATTTTGCATGATCTTCTGGAGGGTATTGTTCCAAGAGAATTGGCCCTGTGCTTTAAGGCACTGATATCTAAGGGAATTATCTCCCTTGAGGCCCTGAATGATGCTATTAAACAGTTTCCATACACATTTTCTGACAGAACAAATAAACCCCAGCTCATTCCAAAGACCTTCTCCTCAAAGTCAACAATTGGAGGAAATGGCCACGAAAATTGGACTCTTCTCCGACTTCTGCCATTACTGATTGGTCAACACATTCCAAACGGCGATGAAACCTGGGAGGTTTTAATGACCTTAAAAGATGTGGTGGAATTGTCAATGTCCACAAGCTTTACAGAGGAGTCCTTGTGCTTTCTTGATAGCAAAATCTCTGAACATAGACACTTGTTTCAGAAGGTTTTCCCGGGTGAAAAGCTACGACCAAAGCACCACTACGTTGAGCACTACCCTCAGCTAATTCGAACCTTTGGTCCTCTATCTGATGTGTGGACAATGCGTTTTGAGGGGAAACACAAATTCTTCAAGAAAGTTGTGCATCACTCTCACAACTTTAAAAACATACCCCTTACTTTAGCAAACAGACATCAGAAAATGATGGCCTTCCATTTAGCTGCCACATCTTTTTTTAAGCCATCTGTCGAAATTCACAAAGTGAAGTCTGTGATGGTTTCCTCATTTCCGGAAAATGTGCAGAACTGGCTCAATCAAAGGAACAACCAGCTGAACACAGTACTTGTAGCTTCCTCTGTCTGCATTGATGGCATTAAGTACAGTGCTGATATGGTCATTTCTGTTGGATCTTGTGCAGGGCTCCCAGATTTCAGACAAATCGCAAAGATTGTCGTTATCAACACTGATGTAGCATTTGTCTGCAGACTGATGACCTCATGGTATTATGAGCATCTTAGAGCGTATGAGCTCTGTCACAGCCATTTGCCAACCTTCTCAGTCACCCAGTTGTCTGAACTCAATGATGTGTTTCCTCTGTCACTTTACAGAGTTCATGGCAAACAGCTTGTTACACTCAAACGGTATATATTATGCTGAGTGTATTAAACACCGAAATGTTGCATGTCTTAGATAAATTCTCATTTTTTCACAGGAGGTGACATAAAAATGGACCAAAGATTGATGCTGCGAGTTGTCATAGATGATGACAATATAAGGAAGCTAACATTAAATGAGAGACCGGATTCCATTGAAGAATTAAAAACACAGCTGAGGGATAAGCTGTTGTTGCAGTATGACTTCAAACTCCAATATGAAGATCCAGACTTTAATAATGCACTATGCAATTTGACTCAAATAACAGATTTGCCTGAAAGAGCTACACTGAAAGTAATTCCTCTTGTGCATCTCGAGTTGACCTCCCTGTCTTCACCCACCGAAGAATCAGACTGCAGCACAGCAGACACTGAGATCTTGTCCATTGCTGGATCACCACCTTCGCTAAGAAGACAGTGGCCAGAGTTCTTCGACATACCCAATTTCTCAGTGGATGTAGAGTACAGACTGAGACAGGCAGACCTTTCATTCATGAAAGACCGTCTCCCAATGACTCCATCACGAGATATGAAACATGACATACTGGAGAAGCTTGCCGAAACTATGTACAGTTTCAAGGCTTACCCTGACGATGATGACTTCAGCAGTGTTGCAAAATCACTGATTAGCAAGCACCCCAGCCTCACTGAACCTGGTCCCCAGCCAGGATGGTATGGCTGGAAGAACAGCCTTAAATTCAAGATGGCCAACTATCGAACAAAGCTACGAAAAGCAGGATGTGATGATGTAATGATCAATGGGGGTAAACGAAGTAAACGCAACCCAGAGGGAGAATCATCCCGCAAGAATATCAAGCGGCCAAAAAGAGGTGAAGCCAATTATTTGCCTAATTTACCTGACGGACATGATGAAAGAAGCCTTGAAAATGCCAGAAAGATTGTCATAGGGGAATTGAAGAAAAAAATACCCAATGCCACTCTAGTCTCGCAAATGATGGATCAAACATTCCCACTGCGCAGAAGGGAGATAGTGACACAGGAGCCTGATGTGCAGAGCATGGTTGAACGATGGCCAGCACTTTTCACTGAGAGACAGGTAAGCTATGGCCTGCCTTCCCCCATAAAGTTTCCAGCAGATCAAATCTCAGTCAGAACATATCAAGCTGTGAGGCCAGAAATCTTAATACATTTGGCTGGCTCATCATCCTCAAGAAAAAACAGCTCTTGCACTTCATACAAATCAGTAAAATGTTTTCAATAGCAGTATGTGTACTAATGTTATTTGTGTAATAATATAAATAGTAATGTATTATTCACCACAGTTTCATAAGTTAAGTTCTTAAATTTGCTGCAGTATTAATTGAATGATGGTCAGCTTAATGTTGCTATCCCTCTCCCTCCTTCCCCTCTCCATTTTTTTAGGTTTTTGCTGAGTTTAATCGCATCGCCAGTAAGAATCTTGAAGGAGACTTCTATGAAGCCCTAGACCAACACACCCCACGCTTCATTGATCTTTTCAAGTCCAAAAAAGGAACTACAGGACAAAAACTGACAGACATGATGCAGCACATCAACTGGGTGGTAAGGGTTCTGTTGTGTTTTTTCAAGTTTTGACTAATTTACACTCCAGCATAATGGGTGGTGGCAATGCACCTTAGGCCTGTGTCACATACCATTCACACCGCCTACCTCTCTGCTTTGTTGCGGCTGCATGCTGCTTTGGAGAGCAAGCGAGACAGATGTACTTTTTTGGTGACCGTACCAATGATATGTACCCATAAATGCACTAACTTAATCACTTCAACAATTTAATCATGCCTTTTAAAATCCTATCGCACCACCTATACCAGTTGTGGACTACTCATCCAACAGGTTTTTATGTCACTCTCAATCTGTCATTCTTAGTAACAAGTAAGTACAACAATATGGTAGTTTGCACATTTCAAGTGAGTGCTTTTTCTGCTTAATGCAAGCACAGGGGCATTTCATTTGAAATTTAATTGAAATGTTGAGTTTGTACTAACATAAAGAAAATGTTTACAGGGAAAGTGGGATGTGTAAAATGAGGTATTTAGATATTACCAGTTATACTAATAAAACTTAAAGCCCTGTCTCTAATATAAGCCTGCACTTAGAGTGAATACAGAACAGTGTATCAACACATATTCCCACCACCCTTCAAAATGCTACAAAGTTCTGAATCAGGGTTTCCGCGGGGCATTAAAAAGCATTAATAGTCATTAAATTGATTTTGCGAAAATTAAGGCCTTAAATGGCATAAAAAAGCATTAAATTTGACTGGCTGATTTCTGCAGAAACCCTGTTAATTTATATCTGTTTTCTGTGTATTTTTAGTCATCAGATGTGACAGCACTTCGCTCTGTTGTCCTCAAAGGCCTTCCTGTTGTACTTGGTGATGACTCCAGTGAAGTCTACAAGACTTGCTTTGTAAGTAACATATTGAAAGAAGAAAGAAACATATTGATCTCAATTTATTGACAAATCATATTTACTATATTTAAAATATAATTATTTTTAGTTGATCAGAATCAGGTGGATTCTGATTCTGATCTCACTCATAAATGATCACAATCCCTAGTAAACTGGTTTATAGTACATAATGTAATTAAATTAAGGATGTGAATTCTCCTATCTCAAACTTGAAAAACCTCCAGTCTACAGAATTAAAATACAGTGTGAATGAATTTGGGGTTGCACCAGGGGATTTATTTCCCCAAAAGAAGGCCAGATTCAAAAGGTAGTTGTGTGTGCTTCTTTTGCAGGATACAGCGAAAGAAGAGGCACTCGCCTCAGTGACAGTTGGGGTGTTGACTGTTGTCAACGAAGATGCTCAACAGCAGGGTCTAAACGCAGTGCACCTCCAGCCCATCTCCACTGCCATCGTAATTGAGGGAAGTACTGTCATGGACAATGTTAGAGACTTTCCCCAGGCAGTCTGCCTCATATTTGGCCTTATGTATGCCCTTCACTTAGATTACCCAAAATGCATGGCAAACACATTCAAATTCATTCAAGCAGTCATGCTTGGATTGGGAAACAAAACCCTCCCTCCAAAACTGCTGACTTTGAAAAACAAACTACTGATGTAGGACAGTTGATAAAGTGCCAAAACTCAAAGTCTTAGTGAGAATATTTTTCTTATTTCTAGTCAAAATGTCTAATTTCTAAACAAAAATGTTATTACACTTGTAAAAAAAAATACAGTGAAAATTTAATTTTAACTGAAATGTTTCAAATATATTTGTAGTGTTTGAAAAAGAGAGTTATTTATTGTTTATGGTTATTTAATCACTGTTGCGCAGTTTAGACCATTAAACCATGTTGATTGTAGTTCCAGTTTTGATCACTATTGTTATCAGAGAAATCTGACCTGCTAGCTTTATCAGAGCTCGAGCTCATGTTGTTATTTTGAAGAGAGAAAGAACAGGAAATGTTTGTTTTTAATGTGCATTTGTCATTATGTTTCAGGTTGTTACTTTGCTCCTTAGAAAGTATAGTCACCAAACATAACACTAAGCTACAGAACTAAAAAATATTTCACAAAGATTCTCTGAAAGAGATTTGCTCTCATAGTATTATTTCATGTAATTATTTCAGGAACATAATTGTTTTTTTATATTGTGCATTTTTGTTGAGAGAGGTTATTTCTTTAATGTTTTTCTTTGTCCAAAACAGGAACATGTTCCCAGGTCAGTAACAGTTATTAGGTCAATAGTTTAAGCTAATGTTTGTAATCAAAATGCTGATAGTTCATTTTATACGGAGCATTAACAAAACACTCTTCAGCCTGTCAAGAGCCAGTGTCTCCCATTAAATGCATTGTTGAGCATTTTAAAATAAATTTTAATTCCACTGTTAATGCATTGAGTGTTCTCCATTCATTGTGTTTTTGGGGGTCATTACTGTTAGATAATGTATATTTAATGAATTAGCGTGTCCTATTGTAGATTTCTTTTAGGTCAAGAAGCAAAACTAAAGAGAATTAAGCTATCACTTGAGTACTGGAAGCTCACAATAATTAAGTTACTGTAATCTAATTTATTTAAGTTTATTTGAGTACTGCAAACTCAAAATAAACAAGTTACTGTAATCCAATTATTTAAGTTAATTTGAGTACTGCAAACTCAAAATAAACAAGTTACTGTAATCCAATTATTTAAGTTAATTTGAGTACTGCCAACTCAAAATAAACAAGTTACTGTAATCCAGTGTGTGTTTTATGCATGGCTAGTGTGATCTATTAATAACCAACGATTTATTGCAGCAGAGGTAACAACATTTGTGTGACCCATCAAGGTAAATGGCCAACAGTTGCCAGAAATGACCTCATAAAAGACCTCAGTCTTCCCATGACAAGTCGATAGCAAAGATGTGGCATTTCAGCCTTGATGTTTGACACTACAGTGTCTATCTCCTGGTCAGACATTTTACTATAAGACTCTGACACAGACAATCCAAATTCAGACATACAGGCAATTTTTTAATGCATGGGATGGGCAGTTGGGTGTCTCTTAAGGCCTTTAACTTGTCCTCTTGGATGACAAATTTAGGGTGTCCTCTTACCACTTGAACTGACTCCAGCTCAATGAATGAGACATGTTGTTGTTCTTCCATCTGACTTCTCACCTGATGGTACAGCTCTCTAAGGGTTTTTACAATATCTACAGGTATCTCTATCTGTTCTGCCAGTGCATTCATAATTATATATTCATGTGTGCAGACAAAGTGCATATAATCCAGGATATGGCAGGATGGCTGAGGATGTATTGCATCTTTTCATGCAACTTCTCTAAAAGCTGATGTCTCAGCAAGTCCTGTATGAAGAGCAATTAAAAAATAAAAATTAAATGTACAGTATTAGTTTTGTCAACAATATGACCGGGGTTGAGGAGGGAAGCAACACTGGTGTGAAAATGCCAGCACAGCTAAGGCCAGTGATAAACTTGGCCATCCTGGAGAGCTCAGTTTAGGCATTATTAACACTAATTTGTGTCAGTGAAAATAATTGTCTCAGTGTAAATAAGTGTACCCTAATCACACATTGAGACTCTAGTTGGGAATTTTGGACAGAGTCATATTGCTGTTTGATTTGATATCATTTTCAGCTGATTCTATGACGTCCTTCATTTGGGCATGCATATCTTGCTAATGCTAGAGCAACTGTACCGGTGAAAAATCCAGTTTAAACTAATTTAACATTCTCGCTGACAACGCAAGTTAATAATTAAAATAAATAAATAAACAGATGAGACTGACTTACCGATGTAGCGCCTGTGAGTGGCCGAGTATTATCTAGCTAGTGTATTACCTATTCCATATCAAAAGAACCTCCTGAGATTAACATATTCTGGCATGACCAAGTACAAATGCATTCTCGTTTCATTCACATTTGTCTAAAATAAATTTTCACTATAAATTAGGAATGACTTACCTGAGCACGGAGATCTTCATTGTCCATGCTGCCCACGATCACCTCCACATGATAGGCAACTACAAGCTTCAGTTTCATCCTCTCTCTCTCTCTCTCTCTCTCTCTCTCTCTCTCTCTCTCTCACACACACACACACACACACACACACACACACTAACCAACGACAATGAGGCTTGCATTTTTGAGCGCGAGCGTGCGGTATGGAGAGAGCAGAGTACAGTATTGAGAGAAGGCATAAGTGCAATTGAAAGTGTGAGTAAAGTATTGAGAGTACGCAGGAAGGATTCTGTGTGCTCGGATTAAAATATTGTGCTCTCAAATTAAAATAATTTCCTCTCGGGTAAAAAAATGTGCGCATGATTTAAAAAAAACTGAAAATAATGTGCTTTCGTCTCAAACACGAACTCGTCGATTTTTGACAGGAAAATAACTCCATAAGGGGTTACAGACACACACAGCACAGTGAGCACACGGACAGGAGAGAGGGAGACGAGAGAAAGAACATGCGCTACAAACACGCTGCAAAGGTGAGAAAATGAAAATAAAATTTGAAAAAAAAAATGGATGCATTTTACTCCCATAGACAACTCAGTGGCAGAGTGTAGACTGTGCAAGCTGAAAATCTCATATTAAGCAGGCTCCACAAACAATCTGCACAGGCACATGAGAACTGTTCATATATCAGTGCAACTGATAGAAAAAAGACAATCAAGGGACCCTGCTATTTATGAAGGTGCCAGTGTGTCTACTGCAACTATTGCTGCTGCTGCAATGTCTGTAGCATCATCTTGTACACCACCACAACCACCTAGACCTACAACCCAGAGCTCTATGAGCCAGTTTTTGCAAAAGGCTATGACCCCAGCCAGACAGAAAACAATTGATGAGGATCTGGCTAAAATGATTGCACGTGATTTTCAGCCATTTTCAGTCATGGATGACTGAAAGCTATACTCATGGTCTCAATCCAATGTATGTAATTCCAAGCGGGAAAACACTTTTCCAAAAAATCATCCCAGGCCTATATGACAGAGAACGTGATTCACTCCAGGAAAGGGTCAAAAAAGCCACAGCTGTTTGTCTAACAACTGACTGCTGGACATCACAAACCACCACATCCTAATGTCAGTTACATGCCACTTTGTTGAAAATTACAAAATGGTGTCCTGTCTGCTGGATTGTTTTGAGTTCAGTTACAGACACACTTCTGAGAACTTAGCAGAGGAGCTGCTCAAAGTGGCAAAAGAGTGGGACATGGAAAACAAAGTGGTTTGCTGTGTTAGTGACAATGCAGCTAACATAACCAAAGCAATTAAAACCCTGAAATGGACCCACCACCCATATCTTGCACACACAATTAACCTGTTTCTAAGAGGTGCTCTGAAGGTGATGAAGCCCACTGTGGGCAAATTGAAGGTGATAGTGGCATTCTTCCACAGGAGCACAACAGACACAGAGAAGCTCAAATCTACCCAAGAACAGATGGGCATGCCCAAGCTAAAGCTCACACAAAAGTGTGTTACTAGGTTGAACTCCACCTTTCATATGCTGACACGAATTCTGTCCAAGGATGCAGTCATCTCTACCCTGGCTGTTATCAATGCACCTGTTGATCCTCTGAGGCAAGAGGAATGGGAGGTACTGCAGGAGGCATACAGTGTTCTGGAGCCATTTGAGCAGGTCACTGTGAAAATCAGTGCAGACAGGTACAGTGTACAAATGTTGTCAAATTATTAGGACCCGAGCACTGACCAGTGCGAGGACCCTTTTGTAATTGTAAGGATTATTATTATTAGGGCCTGAGCACCGAAGGGTGCCATGACCCTACTGTAATTGTAACAATTATTATTATTAGGGTCGGAGCACCGAAGTGTGCGAGGACCCTGATAATAATAATTGTAATTGCTCCGCTTTTTATTAGGGCCTGAGCACTAAACAGTGCGAGGACCCTCTTGAAACTGAAGGAATTCTTATATTTAGGGCCCAAGCAACGAATGGTGCGAGGACCCTATTGTAATTATTATTATTTTTCTCTCAAATGAATTGCCTTTTTGATATTTTAATGGTCTCGTGCATGGGTGGGAGGAAATGTATGAGTTGCGCTCCCTTCTGATTTTCAACGAAGCAGCCCCCACAGCAGATTTTTTAGCTAGAGCTTTGAAACTTTGGAGGCCTGTGCAACACCCTAGTACCTACAAAAAAGTCTCTTGGGGACATACCATAAAACCAACAGGAAGTCAGCCATTTTGATTTGAAGTTATAATTTTGGTGTATTTTTGGCATTTCAGGGGTCGTAATCTTGAGAACTTGTCCTAGAGCTTTTATCAGATTGACTTCAAATGTTATGACTACCTTCATAAGACAGTAAAAGTTGTTCAAATCATGAGTTTTCATCACACCGTGTGATCTGTATGAGGCCTCTAATTTGCATGTTCTGCCATGAACCAGGAAGTAAACAGGAAGTGGTATGTAACTCTGCTGTAAATGGTCCAATATGACCCAAACTTCACATGTTTGATAGGAGTCCTACCCTGAACACATCTATATGACAATTTTAAGCGATAATGAGAGCGCCACCTATTGGCACAAGAAAGGCAAAGTTTTACAGTATGATGTCCAGCTCCTAGCAGGTTGACTCGATTGATCTGAAAATGGTCTCAAAAAATCTTTAAGACATTGATGATGCTTGAAATGAATATTGAGAGTTTTCGTTGAAAGGCGTTACCGAAGTCGGGTGGACAATTTCAATGTTTTGACATGACATCAAAAACTTTTGTAACTTTGCCCCAGATGGTCAGATCTTTACAAAATTTCAGATTTGATAAGAGTCCAGGCCTGAAGACATCTGCAGTGCAATTTTGAATCTTACTCATTGCGCCACCTATTGATAGAAGGAAGTTACTTTTTTTACTCTTTGATATTTCCCCTGTAGCAGTTTAACTTAATTGATCTCATATCCAATTAGAATACTGTAAAGACCTTCATGATATGGAGAGGGTATCTCCTCTCACGCAGGTGTAGAACGCATGTGCTGGTTGGCTGTCGGTTTGGTGTGTTCCTGTGCAACTTTTTGGCCAAGACATGGCAACGTGAGGTGACTCAGCAGGGGGCCTTTGTCACTGCTAGTTCTTAGATGTTGGCTTGGTGTGTCACTATGGGGCCAGAACAGTGACAGTAAACATTGGCATTGACTATATGATTTATCATTGAAAACAAAACCTGAACTGAAAAGGGAAACATTGGCATTTAAACATTTGTATTTGAAAAAGCTGTATTGGCACTGAAATAAAGATTTCCCCGACCTTTCGGCAGAGAGTTCCAACTGGCAGAGGTCACTCAGGTAGTCAAAAACGCTCCACAGCAGCGAGGTACCTGGTAAGGATGTGAGTCACACTGAGATGCTGAAGGTTCTGGACATTGTTAGGAAACTGTCTTGGCTGACACACCTTGTCAGTGTTTTCCTCTAAGGTACCCCATTAAGTACCCAGTACTTAAAAAACACTTAGGGGATAACTTCAAACATCAAAAAGGACCTCAAAAGCAACACATAATTACACTATAAGTTGCCGGCTGTGTTATAAAGTGCTAGACATAAATCTCACACAGTCTCTGCTTTGTCCGCCACTCTTAACATTGTAAGGATTCACCCCTCAAAAAGGCATCACACCGTTGCAGACCTGACATACAATATAACACAAAACTGAAGTGGAATTTAATGCAGGACAGGAGCACAGGTTGGGTCTGTGGAAGGTGCTGATTATGATGGATTTTCCAGAGCATACTGTAAGCCGCATGTGAATTGTGGCAGGCAGGCATCTACAGTTTGAATCAACTGCATTCAAGTAAACGGATGGCTTTAACATTGATGTAGGTAAGTGTCCAAATTCTTTTTTTTAATATTGTCATTGCAGGCTTGAATTGTTATCATAAACCATACAGGATATGACTGTCATGAAATCACACCAAGTGTTCCTAATGTTTGCTAATGTTACAGTATGCAGTCCTGTTACAGGAGTAGGTGGTAACACATTACATGTAACTTGCATTGGTAAAAAAGTAGGCTACATTTTTCAAGGTACCAGTACTCATCATGTTCCCTTTTTTAAAGTTCTTCTACTCTTTACTTGAGTATAGTTCAGTTATCAACTTTTTACTGGGTTACTTTTGCTATTTTATCTTCTTTACGAAGAGTCTGCCCAAAATGCAAGGACTGAGTGTCGGAGGAGAGAGCACACAGGGATTAAAATTTAAGTGGCGGTGCACATAAAGGACAAATGTAATTTCATTTTTTAAACTTTGTTTAAGAAATAACAAATACATCTACCTTCTACCCTCTACACACACGGTAAGACCCTAGACTGTATATAAAGATGAACAACACGCCCCCACTTACCCTCACTATGCTTAAGTGAGGTTAAAATATCTGAGACACAGGCATTGCCATCTTGGGATGGTGATGTCATTGACAGCGAAGTTCTGCGCAGTGGCACTATCTGCAGTGGGGGAGTTCATGCCAAAACACCCATTCGACCAAACCCTAGCAGACCCATTAAATGCAAGCGAATGGGTTGGCACACAGCCGTCAATCATGGCAGAAAATCCATGTTTTGTTTAATTAATTAACTCAGTAAAATCGCACTTATCATAAAAGTAAACACTTGAACAAACATCAGGGTGACAAGAACTACCTTCAGTGACATAAACCATCTTTTGGAAACATTTATTTGGTGTGCACTTTGAGTTTTTAGTTTGGCCTATGTCCCATTCACTAACATGGGGGGTGGGCTTTATGACCTATAGACCTATCAGACACTGGGGGGCAATCCAGATTGAAATGTTACACTTTGCGGGGGCTGTCATGTTGTCCATCTTTACATACAGTCTTTGTGTGCAGCACACATACATACATACATACACACACACACAAACACACAAGGTGCAAGGTAGATTTATTTGTCAATTTTCTTAAACGTGGTTTAAGAATAAATTAAATTCAACACACACACGCACATTCATGACACTGCTATCATATGGCACATTGCAGCAGGGTATGGTTTTTTTTTTTTCACATACCACCCTGTATGCTGCGGCCTAACCACCATTGTAATGCTCAGTCACTACTGTCTCATTCTTAACACTTAACTTTGAATATATTTTGTTTGTCAATGTATTTATGTTATATCTTCACATTTTTCATACAATTAGATATTTTGTTTTATTTTTATTGGTCTTATTTGTTGAACTTTTATGCTGAACACTACTAAAGAGCTGCTGAGGATTTTCATTGTTCTGAGCACTATTAAAATAAGAATCAAATTTTAGTGGATTTTGGGAAATGGAACAGAATTTTTCTTATGCTTTGGCGCTGTCAACAGGGTGGAAAGGTACACTTGGTAGGCGTGTTTAGCGATGAAATAAGTGTATCCCATACCAATGAAAACACCTATGGTGCATACGCTTGCGCGTGCATGAACTTGTGGTTTACACCTCAGGATCTCATTTGGGGGTTTGAAAATACGATCCCACTAAATATGTTGTACCAGGTAGCATCAGTCTGATGGACATGCTGGAGCAGAACAGGGAGGTAAAACAGAGGGAGGTCTGACAGGCACCACTAGCTTTAACTACAGGGAAACGCAGTGAAATATGGGAGAATTAGGTGGGCTAATGCTTAATATCAATCTAAATACCCCTGGTATAAACCTGATAGTAAAAGACATGAACGTTTGCAGATGGAGGGAGCGAGAGAAGGAAAAAGGAGCACAGTGTATCATAGAAAGTCCCCGGCAGACTAAACCTATGCCCGCCTAACTTGGGGCAAGCCTGAGCCAGCCCTAATTATAAGCTTTGTCCACCACCCTCATGTCTCAAATGAAAGGGATTGTTTCACTTCTAAAAATGTTGATGTTGGATGATAATGTCATCTCAAATTAATGCTGTGTAAGCAAAGGAAAAATTACCATCAAACAAAACATTTGTTTATTTGGCCTAAAAGAGCCATAAATAAAATTTTATTCTCTCAATTTATTAACAAGCCACAGGAAGGCCATGGCTGTCTACCACAGCACTTAAAACATCTCGTTCTGGCGCAGTCGACAGAGACATGAGACCCTTAGAGATCCTCCGAGCCGCTGATAAATCTGAAGGCTCTCTTCCTTACTTCCTTAGAAAAATAAAACAAGAGGTGGTAATACTGTAGCAAACTGGAGGCAGAGCAGAGAAAGGTGCTTTAGACAGGGCTATGAGAGCGATTGGGGAAGCTTGAATCAAAAAGCAACAATAATAATAAACTATGAAAAACCCTCAAACATGATTTTGTTTTTGCAAAGCTGAAAGAGAATGTACTTGGATTTCAACCACGGCAGGATTGCCACTGTCTCTCCACCAACTTCTCCAATCTCATTTCTTCACTCCCTCCCAACAGTCCGTCTTCCTTCCTCTGTTGTGTTTTGCTTAAAATAAAAGTGAAATAATATTTAGAATGATAAAACCTATAGCAGCAAAAGAGTACGGAGGAATAACAGCTAGATGCAAGAGACCCCTGGATTTAGAAGGAAGGCATGGGTTAGAGAGGTCCATGGTTTAGTGCCCGGGGTGGGGCCTGTGATAAGGGACAGGTGCCTGGCCGTCCCTCCACGCTCATCTCCCCTCAGTGGGCACCCTGCCGAGGGCGGCCATGACGCGGCTGAAGCGTTCACTCAGCTCCAGGGTGGAGTAGGTGGGCAGCTTGGGAGGGTCATGGAAGCTTTTGATCTCTGTCGAGCAGTCCAGTAACTTGGGGAGGAAGTCGGTCAGCTTTTCCTGGAGGTTGGCTGCCAGCAGGCGGAGGACAGAAAGAAGGACAGGACATGATTAGCTGGATGAGCCGGCTGTCTCTGGACTCACACTGGAATATAATGACAAAAGCCGAATTCTCTTTAGTTCCATTCCTTTTACCAAGAAGTGACTGTCAGCAGCATTCTCTGAACATGTTTTATTGCAATCTGACAATGTTTTGTTGTATGTAGGTCTGCAGCACCTTCACTTTACAATCCTTCACGTGATCTACTGATCACTTCATGGACTTACCATTTCAGCTCTACTTATACAGCTTGAAATCTATTTGGGATATTCCTTTTTTTTAGGACTTAATTTTTATTTAGTTACACCAATGTACAACATGCAGTGTAAGTATTTCCTTGATATTTTTCAGGTCTTTGTGATGAGTGTGTGTGTGTGTGTGTGTGTGTGTGTGTGTGTGTGTGTGTGTGTGTGTGTGTGTGTGTGTGTGTCTACAGTTTAAGACTGCTGTAACTAATACATGGAAGAGGTCTTTCCTATCCTTCACATTCAGACTTTCAGGAATTACAGCCAGTAGCACTTCTGCAGGATCTTGTGAGAGATGTCTTTAAGGGCATCAAATGCCTCTCTCCAGTATATAGCTTTAGGCATTGCCAAAATATATAGGTGTGACAGGCAATGCATGTTCCACAGCTTCTCCCACAAAGCTTGGATATGTTGGGCCCATTTTAGAAATTATTTCTGGTGTTCTGAAAAATGCAGTTATTACTTTCCATTTAAATTCCCTCCATTTGCTGGAATTTGTAAGCAGATGTGCCTCAGTGCATGCCCCCTCCATGTGTCCTGTGATATGACCATGTTCATATCTTCTTTATCTGTATGAAGTAAAGTACACATGGATAAAAGTATATGATACATTTTACTTATTATTTTATTGTCTCAATTTTCCCATTTGTATTCATTTTCTAAAGTTATCTATGAGTGTATGTTTTATGAGTTTACCCCACTTTTTGTGTATTGTCAGAAAATGTCTTGGCTGCAGGAATGTGTGTGGGAGAGATGTACTACACAGCCACAAAGCCTTTTTAATGTGTGACCTGAGCACTGGCCTGATTATGATGACCTCTGGCAGAGGTATGAGCAATGTACTAGAAACCTTGGACTTCAGAAATCTCTAGGATGTGTCTGCTCTATCTCACTCTCTCAGGGACTCACAGTCCATCTCTTGACCCAAGTAGGAGCACCAGCGGTTCCTCATGTCCTCTACTGCCAGCAAGTCGCTCTCAGTGTCATGGCTCAGCAGCAGAGGGATGCAAGGTACCACCAGCTCATTCATGATGCCGAGACCCGTGGTCACCTCCGGTTCTTCTCCTGACTCAAACATGGCAGCCGCTTGCTCGTTTAATTTCTATGGGGAGAAACATAGATCAATCTTTCATACATAAGATTTTATGTGTAACTAAAACAACTGTCTCATACATTAATTCCTTCATTCAACATTAATTCCCTGTACCCTGGGCGGCTGTGGCTCAGAGGTCAATGTATCCTTTGGACAAAATACTGAACCCTTATTGCTCCTGATGTCTGTTCCATCAGTGTGAAAGTGTGTGTGATTTATTACTGAGTAGCAGGTAGCACCTTGTACGGTACCCTCGACCACCAGTGTGTGAATGGATGACCTGTAGTGGAATAGCGCTTTGAGTGGTCGGAAGACGAGAAAAGCACTATACAAGGGCAGTCCATTTGCACCTGATATATAGCTTTATAATCTGCCCAAGGCCATGAGCCCCCACCCAGCCAACCAGGTGATATTAATGGGTTTTTGTAACTCCTATTGTTATTCTTTATCCTACTTTGATTTTGAGCCCATGCTCCAAGTTTTGAAAACACGGTTCTCCACTCGGGAAGAACTCCCAGTTTGAAAACCTCTGCTTTGGACTTGAGCATTAAACTTGGGGAAGGCAGTTTTTATTTGTTGTCATTGGGCAAAAATCCATTTGTAAACGTTGAACATATTCTAATTCAGATAGTCTAAGAGAAAACTAGACTGTTGCACCTCCTGTTGGCTCTGTTTTAAGGCTTTAGAAAATCTATCTCATGATGGGAGACTTTGGCCAATCACAGGTCATTTCAGAGAGAAGGTGTTCCTATTGGCTGTTCAACTAATGCTAATGCATACATTTGTTCTGAAATGTATTTAATAATCTATATATAAATAAACTGAATTAAGTAATTAATTGTGCGAAAGACACAACTGAAGTGGCGCGAAGGTAGCGAATTGCACATTTCGTGATTCGCGAGAGCTAAAAATCTAAACTTCCATGACCCATTCGTGCTGAAATAGCCAATCAACATTGAGATCCTCCAGTGATGTATGACATCATATAATGTAGGATATACCGGTGGTCGAACATTCAGCGGCAAGATGGAGGAGACACTTAGCTGCGGTGTATGGCTACGCTGAGCTCTTTGATACAACCTGTTTTTTTTTTTTTACAAAAACAGAAATAAAAAGAAGCTTGCTTGGAGGAAATAGAGTGAGGAAGTTGGATTATTTGGTAAGTTGACTTTTTGACATTTTTACTGTGACTTGATTAAAGCTATTGGTTGCACTGGCAAGTTAACACAACCCCAGTCAACAGCTGTCAACAGTAGCCTTTTATATTTAAACAACAGTTAATTTGCGGCACGCACACGTGATTTCTTGCACGTATGAAGCGAGTTAAAACAAAGCATTCTAGCATTCAAACTTGTGCAAGTAACTTAATGCAATTTTTTTTTCCATGTCCAGTGTGAACGCACAGTGAGGGGAAAGCTGCTTTTCAGCATGGGCAACAACTTCCTACACTACAAAACAACACAAAAAGAGAAGATGAACCCATCTAAAAGAGAGTCTGACAGTAAACTAAATTCAACAAGTGTCAGTACTGGTGAAGCGATAGTGTTGTTGATAGTTTAGCCACCTGCTAACTGCAGCTTCAAGTTCATGTTTATGTTGGTAATTTTAGCAGGAGTCTTAGATCACAGTGTGCCCTCCGCCTAACTCCTCGCCGCTACAGACCACCTTGCTGGAAGGAGAGCGAGCAGTGGCTCCTACGGCCCCCAGTCAGCAACCAAAGCAACTCGATCCAGCCAGCACAAACCTGAGCTCTGGGGGGCCAGACATCTGTGACTCCTTGCCAGATCAGCACACTTTCTATTGCTGCTTTACACAGGTTAGACCCTCTGCTGCTGCTGGCCACCATATCACTGTGACATCCAGCTCTGAGGGTTTTGTGCTGGCCAAATTCAAGCCTCTGACCAAAGGTCAAGAGCTGCTGCCCGAGTGAAGCAGCCCACAGCAGCGGCGAGCGAGGCAGAAGGTCCGTGGGGCTAGCAGCTAATTGTTGTCTCATCTGTGGTCCGATAAACACAGTGAGTGGGACAAGGAAGGGCTGACAGAATGAAATAAGGTGAAATAAATCAATTTATGGGAAACACTGGGTCACTATGTAAAGCCAGACGCCTGTGGTCGTCTGGTTTGGGGCGCTGAGGACAGTTGTGGGAGTGCTGCAGGAGGAGGGAGTATTTTGAAAATCTGATGGCTTTTTTTTTTGCCTTTTCCAGATTTCTGCCAATTACAGCTTTATGTTGAAAGGCCTATCTTCCTCATGGCTTTTAGACAGCAGAATGTCCTGTCCAGGGATATGAAAATTACAAAGATTATGAAGATCTGGAATAACATCTCAAAGATTGTGTTATCTTGTGTATTTGTTTTTAATCCACATAATATTCTTGTGATTTACTAAATCATTCATTCACTACAAACACTTTGATCTAACGAGTAACATTTTCCATTTGTTCTACTAAAAACCCCACAGACATCATTAATATCACAGAATATCCTCCAGCCAGTGAAACTGAGGAAGGCCCTGAGGTTCTTGTGGATATAAGCTTCCTGTTCTTGAACAAAACCAAAACCTTTTTGTCACAGCCAAACTTCCTGACCTCTCTGAGGAAATTAACCACTTTTTGCAAGCCATTTTGGAAACTAGGACAGCAAGGCTGGATTCAACATCCAAGTACATTAAATTTGTCAATATTAGCAGTGTTTTCGATTCAAACAAGAGCTGATGATAAACAGCTGAGTGGACAGAGCAGGAGGTTCTGGCCTGAGATCTAAGACGAACCATGAGGCTGTGCAAAGCTTAGGTTTGAGGTTAGCTGAGGACACACTTGTATTTCATGGTAATGTGTTTACACTTGCTGGACGTTGGGCTTCCTATTCCTCCTCCAATGATTACATTATGATCACAATGCTGGTGTGAAGTTACTGAGTGCAGCACTGAGGGCCGCTGAAGACCAGGATGAGGCTGATCACTCCAAAATACCCTTAGACCTCCCCAATCATACCAGAGCTCAGCCCAGAGCTTGGGGGGGGGGGTTGAAATGAAAAGGTGCTCACATCATAACACTGAAAGGATTTTCAACTGGCAGTATCCCATGAAAAGCCCTGAGTAGAATCTTTTGTGGGCTGCAAGCAAGCCAAAGCAATATCTCAGCAAAGCTATTTGATTATAGTACCACAGCTCAGTCTGCAGTCTGGGCATGTTAGTTTTGCTGAGTAGCAGAAGAAGTTTGGGACAGAGAAAAGGGAGAGCATGTTTTTTGGTTTTTTTTTTAATGGGGGGGGTATCAATGACAAAAAAAAATCTGAAGGCTATTCATCATTTTGACAGATAAGTACAGTGAGGATGATGGACCCTTACTGTAAGGCATCCACAGGTCTGTCCAGCTGGTGGCTTGTGCATATTAGTTAGCTATTGTTCATTCTTGTCTTTGATCTTGCATACATGACCTTTTAGTCTGGCTGGCTTTTGCCATCACATTTATGGGCTGCATCGCTACATACCATTGCAAAATGTCACAGCAGCTGAGTGCCCCAGATGTCTTTGCACGGTTGGTGTCTGTGTTTGTCTTACCTCTCCGAGCACTTATAATCAGAGGTGTAGTGCTGCAGAGTGCATCACAATTATTTTTTTTCCCCAAGTGAGGAAATAGTATATTCGCTTTGTTAACTAAAAAATGAAAATGAATAAATGAAAAACAAATGCAATTAAATATGTCTTCCTGTCATTAAAAAAGGACCATGATGGCTAATGAAAGCTTGTGAATGATTTTTACCTGTCTGTCAAAATGACTGACAACATGAGAGTCACATGCAATTTCTAAAAGGGAGTTACAAAGAAGAGACAGGGATCATGGGTAACTCCTGAACACAAAGGTGTCCATTCAAAACAGAGCCTGTCCAGAGGTAATGCCCTCTTTGGAATCACTTGGTTTAGACAAGTGGAGTGGACAAGTTATTTGGAATAAATTTTGTTGTAAATGTTGTGCATGCTTTGCCTCACCAGTAAACACTCTCGACGGTAATGACCAAGAAGCTGCTCATCATGCCCTCTGTACAGCCCTTTGGACAATAGCTCTTTGTTGTACTGGTATGAGTAAATCAGATACATCAGAGCCTCCATATAACTGGAAAAAAAAACAAATTATACAATCAAATTAATAGTGTCAAAGCTGCACTGGTAACTTACAAAGAAAACTACTGAAGACATAAAGTTGGCGAACTCACTGCACAACTATTAAGTTTAAAGTTGTACAGTGTTGAAGTGTGGCCTGCCCTCTGCAGGCCACACTTCAACATTCACTGGCTGCTACAGATGGCAAATTCACTGAAAATGATTCTTTTGTACAACACTTAAGTCATAAGATAAAGTTTTAACAAAACAGTTGGAAACTGAGTTTTCAGTGTTTCCTATACTGGATATAAAGAGGAGCACTTGAAAGGTATCAACATACTTTGTCTTCTGAAAGAGTTCCAATCCAGACATCATGAAGATCGTTGTCTCGCGGAAATTCCTATAGGCCTGATGCCACATCTGAAAGAGATCAGGAGAGGTTTGTGTAGACAAGCTCACTGAAATTAAACTCTTCAAAGTACTATCTACTGGCAAACATGAGTACTCATAATAATCAACACTGTCACGACAAAGACAACATATATCACTGCATCAAAAGCAGTATGAAAAGACTTAAATCTACTATATTTGATAAAGAAAACTCAGAAGGCTCCACTGCTGACCTCATATTCATCCATGTTGACCTCCTCAGGCTTAATAAGGTCCAGTTTGGCACGTGCCACATTCATAATACTCCTACATCTGTGGGGAGGTGGGGAGACAGGAAAGGGAAGCCGCATTAGCAATGAGATGATGAGTCATTGTGAGGTACTCGAGGAGACAAGAGTCCACCCTGCCCGTAGGCCTTAATATGGCCCAATGAATCACTCTTAGTGCTGGGAAGAGAAGTGAAACACTCCTCTGGAGGCTCCTATTGAGGCCACGTGCACATATGAATCTAATTATCTTGCTCAAAATAGCAGAGAAGGGAGAAATCAATTTTTCACTCATGAATACGGATTGAGGCCAATAAGCACAGCTGAAAAGTTTGAAGAGATAGAAAGGGGCATTATTGACACTATTGACATAACCCTCACAATGTTAATGGGGAGGGAGTCTTGATATTTGGCTGCAGAATAAAAAAAGTCAAACGTGTCTCTATAAAGATTTGTGTTTGTTCCATCAAATGGAGGAAATATGGTATGAGAGGATTTGCAGCAGGAAGGTGTTGTCCACTGTCAGTGTGCGCTGATAGTAAACCTGCATGTCACAGACAAGGTCTCTGCTGCCCTCTGCTGGTGATTTTGGGAAGTTGATTTATTTGAATGATCTAACTTTTTCTTTCTTAAAAGTGACCAAGAACAGAATGCAATGTACCTAATTAAATACCATTTTTTTAAACCCCAAAAAACCAACACAAAGTTGCGACAGAGTGTACAGTGTAAGCTACCTCTCATCAAAAGCCAGGTTTCTGTCAGCAAACTGTGTGAGCAGAGTCCTCTCCAGGATCTTCTTGGGTGCATGGTTTTGGATGAAGTAGACGATGATATGCTGTAGTCGGTAGTCATTCTCAGGAGGTGTGTCCTCTTGGGCAAATCTTAGAAGTCGAGCATACTCCAGCTTTATGGCCTGACCAGAGAGACAAAGAAGTGACAAGTTATGGTTAAAAACTCTAAGGTTGAGCAGTATGGGAAAGGATACTATTACTTATTCAGGTCCTCTAAAGTTAAAAACTTAAAATAATAATCTCAATAATTTTCATTATAAATAAATGTCTTTTAGGTCACTATCTGTCCACAAATGAGTTAACACAAAGGTGAGTGAGCCTGTGGCCCACTGATCAGAGTATGGCATTATTTATATTTGCAGTATCATGAGTGTCAGAGAAGTTTGTGGAAAAAATGCTGTATGTAGTTACTACTAGTGCGAAGTGAACATTTCCTATTGCTGCAGATTCACATTAAAAGCTTTTAACTGGTAAGTGAGTTGACTTTTATTATGAAGTTGTCACAGGAAATGCAATGTGTTTTTGAGATTAACACTACTGTTATTACCAGTCAACAGTCAGCAGCAGCCACAGTGAGCTGTTCACACCTCCAACTTTCACTGTGCCCTGCTGTCTGCAGAATCAAGCCATGTGCAATATCAGATCAGATCACAGTTGCGCACAGAATGATGAAAAAAAGCCCAAGTAGCACTTGTTTATTTTGCTGGCCTAGAACTCAATGACCTGCAGTGTTAAAGCACTTTTTCTGTTACCAACAGTAACAACACTTGTCACCAAATCAGCCAGGACAGGAATCTTCCAGATGTGTGGAAAAACAAAGTGTTTGTTTTTGCTAAATTACAAATGTTTGGACTTAACGCTGATTTTTAAAACTGCAACACCCCTGCATTTATAGATTCATAGTTCTCAGTTATAGTAGGACTGCAGTCTAGTGGATTCTGTAAATGTTGGACTAAGCAACTGTAAGTATTCACTCTTTTTTATGCCCCTCTCTTTCCAAATAAAGAAAGAAGGAAAGAAGGAAAGAAAGAAAGAAAGAAAGAAAGAAAGAAGAAAAATAAAGAAAGCTGTTGCATATATAATTTAGCAACATTTTTATTGAGATAGAGTGCATTTATGAAAATCTTACTCAATACAATATTTGGCCACTGTTAGAGACTTCTTTGCATCTAGACTTTTTCCTAATTAGTAATGGATCCCTCTCTTCTGTTTCACCAGACATTATCCCTACACAGAAGTAGCATATAGTGTTGTTACCTTTCCTCACTTGACTTTTTGATTGATTTCTTGAAGAGATTTATTTGAGAAGCAAGTGCTCAGTTTTAAGTGACAGGATTCAAGCATCTGACAACTTCATTCCCAGAAAGCTCAATGATGGGGCACCATCAGAGGTACTGACTGGCTGTGCTGCCCTGAGAGTCAGGCAGTTTAGAGCTGAGCACCTGTGCAACAGATAACTTCCCCCTGCACACAGCCCTGTGTGATTTGTAAGGCTTAAGTTACTCTGTTGAGTTCCACTGTTACTGTAACAGCTACTAAATGCTGTAATTGTTTCTGTATGTTTTATAATCTTTCTTACTGAACTGTAAGAAACTACACAGAAGAAGACCAAAAACAGACAAACAAAATAAAAGGTAGATGGAGGTGGAGTGAGTGAGTGTGGGATGAAGAGAGGTAGGAGAGATAGTGTGTACCTTAAAAAAGGCTGCCTCAGGCCCATTCTTTTCATACACGCTGCTGGATTTGCCAATAGCCATAATTATACCCTGCATGTTGGGGGTCATCATTGCCTGCCCAGGAAGCAGGAACCATGTCAAACAAAACAACAGGTCCTTGTGACCAAGTGAGCAAGTTCAGTCCTATGTTATGTGATCTGAGGCACAACAATATAGCATACCACAGTCAGGGCATGCCAGGCATCACTCAGCAGGCCATGCATTGGTAATAATGCACAATCCTTACAAGGGTAATTTTTGAAAAACCAAGGCAGCCATATGACAGCTGTGTGTGACACATAGCTAACAGTGGAATTGTGAGGGTGGAATACCGAGCAGCAGCAATGCACTCAGAACTTACTGACAAGTAACTACTGCTGTTATCAAACCAACCAAAAACAATACCAAATCACAATTCCATGATCACTGCATGAAATCTGTGCAAATAGTAATAAACATCCCCTGTACGTGCATTTGGCTTTATATACAGGTGAAAGGTAGGTATCAACTGAACAACATAAGACTTATTCTGATCACAACATGAGTCTGTGTTCTCGTCTCATTTTCACTAAAGAGTGACCTGTGAAGAAGCAGACCTTAGCTTTTGCAAAAGGTCAGCCTGCCTTTGTGCCAAGATGCAAACTAGCTAATCAAGAGACTTTTCACACAAGAATAAAGCATACAACAAGGAGGTCAGTCTTATTGCACGGCATTTTCAGCCTCAAGCCAATCCTGAAATGGGTTAGTGTAAGGGTCAGGCTTTCTCAGGTGTGAAAAACCTCTAGTAGAGCCACGCGAATGGGTAGTGGTGCTCTCAGTCCATATATCAAACAGACACAGACTTCTTAGCAGAAAAAAAGGGGCAGATGATTTTTTGGGAGAGAGCTACCTCGTCATCATACCCCCCCTCCTCTGACTCAATGACAAAGGTCCCCACATTAGGAATGGCCACCTCTACCGTGCGCTGGTCTGCAGATTCATCCTCCTTGACCAGATCAGGAGGGGGGGTGGAGACAGCAGGCTGAGGGGAGGAGGGAGGGGGAAGAGACTGTAAAGAAAATGTGACAGATGAAACAGGAAGGAACAAGTACTGATGGAAAAGCAAGGAACATTCCATGTAGAGCAGAAAAAGCTGTGAAATATTAAAAAAAAGAGTACTCATCAAATAAACTGGACTTAATAGGTCAAATAATTTTCAATGGTTGGTCAGATTCACTGGGCACAACTGTGGACATGGTGTTGGAAACTCAAATGAACAAGACAGATTAAATAGGTTCAAATTCCTTCAAGCTTGTTGATAAACAACACTTGCATGCCCCTATGTAGAATGACAGAGTTTTTAGATTCTGTAATTGTTCCTATTTAATGCAATTCCAATGTAACAATGGGCTAAAAACACACACACCCATGGCTCTCCTGTGCCAAAATGCATTCTGAGGCTCAACTGAAACTAACAAGAGACGTCAGCAGGCTGATTTGGGACTGCATCTACCAAAGTTTTTACCAACAAATGCCTTCACAGCAGCTCAGCAGACAAACTGTATGTTTATGTAAAAAAATTCTATCTGTTCTTTCAACCTGTATTATCTTAACGTTTTGGCCACCTGGGGGCAGTAGAAACAAGCTGAACACATTCACCCATACATTCCTCATTCCCACTGCGCAAAAAAAAGCTAACACCTGCTAACATCTGGCTTTTTAATGCAACAAGAATGCGTAAAATCTGTATTCACACCCGGGTCTGGCATTGAATATGCTAATTTCAGCTCTTTAAGCAGCGAAACTCAATGACATGCTCACAGTAGTCACCATTTGTCTCCACACAAGCAGTGCTAAAACATCAATCCAAACTAGTCTGCTCTGAGTTTGAAAGAGAGACTGAATAAGTCAAACATATATAAAGAGAAGTAACCACAGTAAAGTTTTCACAGACCTCTGTCTATGCTGCTCTCTACTGTTTACCTGTTCTCCAGTATGTCTGTTACATCACATGGACACACCAAAACAAAACTCTCCACCACCCCAAAAAAATAGACTCCTCTGCTGCAGAGCTGTGCACAAGCTGTGCTCTACTGGCAATGGGAAAGCAGGTCTATGGCCTATTTTAAGCAGGGTTACCTGTGTTTGAAAAAACTTGCATGCATGTCCTAATTAACAGTGTATTATCGCATTTAGGTGAATACTTGTTTTCACAGGCAGCAGTTATAGAGCAACAAAATCATTCATTTGGAGTTCTGTTTCTGACAAACTGGTGAATATACTGTGTCCAATATTCTTCTCTTTTTAGCAGTGATTTGGTCTCCACCAACTCTAGAGAAAAACAGTTTTAGCTATGTTCACCAGTTAGTCACTGACTTTGTCTGCTTTTTCCTGCCTAATGGGTAACATTTTAAAAATTTTACTTTGGACAGGCACTTGTGAAGCACTTATCTCATTGTTTGACCACTCAAAGAGGGTTCACATTACTTGTCACATTCACACACACATTCATAAACTATATGTAATATTCAAACACACTCACACACTGATGAAATAGCCATGTGGATCAATTTGGGATTCAACATCTTGCCCACAGTCATCAGCATGCAGATGGGAGGAGCCAGGAAATTAAGCGCCAATCTTCCGTTTAGTAGATGACCCACTCTACCACCTGAGACACAGCTGCCCTGGGTAGTGAACAGTGGGCTTTTAGAAGTTTTTTGCCGGAAAAAAAACAGTTTTCTTCTGTGAGAGTGAACAAAACCAGTGAAGCTGCAGAACAGTCAATATGGGAATGAGGGGAACTGCAGAGTCGTGTGATGAACATTCTCTATGTTAAACTAAAAAAAAAAAAGATTATAGCAGCTTTAAAACACTCTTGTATTGCCATTTAAAGGAATACGCTGCTAATTTTCAACCAGCTTTGTTTTATTTTACTTTGAACTGCAGTAAACAGCGTGCAGGCCGCCCTGCTCCTCTATCAGCTCAAAACTGCAGAATGATGCCTTTTCTGTCATCCAGCGGTTTTGAGCAGGCTTGTGGCCTGTTGCTCAAACTACAGACCTCTACCTCTCTACCTCTATATTTTCATAGTGCCTGCCACCCATGCCACCACCGTGGACCCACAGAAAATAAAAGTTCAGAGGGCCCCCAGCCCTCTCAAACAAACCAAACTCAGATCAAACAGTTAAACATAGCAATGCCAATAAACATGAACCAAGATTCTGTTACCAAGTTGTGTATTTCTCTCCTAAAATGTCTTAAGCCACATCTTAACACTGTTAGATGAGATTATTTGTTATCAGCTGGCCGCCATTGTGGACAAGCTTGCATTATGACACTCACCAGCAGAAGTGTTTATTGAGCAAGACTGAATGCCACAATCATTTTTCCTCTGGCCATGTAGTGAATTGCTTCTTGAAATATTACATTTGAAGAGCCAAAAATGAAACCACATTCAATAAATGCATTAGACCCTGAGGAAACAATTACTTCAAATGATATTCTCTGAGTTTAGATACTCAAGGGGGAAAAGATGACTGGATGAAATAAAAACACAGGTGGATACTATATACTTCAACTCATGGATTGATCCATAAACAGACATAAAAGTAAGACAGAAGCACATGTTGGGTGACAATGGCTTGGCTGGGGTGAGAGTAGCATTCTGTGTGCATGTTTTACATACAGCATTTAACAATGCTTCGGGGGTTCTCTCCTCTTGTTCAGCAGCAGCCCTCGAGATGGCCCTTTGTGTGTCCTCCTGCAGGTGCTTGGAGTCATTTGTGGGTGACGGCTGCTCCATGTACTCTGGGTCCTGCTGGGGTCCTGCAGGAGGGCAACAACACCATGAGAGAACCACAAAAATGCATGATTCTTTATGTTTCAAAACTTTTCTTTTCATACAAGCGTTCTGAAATGACTTTCTATGTTTGTCATCCACACAAAAGCCTCAGTGCAAAGTTATCCATAACATTTACCAATATCCAGGAGTTCATGTAGGAAGCTTTTATTTTGGACAGGCGCTGTAGGCTGAATGATAAACATTGAAGATGACTTTCTTACAGCCAGCAATTTTAAGCCAAGATCTTTCCTGTGATAGTCTGTGTATATTACAGACAACAACATATTCTATAACATGACTGAGGGAGAAACGACAGTCATTTTTTCATCCATTCATAACTCTTTATTTCTCTGATTCTCCAGAAGAACTTTGTATTCTGAATGCCATGACCCTGACCTGTGTTGTCTGGAGGGCTGGACTCAATACTCATGGGCTGAGGGGAAGAGGAAGAAGTGGAGGTACTGGATGCTGCTGTTGCTGCTGTGGCCAGGGCCAGCTTCTCCTGCTGGGCCTTGCAGGCCTGCAGGGTGTCCCATTCCTCAAGCTCCTTGTCAAACAGCTCGTTGTCCTCCTTTACATACTGCTTCAGATCTGGAGGCAGTTTGTCCATGCCGCTGAGTATCTGTCCCGTTTCTTTATCAAACTCTTCTACAAAGACAACAGAGAGACACAGTGATCATGATCTGGTCTGCTAAAAAATACATACAAAAATACTGCTTATTAGAAGTGTTGTGTGGCTTATTAGAAGTGTGTTTTGTGTAACCTCTTTCAAAAGAAAATAATTACTGTTTATTTTCAGTAGGACAATTAGGATGCTAAAAAAAACAAAAGAAACAACAAAAAAAAAACCACTTATAACTAGGGATGCATTGATGTCGGCTGATATCCACCTTGTTGATTGCCATCAGCCCATTGGCAAAAAACATGACATTTACTGATGTCCAATGTTTTTGTGTTGTGTCACACACAATCAACACTTATGTGACACAACACAAAAACATCAGACATCAATACATAAAATTATGAGGGCTAAAAAGCAGGGCTTGAGACGAGCTGTGTCCTGTAGTCCTGGCAGAGTGAACCAAGATGCTCTGCTCTTTATTATTTTTCAGACCGTCACAGCAGCACATTACATGCCCTTCATTGTTTACTTTCCACAAGAAAAAAACAGCTTAAATTATAGCTGTAAGCAGTGATGAAAGGGCCTTCGCACTCTCTCACAATCTCTGTGAAAGTCAGATAATGCACGAAGAGAGTTTGGACCCTGAAGTCAGATATTTGACATGGTGTAGTACTTTCAGCTGCCACTAGGTGGCAGTGGAGGGGACACAATTTCCATGTCATCTTGGTGTACATCGTTTATAGACCAAACCATGTAAATATCATGTAAATCCCATGATAATTGTCCCTCAAGGCTTACTTCATGTTGCCAGTAGGTGGTGTTATTATGACAAGGGAAAACTGTCATACAGATGTGTTCAGGGTCGTACCCTTTTCAAACCTATGAAGTTTCAGGCAGATCAGACAATGTACACCAAAGTTACAACAATTTCCTGTTGTATGGCGAGACATCAAAATTGTACGCCAGGCCCAGAATCGCCAAAAATGAGCACAAAATTCAAAATGGCCAACTTCCTGTTGGGTTTGGGTGGTGGGTCCAAGAGGGTTTTTTGTGTGTCTGGGCATGATACATAAGTGTACCTAATTTTGTAATTGTAGGTGAAACTTTATATGAACTTCCCTTAGAGGCTAGGGGGACGCTATGGAGCCATTTTACCACGGCCATTTCCAGAAACCACCAAAATACCAAATTTTTCGCCGGTCCGGACCAACGTACCAATTTTCGTGAGTTTTTGGGCATGTTTGGGTGTCCAAAAATGCGATTCATTTGATAATAAAATAATAATAATTTCTTGCATTGCTCGCACTGTTCGGTGCTCGGGTCCCAATTACTCAGAGCATTTTGCTAAGAAGCAACTCAAATTAGCTTACACAAGACACATGTTCCGGTTTGGGGATCTCTGCTCTTCGTAGATGATGTGTTGCTTTTGGCTTCATCAAACCGTGACCTCAAGCATGCACTTTGAAGCCGAGTGTGAAGCGGTCAGGATGAGAGTCAGCACCTCCAAATCTGAGGCGATGGTTCTCCAGACCAAAAGAATGAGGTCGTGGAGGCCAAAATGAGTTTCCTCCACAAATTATAACTATTAGAGATAAAATTCATCACCTCCTGCCCTCAACCAACTGGACCCAGACAAAGGTATTTTGGATAAGGCAGTAAGGCCTGAAATTTGTTCATTTGAAATTTGACTATTTTTTCCCCCATTGACCTCACCAAGTCTCTACATTGATTTCCACATCCAAGCCATCAACCTGCCTGTTAGACCCCATCCCAACTAGGCTACTTAAGGAAGTTTTACCCTTAACTAGCAACTCTTTGTTAGATATAATCGATGTGTCTTTATTAACAGGCTTTGTACCACAGTCCTTTAAAGTAGCTGTCATTAAACCTCTTCTAAAGAAGCCCACTCTCGATCCAGAGGTTTTAAGAAATTATAGACTGATATCTAATCCCCCACTTTATTTCTAAAATCCTTGAAAAAGTAGCTCCTAATCAACTTTGAGACTTTCTTTAAGATAATAGTTTATTTGAGGATTTTCAGTCAGGATTTAGAGTGCATCATAGTACAGAGATGGCGCAAATTTACTAATGACTTATTGATTGCCTCTGATAAAGGAATGGTCTTTGTATTAATCCTATTAGATCTTAGTGCCGCATTTGATACCATGGACCATCAAATCTAAATCCACAGACTGGAACATTTAATTGGCCTTTAAGGAACAGCACTAAGCTGGTTTAAATCATACTTATCAGATCGCTCTCAGTTCATATTAATGATCAATCCTCCGTGCATACTAAGGTCTGCTTCGGAGTACGACAAGGTTCTGTGCTTGGACCAGTCCTTTTCACCTTATATACACTATATTACCAAAAGTATTCGCTCACCTGCCTTTACTCATACTATGAACTGAAGTGCCATCCCATTCCTAACCCATAGAGTTCAATATGATGTCGGTCCACCTTTTGCAGCCATTACAGCTTCAACTCTTCTGGGAAGACTGTCCACAAGGTTGAGGAGAGTGTTTTTAGGAATTTTTGACCATTCTTCCAAAAGCGCATTGGTGAGGTCACACACTGATGTTGGTCGAGAAGGCCTGGCTCTCAGTCTCCGCTCTAATTCATCCCAAAGGTGTTCTATCGGGTTCAGGTCAGGACTCTGTGCAGGCCAGTCAAGTTCATCCACACCAGACTCTGTCATCCATGTCTTTATGGACCTTGCTTTGTGCACTGGTGCACAGTCATGTTGAAAGAGGAAGGGGCCCGCTCCAAACTGTTCCCACAAGGTTGGGAGCATGGAATTGTCCAAAATGTTTTGGTATCCTGAAGCATTCAAAGTTCCTTTCACTGGAACTAAGGGGCCAAGCCCAGCTCTTGAAAAACAACCCCACACCATAATTCCTCCTCCACCAAATTTCACAGTCGGCACAATGCAGTCTGAAATGTACCGTTCTCCTGGCAACCTCCAAACCCAGACTCGTCCATCAGATTGCCAGATGGAAAAGCGTGATTCATCACTCCAGAGAACGCGTCTCCACTGCTCTAGAGGCCAGTGGCGGCGTGCTTTACACCATTGCATCCGACGCTTTGCATTGCACTTGGTGATGTGTGGCTTGGCTGCAGCTGCTCGGCCATGGAAACCCATTCCATGAAGCTCTCTGCGTACTGTACTTGGGCTAATCTGAAGGTCACATGAAGTTTGTAGCTCTGTAGCAATTGACTGTGCAGAAAGTCGGCGACCTCTTTGCACTATGCGCTTCAGCATCCGCTGACCCCTCTCCGTCACTTTACGTGGCCTACCACTTCGTGGCTGAGTTGCTGTTGTTCCCAAACGCTTCCATTTTGTTATAATAGAGCTGACAGTTGACTGTGGAATATTTAGGAGCGAGGAAATTTCACGACTGGATTTGTTGCACAGGTGGCATCCTATGACAGTTCCACGCTGGAATTCACTGAGCTCCTGAGAGCGGCCCATTCTTTCACAAATGTCTTGTTTCACAGTCTGCATGCCTGAGTGCTTGATTTTATACACCTGTGGCCAGGCCAAGTGATTAGGACACCTGATTCTGATCATTTGAATGGGTGAGCAAATACTTTTGGTAATATAGTGTATGCTTTCCCTAGGCACCATTTTTAGAAATCACTCTGTAAATTTCCATTGTTATGTGGATGGTACGGAACTGTATCTATCAATGAAGCCAGATGAAACCAATCAGTTATCTAGATTACAAGCATGTTTTAAGGACATAAAAGCCTGGATGAGCTGCAGTTTCCTGATGTTAAATTCAGACAAAACTGAAGTTATTGTACTTGACCCCAAACACCTCAGAAACTCTTTCACTAAAGATATAATTTCCATAAATAGCATTGCCTTGGCCTCTGGGACAACTGTAAGGAACCTCTGAGCTTTAATCGATCAAGCTTTATCTTTTGCCTCCCATATAAAGAAAAGTTCTAGGACTACTTCGTTTCACTTGAGTAACATTGCAAAAATTAGGCATATCCTGTCTCAAACAGATGCCGAAAATTTGTGCACGCATTTGTTACTTCTAGGTTGGATTACTGCAACTCCCTATTATCCGGTTGCCCCAACAAGTCTCTGAAGTCTCTCCAACTGGTCCAGAATGCTGCTCTACATGTACTAATGGGAACCAAGAAAAGGGATCATATTTCTCCTGTTTTAGCTTCCTTACACTGGCTCCCTTTAAAATCCAGAACTGAATTTAAAATCCTCCTCCTTACCTACAAAGCTCTGAACGGTCAGGCTCTGATAGTTCCCTATCAACCCTCAACAGCACTGCGCTCTGAAAACACAGGGTTACTTAAAGTTCCTAAAGTCTCCAAAAGTAAGATGGGAGCCAGAGACTTCAGTTACCACGCTCCTCTTTTATGGAACCATCTTCCAGTTTCAGTCTGGGAGGCAGACACCGTCTCCACTTTTAAGGGTAGACTTAAGACTTTCCTCTTTGATAAAGCTTACAATTAGGGCTGGCTCAGGTTGCCTAAACCAGCCCCTAATTAGGCTGACACGGGTTTAGTCTGCCGGGAGACTTTGTATGATACACTGAGCTCCTCCTTCCTTCTCTTGCTCCCTCCATATGCAAACACTCATGTCTTTTTACTACATTACACTAATTCAGCTTCTTCTCCGGAGCATTTGTGCTCCCTTGTTTCGTAGTTTTTAGGATCTTGGCTACAATCTGCGCCTGGATCATGGTGATGGCTGTGTTGCTACCTTTGGCTGTGCTTGTGCTGTGGCTGCACTGATGTTGTACCTCCGGCTTGCCTGGATCATGGTCCTGGTTGTGCTGTTGTCCTGTCTGAGGCTGTGCCTGTGTCGTGGGACTTGACTGCGTCAATGCCGTGATCCTGCTCAATGCGGCATTCTACTGCCATTATTGTGAGTCATGCCTCCACTATTAATACAGTATATGTGTGGGACTCAAAACCTACAATATTTGCACATAACATCACATGCTATCATACATTGCATTTATTCATTTTATGTCTATCACTGTTGTTAAATGATATGTTATTGTTCCCATTATTGCTGTGCATCTCTTCCCCTCTCCCTCTCTTTATGTCATTACTGTAATTTCATTGTTATTTATGACATCTATTGCACGTCTGTCTGTCCTGGAAGAGGGATCCCTCCTCAGTCACTCTTCCTGAGGTTTCTACCATTTTCCCCCCGTTGCAGGTGTTTTTTGGGGGGGAGTTTTTCCTTAGATGATGTGAGGGTCTAAGGGCAGAAGGATGTTGTATGCTGCAAAGCCCTCTAAGGCAAGCTGTGATTTGTGATAATGGGCTTTATGAATAAAATTGACTTGACTCCATAGGATGTCTGGGCGCAGCCTTAGAGATTGGGTGAGGAGCTCGGATATTGGGGAGTAGCTCAGAGAAGAGCTGCTGCCCCCGGCTGAAGACACAGGTGTACTTTCACAGCTTATCATGTAAATTTATAGCCCTGCTCACTGATCTCCGAGGCCCTCAGGTCCTTATTTGTTCTGTCTCTGTACAGCACTGAGGCTGAGTGAAGCTCCTTGTCTCAGTAACGTCAGGAGAATCTCCACTGACAGACTACTGCAAAAGAGTCTTACGTGAAATTCTCGCTCAACGCATTCATCACGTCCATCACCCCGCTGGGCGTGAATTTACGTCTTTGTATTGACTTTGAATGTAAACACACTGTGTAAAGCGCTTGCCCTGTGTCTGGTGTAAACACACTGTGACAGTTTGTTTTCTAGTGTTAAATTAACAAGAAGCTCAGGGGTAATTTAGTTTTATTTATTAAATAATTGTTTGTTAGCTCCAAATTTGGAGTTGTAAGATTACATGATGATCAGTGAGGGAGTGAAACAGAAGTGACAGAAAAAGCTGTAGAAACCATGGTGGTTCTTTTTCTATGATGTCAGTGAACACAACATCCCGTGACTGAATCAGTCCTTTACCAGACAAATCAGTAGCAGATGTTATCTTTTGGCCGAGTCCAACAAGTGTTTTTGTGAAAAAATGGCTGAACTAATGAACAAACAAAACCAATCTCTCACACAACACGAATCGTTCTATGGGCTAGCCCTTGGTGAATGTGTACCTTCTATGAGAAAGGGCTTCTTGTCGTTGATATACATGAGACAGTAGGCACTGGCGTTGCGGTAGCCTCCAAACGAGTCCCTGACCAGTTCTTCCCAGGTCGACTTGGTGACAGAGATGTCATTGTACTTCATCCAGCAACGCTGATGTGGGTCATAGATGTAAGCCCAGTAGTGACCTGCATTGGCCTGGCCTTCATGAACAAGCACTGCATGAAGCCGATATGGAACCTGAGACAACACAAAGGGGATGTGAAATGCTACTGCACAAATGGAGCAGTTGCTTGTTTTGGAATGAATGATTAACGCAGAGTGCTGCTCACCTGCATCATAGATTTGTCAGAGTACATTAGCTCTATGGTTCTGTGGATTCTGGTTATACTGCCCTGCAGATCTGTTAGAAAGAACAGCATATACAACCTAATGCTCTCATGTAATGTTTACCTTCACAATATTACAGAGGAGGCAATGGACAGGTAAGTAATGCCAAAGGAACCACAACTAATATGATCATGTGCAAATAGAAGGCAGGTTGACCTACCACGGGTGTCATTTTCCACTTCACTCCTCCAGCGATGCAAGCAGCCCTCCAGCACCCTCAACTCCTCTTCAGTGATGTGGCGCGGGGCAGGGTGCATGGGGAGGTCAGGAGGTAGCCGGGACTGGGTAAAGGGCTTATGAACGGGTACTCTCTGCTGCTGCTGGGCTGCAGTGGGAGCTGTGGTGGGACCTAAGGCAGGGCATGAGCTCTCTGGCGGAGGCAGAGAGTCCTGTTCAGCTATGCTGCAGGGTGAGACACACAGTATTAAAAAATAAAAAACATACACAAAAATGGTCTACTGATACCAGTCTTTCTTGCAGCTCATGTTAATGCTACAACCATGAAAAACTAAACCCTATTCAGGCTTGGCGTCAAAGTAGAAACCAACTCAAGAAGTGCTGACACTGCCAGAGAGGTTTACTTTGGACAGTGGGGCAACAGTGAGGCAGTTCACAGCACCTCAGTGTTGTTTGAAAAGTACACCCTGATAGATCAAACGTTTTGATTACTTTCTTTACTACTATTCAAACCTAGTGTATTTGTGATGATATAGACATATACGCTGAGTGAAAAGTATAAAAGTATAAAGTAAGTGGTATCATTTCAATTTGATTATTAAAAGACCATTTGCACTGTTGTTTTATATATACCATTTTATCTGAGGTTAATCTGTCTGTTTGTAAAGCACTTTGTGCTATAATATTTTTTGTATGAAAAGTGCTATGTAAAAAAGGTTTTTGTAGATTGATTGATTGATATGGTTTTTTAGTTATTTTCTACACCATAGCGATGGTTTAAGTTGTTAAGTTGGGTGTTGGTCAGTGGCTCTCATTTGTTTACGTTCCAGCTGATCGCTGCTCTGCTCCCTTTAGGTCAGCCTCTGGGTGATTGCGTAAAAAGTATTCACAATATGCTTCATGCTCTTCTCACCAACAACATTAAATTAAAACATGCCTGCAACAGCTGGCCTTTGTGAAGATGAAATTACAAGTGAACTCTGCATGTCCTTGCTGTAGACTGTCTGGGTGCTGTACTGCTCCATCGCTTTAGTTCTCTCAACATCATCTTATTAACTAACATCAGTCATTAATATTAGTGAATTGATGCTGAATTGTCCATGTCTGCATTACGATACATCTAAGAACAAATTTTTTCACTGCTTATCACAGAGTCATGTTTAAAAATTCAGACAGATAAAAATGACTGAGACTTTTCTTTGACCTGAATGGAAGATTTCATTAGATTTGTGTCTCCATCACACCAGGGCTACCCTCTTGAAGGTGTGTCTAACTGATAATGTGCTTGTCTGGAGTGATGATGTTTAAAAGTGTTTCCATCACACAGCAGGCAGGCAGAGTACTTCACCTGCTGGAGGTGTTTTCAGAGGTGCAGTGAGAGCCTGTTGTCTGCAGCTCTAAAACATCTCACTGTGGCTGTTTCTGCTTCAACTCTTCTTCCCTGCAATACCACTAACCTTGTTTATCTTGAAGAAAAGCTGCTAACAAATATCTGCTAATTCAGTGATAAACACATTTAATTTCCTGTAGATTATTTAAATCTCCTGTTATTTATCATGCATAAGCTTTTATTGCGAAGCAGCAAAATAAGGAAATGTTGGGTTTTCACCTAAAGAAACTTAAAAGACTCCTGTACAATTGAAAGAAAATACCAAAAGTGGTAACGGAAAAGGGGTAAAAGGGTCGACGGCCCAGCTCTTACACTTGCCTTAGTGGGGGCAGTTGTCCTGTTGTGCCACCTGGTGGTGCTGATGAGTCAAAGTCTTCCACTGGGGAGGTGCACACTGGCTTACTGGAGGCAAACTCCATGGCATACTGGAGGACATCTGCCAGAGGAAACCTCTTGGGGCCTGAGCCATAATTCAGATACCTGAGAGAGAAGAGGGAGAAAGAGTGAGTGTCAAAGAGATGCAGGGAAGCCAAAGGGGAGACAAATAAGAATAGAGGACAGCGTGACAGACAAAGAGAGAGAGGGCCCACTCAAAGTGAGAAATTATTCTCCATGGCTGCCTAGAGAGCTTTGTCAACCTTGGCTAAATAAAAAGTTATTGGTAGGCAAGAAGTACCTCTCCAGTCGCTGCTGAAGCAGTGTCAGATGCTCTTTCAGTCTCTTGATCTCCTCCCTCTTGATCCTGGTAATTTCCCTGTTCCTGTCCATGTACCTAACAGCAAGATGAGCACAGCTGAGGCATCAGTCTGAAACAGACCTAGGATTAACTGTAATGTACTGCAGAGACAAATACTGTAGATTCTATGATGAAGACCAGCATTAGTACAGTATTTCCATTACCTGTCCATGTAGAGGATAGAGGGGAACTCAAGCTTGTTGTGGATCTTCTCAGGTCGCCCCAGTGCTTGGTTAAACTCAAATCTTGACAGTTCAAAGGTCAACACGGGAGGCAGTTCTGTAAACCAGTGCTGAAAGAAATTTGGGTGTTGATCTAGAGATGATCTCTTATTGTGTAACAACGTAGAGTTTGGTAAAGACATTTTCCCTGTATTTTTTTATAGATCTTCATAACAAGATTGTATTTGCAATATCACTGTTTGAAAAGATTTTTGGGGCTTTTGATGTAAAGTTGAGGGGCATTTCTAACTCTCATTCATTGCATTTTCATCACATTGATTGGAGAACAACGTAGGTTAGGAGCTCAATACTTCACATTCAGGTCACAATGGGAACTTGGGGTGTGGGGATTTACTACAATTTCCCAGTTGTCCCGAACTCTATATAGGGGCCTACACTTAAAATATAGAATTAAGAGTTCTGGTGTCCACAAAGGGAAAAAGGAGAACAATTAAGTTTTTAAAGCAGCTGTTTTCAAAGTGTGGGTTGCACCTCTTCAGGGGAGGGGGGGCAAGGTGTTTTAGGGGAGGCACAGAACCAGACAAAAATAAATGCCAGTGTAAGTGTTCACTGTATTTGTGGCTTCAAACTAATCAATGAAGGCAGAGTTTGCTCAGCACCGTTTGATTCTATGTACATGATGCAGTGGTTTTTTATTGAAAATAAACAGTGATTGTGATTGGGTCTATTGGGACTCTGGCGCGTTTTGCTGTCGCTACTCACCGGCGACTTTTAACGCGTTTTTACAGTTCTTCAGCCACTTTATGAGCGTACCTCTACTCTAAACTGGGTATTTTAAACCTCCCATTTCACCTGATGACCTTCTTTGTGCTGCCATCGCTCCGTGGTCCCATGATTGTTGGCTTTCTTTAGCCTTCCTGCTCGGCTCACCGGCCGGTTCCATGTCATCACCTGTCTGCCGCGCCTTACAATGTCGGTCAGCAGGGTCTATATGTGGTCTCTGCTTGTCTGGACAGTCCTGTCGCTCCTCCATCCGCCCGTGGATGGACTCCTCCAGTATTCAGCCACGGAGCTCCTCCGGCTTTGCACTCAGTGGTCCGGATCTCCACCGGCAGCTCTACACTTCCATCCGGACATCTCCCTCCTGCCTCGCCGGAGGTACATCCACCGTGTGTCTTAACGGGGGTTCCACTTCGGCGGCTCCAAGGGGATTACCTCCTTTTGGTCCTCCACTCGTCGACCACACAGAAACACTGGCCGGACTGTGAATCACAGTGTGTTAGCCAGCCTGGCTAGGTCGGCTAATGCTCCTCTCAGCAGCCGCAACACCGGTGTCAACTTTGGCCCGTTGAACATCCGCTCCTCACGAGCAAAGGACATCTCGTCCAGGATATCCTTCCTGGTGACTTTCCCCAACGTAATGACTCTCCCCCTCCTGAGTTTGTTTACATTTGCAAACCTCACGGCTCGGGTCGCGGAGGTGGTCTCGCGATACTCCACCGCGAGAAGTGGAAGGTCCTCCTCGCTAGAATGCCTTGTCTGTCAACTATCCGGACCCAGCCCCATACTCATTGTCACAGTCTACACCCCCCCCGCAAGCATCGCAAGGACTTTTTAAATGAACTTTCTGCCCTCCTCACACACCTCATGTAATATAATTCTGCTGGGGGACTTTAATATACATATGGACAACACTGCTCTTCCCCTCACCATAGACTTCTCTTCATCGCTCCACAGTTTTGGCTTTCAACAGTTCTCAGACTTCCCCACACACACTAAAGGTCACACCCTGGACTTAATTTGCTGTTCTGGTCTCACCCCCTCCAACTGTACTGCTGATGATCTTCATATTACTGACCACTTCCTCCTCACATTTAATGTCACCCTCCGACTATTTCCAAACCACCCCGTGTCATCTCTTACCGCAATATAAAGGACATTAACATGGACTCCCTCTCCTCCTGCATTACCAACCTGACTCTGGACTCTTCCTCTGCCCCTGATGATCTTATTGCCCAGTACAACAATGGTCTCACTAACATTCTCAACTCACTCGCTCCTCGCTCACAATATTACTCTGGACTTATCTGCTCTAATGCAGGCAACCACAAGACTCTCTTTTCTGTTCCCAACAGCATCATTCAACCCCCCCCCACACACACACACACACACCATTTCTCACCCCATCCTCCTCAACAGACGCTCTTCTATAGGCATCACTAACACCCCCCTGCACTGGGTTGATGTGTTATTTTAGTTACTGTGCTTTTATTTATTCTGTGTTATTTTTTGTTTGTGTTTTACTCACCCTGTAAAGCGCTTTTAAATAAAATGTATTATTATTATTATAATTATTATTATTACTATATTATAGACTGTATAAATAATATAGGTTTATTGCATCTAGCTGAAAGGAGGCATATCTCCACCTTCTGTCACTTTATACAGGGGCAAGGACAGTAGTCCAGTTAAATGGCCTAACTAAGTTATGACTGCCCCTCAACCAAACTGTGCATGGAAATGTACTGACTGTTGATAATGTTTGCAAACAGAGACTCAAACATCTCCAACAACACCTCCAGAACCATTATATATACTGTAACTCTCATGTTTAACTCTTATGGCCATGAGTTACAGCTAGTGCACCTCTTGCTTTTCATCTGAGGAGGAATACAAAATGTATACATTTTATTTTGTTCAGCTTCTCAGAATTTTCATCAATAACTACTGTCATACCGCTTTGACACTGACCTCTTGTCCAGACCTGGCAGAGTTCTCTGCCGAGTGCAGGGACTCGATCTCGCCCTCAATCATTGCTGCCTCGAGACATTCGTGGAGATCCTTAAAGCCATTCACCTGCAGCGGGTACTGCCCAAACATCTCTGTGTTTTCAAATTTTTTACCTGTAAAAGTACACATATACAATAAACATAAGCAGATAAGCAGTGACAGTCATACTCCTGACCTAACTAAAAGGGGGTAAGAGTTAACCCTGAGATATAGATGTGTGCCTATTTGTCAGTCAAGTAGAACTGTATCATCAAAATGTGTGAGAGAAAGACAGCATGCATCACATTTGTCACATGCAATGGTCAAAGGTGTGCCAGGCGTAACTGAAGAGTAAGAAAGGCAAAGAGTGTTTCCATGGGATGCACTATTATTTTTCCTGATAATGCTATTGTGTGAACAACAAATCTGTGTTAAAATTTAACAGTGGCTTCGTGTGAATTTACTTGTTTCTGAACTATTTCTCTTATCACAGAACTACTCCTACTCCTAAAACGTGTGTTTTAGGTAATGTTATCATTCTCTGTCATGTGTCTGTGGTTTTGTTCCGCTGCTCTGCACAGATCTGACACCTAGCTGCCTCCTCTCACCCATATCTCTCTGAAACTCTGTGCTCCAAGGCGGCAGTGTCAGCAGTACAGCACAAAGGTCCTTGAAGAACGCTGGTAGATAATAACTTTGTATTTTTCAGTTCATACAATGTACTAGAATTCCCAAATATGTGGGGTATTACTGCAAACATTTCCCTGTGATATATCAATCTCTTTCATGATTTTGGATTCCCAAAATTAAATGGACATTGTTGGGTCCTGGGAACTCCACATATGAATCATTCATTTGGTCACTTGACACTGGACATGTGTCACATGTCCTGTGAGTTCTGTCTTCCATGGCGACTTTTGTCTTCTTTGTTCCTCAAACAAGGAACAGCCATTAGAACTCAACTTCCCAGAGCACCTCTTGTTGTGACACCTAAGTGTTAGGTTCTCACATGGATCCATCTTCAAATATGATTGGTTCACCAATGCTTGTTCTGCAGTAACTCACTTATCATCAAACAGCAGCACACCTCCCAAAAAGAAAGTGAGAAAGCCTCCGGTGGATCTGGGCCAGTACTGTCATGCATTATGAGTGCTATGTCAATAAGCCATCAAGGTTTTTCCATCATCACTGCAGCCGTTGTCCTCCTTCACATGGACCACGTAATTTAGACAAAGTCACCTTTAATTGCGAGGGGCAAGGACTTGCTCACTTTCTGTCAGCTGCAGTCACACCATGCTAACACTTTATCTCTCTGCCATACTGTACGTATCCCTTTGTTTCTGTTTTCACTGGTTTTAATCCAACACCTAATCTCACCTTCCAGGACGCCCACAGCGAGGAAACGACCATAGAAAAGCTCCACCATGGGGTTCTTTGGCTTCTCACCCTCCCTGAAAGCAAAACAAAAAGGCCAAACTTGCTTATAGAAGGCAACTTTGATACATCCATCGGATTTTCTGCCTCATAATCTGCGGCCCAATAACACCAACAAGCATGTATCTGCTGCTTGTCCATTCTTTCTGAATGGAGAGAGCTGTGGTTACCTGTCTTCTTCAGCCTTCATCTGGAAGGCATCCTCCAGCCAGTCCAACAGCTTGTGGGTGAACTCGCTCACATCCTGCTGTGGAGAAAAGTACGGTCATACAAAGTGAACAAGAAAAGGATTGCCTTTGAGACATGACCAATGGATGTTTTCAAACACGTTTTGATATAATTTTGCTTTTATTAAATGTGTTAAATGTAGGGCTGGGGCGAGGCGTAAATACGTCGATTTACATAACGTGTGTCAACGCGTTGCAAGGAAAATGCAAGGCCCGTTTTACACAGTCTGCGTCATGGGCGCGAGACGTCAGCCTCGCCGTGCAGCAACGTGTTTCATGCATGTAGTGTTCACACAGCAGCGCTGATATAATGTCGCTGCCTGCTGCTATAAGTGTTATATTTCTGTATTTAAAAGCACAAATTCCACTCATTTATAAAGTCGTGCAAGCTCCTGCACAGCCAACAACCTGGTCCTGTAAATGTTTCAGAGTAGAATGCATTGTATGAGCAACTGATGGGATTCTGTCCACAGAGACACTGTCAGAGGGCTTTTGTGTTGAAAGGGAAGCAGCATGTTAGCTGCATATCTAGAGAAACGGTGGCTTGCCGTTTCTTTTACGCATGACTCACGCATCTGTCAGCAGGAATAGACAGCAAAAATTATGTTTTCATTATTATTTTGACTCTTTACCACCTTTTACTGTATGGTGTAAGATAGCTGTCAAAAAGATGTCTCCATAATTAATCATTCTTATTTCTAATTTTAACAATTTCTATGTCAAAAAAGTTGTTTTGCACAAAATTCTGCTGTGTAAAATCTGTGAGTGCAAAGTCTTATGAATACAACTCACGTTTCTACTACTACGAAGTCTTCACTGTGAGCTCGAAACATCACAGGTAATGTCAGTCATAACGTGCATTGCATAGCCATTATTTATTTCATAAAATCGAACCATTATGTATAATATACATTTCTTGGAGTCACAAACTTATTGCTTTAACTTGCAAGCTAAAGACATTTACATGTAGCCCCAAGGGGAAGTTCATATAAAGTTTCACCTACAATTATGAAATTTGGTACACTCATGTATCATGCCAAGATGTGCAAAAAAGCCTCTTTGATCCATCCCCCAAACCCAACAGGAAGTCAACCATTTTGAATTTTGTGTGCATTTTTGGCAATTTCGGGCCTTGTTCTTTTGCCATCTTGTCCTGCAGGATTCATCTGATCGACTTCAGAATCGGTGTGTCTATTCTCAACCTCTTGGTGATGAAAAGGTATCACATGTCCGTGCAAAACTTTTACAGTTTTCCAGTACTCAGTTAAGTGGCGTACAATATCAATGTTTCATCATACAACAGGAAATTGTTGTAACTTTGGTGTAAATTGTCTGATATACCTGAAACGTCATAGGTCCAATAAGGGTCCCGTCCTGAACACATCTGTATGATAATTTTCACTAGTCATAACTGCGCTACCTACTGACATTGGGAAGTAAGCCTTGAGGGACAATTATCATTGGATCTACATGATATTTACATGGTTTGGTCTATAAATGATGTACACCTAGATGACATGGAAATAGTGTCCCCTCCACTGCCACCTAGTGGCCGCTGAAAGTACTACACCATGTCAAATATCTCACTCCAGGGTCCAAACTCTCTTCGTGCATTATCTGACTTTCACAGAGTGACTGTGTCAGTCGGAGTCCTGTAAAGAACCCCGACATACGTGGGGGTGTGAGGGCCCTTTCATCACTGCTTGCAGCTTTAATTTTGATGTTGGATTGCTAAATGTAGATTGCACTACGTTCCTTTTACTTGAATGGAACAAGCTCTTGAATTCATTTTATTTTGGAGACACTTTATATCAGACTGTAAAACACTGATGACTAGTTACGAGTGGGCTATTAAGGGCTATTTATGCCCCGCAGTGTATACTCTGTAATGATTGAAGATGATAGAATAAAATATTGAAATATAAATGACAAGTTTTGTTATTTGTTATAAATTATTTTCCATAAATTTGTTGTTTTGTGAATCGAGTAATAAAAAAATAATAGTTAGATCAATTAAAAAAAATCAATAGATTAATCAAAAACAATGATCGATCGATTAATCAATTAAAAAAAGAATCGTTTGGTGCAGCCCTTGTTAAATGTTTCCCATGGAGGCATTCTTCACAATTTCAACATAACATGGTGAGTAAGTAATACAAATTATTATTTAGGGAGTGAAGAATTTCTGTAACTGCACCAACAAGCTAGACAGTCCCCTGAGTAATATCAATATTAAGTCTGTCATCAGCTGATGTACACTGAGCTTTGGATAGAGATGACTCTCACAACAGAGGAGTTGGTAAATTGCTGAAGTTTAACATGAAACCATCTCTAATATACCCCATTTCGACAATCGTGGACTAGCTTGGCTTGGTTTGGTTTGGTGTGACCTGTTAGCCCAGCACAGCAGAGATTTGCACCTCCATTACAACAAGGCTACCTGCTAGAAGGTGTCTTTAGCTGATGACGGCTTGCCTGTAGCGAAGTAAAAGCAGAGGGCTAAAGTTCCTCATTATTTTTTTTTGTTAGTTTTTGGTTTTTTTTAAATGTGTGTCTGTGTATTTCCATCATATGGCAGGAAAAGATTTGACCTACTGGAGGTGAGCTGTTTGCGTTTGTTCAGTATGAGTCTGTTGGTTCTCATCTAACATCTCACTGTGGCTGTTTCTACTTTTACACTTCCTGCATGTGTTGATGAAGGTTCTCAGTAATCCAGCTTCGTTGGCAACTGGGACTGGTTTCAGTTTCTTGAAGACGTTTCGCCTCTCATCCAAGAAGCTTCTTCAGTTTTAACCAACTGGAAGGGAGTGCAGGCTTTAAACCCTGTGCAGGTGTGCTACTGAGTCGTTAAGGTCACATGTGGACTCTCAGTTTCAGAATCATTAAGGCCACTTGAGAGTTGTTTTCGTCGTTATCAGATTCATGCAGGTTGTTGGGAATAGATGGGTCCACGTGTGAATGGGTGTTGATCTTTGTGGGGAACTCAGGACCTTATTGTAAGTGGGTGATAAGTAGTGTCGTAGTCCCCTCTTCTGTTCAAAGATGTTCTTTCCAGTTTGACATAGATGACTTCTTTGACACCACTTTCTGACTATCTGTCTTTTTTGGCAAGGATGTGTACATCGTTGTCCTCGAAGGAATTACCTTTTTCCTTCAAATGTAACTGAACAGCAAATTCTTGACCTGAGGAGGTCCTCTTGTGTTGTGCCATGAATGGTACAGCACTTATGGACTCCTGCATGCTAACAAAGTTCCACTAATGTGGTAATAAACACTTTTCAATTCCTATAGATACTTCACAATAAAAGTCCCCTGTTCGTTTGTTATGTAAACACTTTTACTGTGAAACAGCAAAATAAGGAAATGTTGGGTTTTCATCAAAACCAACTTAACAGACTCCCGCACAGTTGGAAGAAAATGTGAACAGTAAAATAAAGCAGAGATCTAAAGTACAAACAAGGAAGGAGGAGAAAGATTCTGTTAGAAGCTACAAAAGTACTGAGAGCTGAACACAGACTTGTAAAAACGTCTTTCTCTGTGCTCTCCTGCACAGACAGGGGATGAGAGGAGTCTCGCCACACACAATTGTTACTGGGGGAGAAATGGAATTAACAAGGGTTGGCTGCGGTCGACAAGAAGTCACAACTACCTGCTTGGAAGCAGACAGGTGCCCATTTTGGCCTTCCTCCAAAAAAGATCTATCTCTGGCGTGGCTCGACATGTTAAAACTGACAAAGGCATCACCGTGTACATCCCTCCAAGCAGCAGCAGCAACAACAACAACAACAACAACAACAACAGGAGCGAGGCACAGCCCACCCAGATGCTTTTCTCAACTTGGATGGGGATTTCAACCACGCAGACCCAAAGAGTGTATTTCCCAAGATACACCAACACATTAACTTTCCTACTCAGGGTAACAACACACTGGATCATGTTTTCACCACCCAGAGAGGAGCCTACAAGGCCCTACCTTTCTCCCACCTCAGTGCCTCTGACCACATCACTGTTATGCTTCAGAGCTGGGGACGAGGTGAGCCTGAGGACAGCTAGAGCCAACCTGTCCCAAAGCATCAGAGAGGCCAAGAGGCAGTACTCCAGGAGGATAGACCATCGCTTCAGTGACAACATAGACACTTGGAGTCTATGGCGGGGGATACAGACCATTACGGACTACAAGCCGCAGACTTGCAGCAGCTCCACCTCTCCACTGAATGAGCTTCACAACTTCTTTGTTTGCTGTGAGGCACACAACAGCACCACTGCACAGAAGACACCAACCCCTCCAGGTGACCAGGTGATGACACTGTACCTGGGCAGCATAAGGAGATTCCTCAACAGGATCAATGCACGCAAAGCTCCGCGTTTATTTTACAATAAAATAACATTTGTAATACAATTTTCAGATGTCTTTTATGTCATTGAAGGCAAAATTAAAACATTCAAATCATTGTTTTGCTTGACAGACTCACTTTCACAAAAATGCATTTTTCTCAGCTTTCTAGAAAAAAAGTGGTCTTTTTGATGAAACTAGCTTCTATTCAACTTCAGATAAGTCAAGAATGGAATAAGGTGCAAACAAACATTTTTTCCATGATGAAAAAGAAAGTTTCTTCTTTCATTTGATGTTTTCAGATCCTTTGTACGAAATATTCTGTGGGTCTTGAAAGATGACTCAAAATGGCCAGAAAAGCTGGCACAAGCCACTTTCCATTATATAATAGGGCTGACTTTCAGTGAGTCAAGTCCCCCTTTCAAACTTGGTGCAGATGTGATTGGATCAGTGTTTTACTGCTGTGTCGTAGGACACAGATAGTAATAAGTGACGGTGTGTCATTGTATCTCACCGGTTAAGGAGCTTAAATTACCGCGTTCACCTAGGTGTTGCGTTCCCATCAATGCCGATCGGATTCAGAGGTGAAAAAAACTTGTGTCTACTGCAGAGTCATATGACTGTAAATGCCGATCGTACGCATTCCCATTGCATTAAAAAAACAGATGTCAGCGGCTGTTCGTGCAGTAGGAATGAGGCTTTACGCACATGGTTATTGTGTCTTCTTCCATTCTACAGTTGTATGGTATTGAAATACTTAAATTAAAATAATAATTTTGTAATTTATAATATATTTCATATCATACCACAACTTTATAACCTTATCTGAACTGCGTCCTTCTCCAGAAACAGCATTCACAGCCGGTGTGATCCTAGGTGCAAACAAGGATCAAGGATCTTAACCTGCAGTTAAGAACACGTTTTATGAATCTGATGTAGTGTTTTCTGAAGAAGTTACTTAAGAACAATTTAAGAGGAATTTTATGAAAATACTTAGGAAGACACTGGTGAATGAGGCCCAGTGTCGGTAGGCTGTTTGCAACGGTGGAGGAAATACTGAAAACCTTTTTTTCTGAATTACATTTTTAACTTTCTGTAATAAAACTATAAATACCATTTTGTGAACAGTAAAACACAAGCATCAGCACAATGTTCTTACATCTATTTAACATCTGTTCATGGTGGAGCTTTTAATTCTAATATAATGCTGGATAGTTTACTGAATAATATTGCATCATATTTTAATTGTTATTTTTTGTGAGTAAAATCTGAATCTGCAGTGTAACAAGCACCATGTCTCTGTCAGGTAAATGTAATAGTACATTTTTTTACAATACAAGTAGAAATACACTGTAAATAAGTAGTATACTGTTGATACATGTATCTTAAGTGCTTTGGGAGCCTTTTGGGAGTTATTTTGGGGTGCAGTGAGTTAGAATAGGCACATAATATAATGTTTTTCATTTCTAAACATCATAATAAATCTATAGCTGTTTGGGGTTCAGGTGTTTTTCTCAGGACCTGAATGACTCAAGACTCAGGAGAAGATGCACAGTGTTGAGTGTGCAGTTGTTTGTATGAGCAGTTTGACAAAAAGGCAAGCAGCAATACCACAGGACGAACAATTTGTCTGTTTTGGACAGCCATATTTTGAATGGGCACTGCACTAGATTTACTTAAAATTGGAAGATTTGAGATTTGCCTGCTGTTACCAAATGATGATAGATATAGGATACTTAAAAGCTACAGGGAGCGTAGCTCCTTGGACTAAATTATTTATTTATTTTTTTAAAAGGAGGTTAAGCAGGGCAGGTGGAAGATCTCAATGATTTTACTAATTTTCCAGACACTTCATTATCTACCAGGTAAACACTGCTATGTAAAGCTGTGTTGGAGAATCTCAGTCAATCTCAGACATTTCACCTCTCATCCTCTCTTCTTCTGTTCATGAGACTGAAGTCAAGTTGCCTACATTTCTACTGAATATTATGGATGCTATCTGTGGTCTCTTTGATTTCATCTTTAGGAGATACTTGGATAGTAACGAGATAGAATGCCTCACCCACTTTTAATAGAGACGCTGTGTTCATTTATCGTTGCCTGTACTAAGCTGATGTTATTATGTCTAGCTGGTTATGGCAGGAAGAGGCTTACCTGCTGAGACTCACTGGACTTGAAGGCGTCTTTCAGGATTTCCACAGCTCTTGATGGATCAACATATTTCCTCTTGGATCCTACCATGAGGGAGAAGAGGTTCCTCAGCTCCTGCATAAAGGGCAGGTTCCTGTGTTCCTAGTCAGAGTAAAACAATCAACAAATATGTAAATCAAATGGTCAAGTCAGTATTCCTTGTCTCAGAGGGAAACTGAAAATATTTTTTTCCTGCAAATGCACTATTAACTACTTATTAACTAAAATTTCCAGCAGTGGTACAGTCTCCAGCGATTTAAGGCAGTTATTTACCCTTAAAAAAAAAAAAAAATCACATTATATATTCTTACAGACTCATATCGTTGGTGCGAGCAACTTTTTTGGAGCTGAGGAAGCTGGAGAGAATGGAGAGATAGTCATTGGTCTCGTTGAATTTTTTAAATAAACACAAATATAGAATATTATCAGCCTTATCCTAGCTAAATTCAGTTTACGTCAGTTTATGAGGGGAAAAAAAAGAAGGGGGTCACATGATACGCTTGGAGTGAGAAGTTTGTTTTTGTCCACCTCCCACCTCACATGCTGATTATTTTAATTCACGACCAATTAAGTATACGTGGAGCCAAGGGGAACAGAAATTTGCGAGAAAATACAATTTAGACAACACTTAGAAGTGAAAAAGTCATACACACAGTGGAATCTCTAGGTGATCTCCAGTTCACCTGGCAGAGTGTGCACCCCATATAGGCTGAGTCTTGCAGCACATGGGTGTGATTCCAACCTGTGGCACTGTGTTGCCTGTCATCCCCCTTCTCTCTGCCCCCTTTCTTGTCAGTCTTAAACTGTTCTATTTAATAAAGGCAAAAAGTCCCAAAATCATCTTTGTAAAAAGAAAAACTCACACTAGGCCTGCTCTGAGGTTAGTAGGGATGATGGATGCGTGTCACAAACACACACACACACACCATCCCCAACAAGAAATCGGCCATTTTGAATTTTGTGCGCATTTTTGGCATTTTTAGGCCTCGTACTTTTGCCATCTTATCCTACAGGTTTCGTCTGATCGACTTCAGAATTGGTGTGTCCAATCTCAACCCCTTGGTGATGAACAGTTATCACAGGTCCGCGCAAAACTTTAACCAACACTTAACGAATTTCCTGTTATGTGTGGTGTACAATTTTGATGTCTCGCAAGCCTTGAGGGACGTTTATCATTGGATTTACATGTTTTGGTCTATAAATGATGTACATCAAGATGACATGGAAACTGTGTCCCCTCCACTGCAAGGAACTGCGACATATGTGGGGGTGTGACGGCCAGCTCATCACTGCTTGCAGCTTTAATTTTCTTTGTTTTTGTTTAATTCTGTTTTCTTAATGTTTTTCATTTCACAATAAAAGGAAAAAAAAAGTATGGATGATGGAGAAAGCACACTGCCAGAGAAGAATGTTACTAGAATTATTGCCCAAGACATCCATTTTAATGGAGCTGAAATTCAGAGAACTACAGTCAACTCTGGACAGAATGAGCTTCTGCACTGATAAAACAAAAAGAATAACTGATGCATGGAGCTGCCTTTCTGATGGTGAAGACCGCACATCTTCTCTGGAAATCAAGCTAGCTTATTTTTTTCATGCTGCAGCCTAGTCACACATCCAAACTGCAATTTGTAAAACATGCTTTTGAATCCTGCCAAACAAGTAACGCAATATATACAATTATGAGATTCCAGCACCATTTCACACAGAACCACTGCTGCAGTTATTTAATGCAGCCATGAAATTTAAATACTCTAGCTCAGTGGTTCTCAACCTTTACTGTGTTGCCCCGTCCATTATCCAGGTCCCTAACTGCCCCCATCAGTTAAAGAGTAGCTGTCTTAACTGAATATTCATGTTATTCATTATTTTGTGTTATATATCATAACAAAAATGATATATAACAATGAATGCCAACTAGCAGATTTGATTTTAGAATTGGAATATTATTTTCATTAGTTTTTAAGTGTGAACAGAGGTTATGTTTATGAGCATTAAACAAACGTTTAGTAATTTGACATCCAAACTTTAATTTGGTCCTGTCGTGTATCACAAACAGCAGCAAATTAGAAAACTGTAATTTGGCACTGGTGTCCACTGAAAGAAAAGCAAAATACTATGTAGGCTACCCTTCACACATGAAGCAAATATTGGGTGTCATACACTTCATTTCCTGCATTCTGGTGATTTTTTAAGGATCAGTTTATGATGAAAATGTATTTTTTATGTGAAGGAAAACATAAAATGTAGGCCCCAAGTGACAAATAAAAAAGTAATGGCATACAGTGCAGTAATGCTCTCAGGCATTCTGTTTTTCTTTCAAGTATTTATTCTCTCATAGATCAACTGTTCTTATTTCAAGTGATCTCTGCTGAGTCAACACACCTGCAGGTCTGATTTACTAGGCCTGCAGTCCTTGTTTGTGTCTTCTGTTTGAAGAAGTAACCTCTTTTAAATGTGGACTCTTCTCATTAGATCCCTATTAACCAAAGCTCTTTTAGTCACTGATTAAATATTGGATAATCATATTGATTTATTCTGCCTCACTGAGACCTGGCTTTGTCCTGATGAGTACATTAGCCTGAATGAATCCACTCCTCCTGGTCATATAAATAGTCACGTTACGTGGGACACTGGCTGAGGAGGGGGAGTCGCTGCTATTTTTGATTCAAGCTTAGCAATTCACACTAAGGCTAAGCTATACCATAGTTCATTTGAAAACCTTTTTCTTAGTCTTTCTCACCCATCCTGGAAAACTCTACAGCCAATTCTATTTGTCATAGTGTACCACGCCCCTGGCCCATACTCTGAATTTCTATCTGAATTTTCTGAGCTTATATCAGTTTAGTGCTTAAATCAGACAAAGTAATTATCATATGGGATTTTAACGTTCACATGGATGTTAATAGTGATAGCCTTAGTTCTGCTATCTCCACGCTTTTGGATTCAACTGGCATCAGTCAGTGTGTACATAAACCCACCCACCGCTACAACCACAGCCTAGATCTTGTCCTAGCATACGGCATCGATATTTAGGATTTATTAGTCTTCCCCGAGAATCCTGCTCTGTCAGACCATTATTTAACAACTTTCAATTTTTTATTACTCAACTACAAGCCCCTCAGTAAGAGTTACTATTCTAGATGTCTATCTGATTCAGCAGTGGCTAAATTTAAGAAACTGATTCCTTCTGCATTGACATCATTACTATGTCTTACAGTGACTGAGAATACTTTCACCAACTTAAGTCATTGTCAAATTGATTGTCTCGTTGATAGTGCTACTGGCTCACTGCGATCAGCTCTCGACTCCGATGCACCTTTCAAGAAGAAAATAATGAAACAAAGAAAATTAGCCCTATGATTTAACCCCCAGATCCGCAAATTGAAACAAACATCGCAAAAATTTGAAAGAAACTGGCGTTCAACCAACCTCGGAGAGTCCCATTTAGTCTGGCTTGATAGTCTTAAAATGTATAAGAAGGCCCTCCGCCATGCCAGAGCAAACTATTACTCATCATTAACTCAGGAAAATAAAAACAATCCCAGGTTTATTTTCAACACTGTAGCCAGGCTGACTCAGAGTCACAGCTCCATAGAGCCTTGTGTTCCTTTGGCCCTAAGCAGTGATGACTTTATGAGTTTCTTTAATGATAAAATTATAAATATTCGAGATAGAATCCATCACCACTTGCCCCTAACTGACCTGACCCCGGACACAGGTAGCTTGGATATGGCAGCAAGGCCTGGAATTTATTGGACTGTTTTTACCCCATTGACCTTCGCCGACTCTCTACTCTGATTTCTGCATCTAAGCCATCAACATGCCTGCTAGACCCCATCCCAACTAAGCTACTTAAGGAAGCTTTACCCTTATTAGACAATTCTTTATGAGATATAATCAATGCGTCTTCATTAACGGGCTATGTACCACAGTCCTTTAAAGTAGCTGTCATTAAACCTCTTCTAAAGAAGCCCACTCTCGATCCTGAGATTTTAGCTAACTATAGACCAATATCTAATATACCCTTTATTTCTAAAATCCTTGAGAAAGTGGTTGCTCATCAGCTTTGTGACTTTCTCCAAAATAATAGTTTATTCGAGGACTTTCAGTCAGTCATCGTAGTACAGAGACGGCACTAGTAAAAATTAATAACGACTTATTGATTGCTTCTTATTCAGGTCTGGTCTCTGTTTTAATCCTTTTAGATCTCAGTGCCCGGACCAGCCCATAGTTAGGCTTGCATAGGTTTAACCTGCCGGGGGACTGTCTATGGGGGTCAGCCATAGATAGATGGCTGAACCCCATAGACAGCCTACATAGTCTTCTGCTTTTCTTTCAGTGGACACCAAGGTTTAAGCCATAATAGCTGATTAGTGACCCTAGTTTCGTTAATGTGTATATTCCTGAAGCACAAGTTTCTTCTGCTCAGTTGAAATCTGCGTCCGTGTGACGGGGAGGAGGGGGAGGTGGCAGAGCTTTTGGCCTGATCTGTCGGGGGTGGTTTTGAGTCTGTTCAGACCTGCCACTCTGGCTCTGCTTCCTCTCGCTTTCTTTCTTTTCTATTACTGCTCTCTGGCATTCATATTTAAGTCGTAATTGCTGATCAGTGACTCTAGGATCCTCATTGAGTGGTTATCCTTTCTACTGCTCACCACCTTGGCTCTGCTGAACTACACTACGCTAACCCCGTTGCCTCTCCGGGGAATTCCTGCTCCCTTGTTTCCTAGCTTCTGCTGGATCCTGGCCACAACCCTGGCTGTGCCTGATCGTGGTGATATCTGTGCTGGTGCTGTGACCCTGCCTTTGGTTGTGCTCGTGCTGTGGCTGCATTGATACTGTACCCCCCGCTGTGATCATGCCTTTGGACACCTCCCTATCAATATATGCATGAGACTCTTATCAACACCCACAATATCATCATAGAGTGCATTTCATAATGTTACACCTATCGTTATTGTAATATGACATGCGTCTGTTTTCACGATGTGGCTCTCTGTGCCTTACTCCCCCTCCCTTCCCCTCCCCCCTTTCTCTTTCTCTTTCCTTTTTGCCACAATTGTATTTCATTTGTTATTTACGATATCTATTGCATTTCTGTCCGTCCTGGAAGAGGGATCCCTCATCATCTTCTCCGCTCTTTCTGACGTTTCTTCCTTTTTTTCCCCCCCGTTACAGGGGTTCTTTTTCGGGAGTTTTTTCTTGGGTGATGTGAGGGTCTAAGGGCAGAGGGATGTCATACACTGTAAAGCCCTCTGAGGCAAACCATGTTTTGTGATAATGGGCTCTATAAATAATAGTGACTTGACTTGACATTCAGCATCTTGCTATGCAAAAGCAGCGAGGTGGACGCAGCTGCGATTCTTTTACCGAGTCCCATTTTCTCTGTGTCTCTGTCTGTAGAACACAGTTTCTCGTGGTTTTCCAGCTTGCCACGCTTTAAGGTGGGAAAGCTTTCCACTTTGACACGTACGCCTGAAGCACCAGAGGACGCTGTTCCAAAGTAAACAAGTAAATGTGCCGTGCAAAAGACTTGACAAATTAAAGCTTCAACTGATGGTGAGTTAGTAAAACTAAAGCTATGCCTCTTGGAATCCTCAATAACACAGATATAATGAACAATTTTCCTTTTCAAGTGGTCAACTTCTGGTTTTAGATATCTAAGGATAAGGCCCGATTTACATTGCACACGGAAGAACATTCACACTGCCTGCATGATCAGCACTTGTCAGGCGCTTCTGAGCTGCATGTCAGCCACAGCACATCTAGAGAAATGGTGGCTCAATGATTTTTCCATGTGCTGCATGTTGTTGTCAGCAGAAATACACAGTAAAAATTATGTTTTGATAATTATACTGACTCTATACCACTTTTTACTGCAGTTTAAAAGTCTCTCTCTGCCACAGAGATGAGGAAATACAAAGTTATCTGTTTTACTCAAACTTCCCTGCTTCCGTTTCAAAATAAAAGCCCACTGACGTCTCTGTGGACAGATTCCCATCAGTTGTTGACAAAAGGAATTTTATTTTGAAATATTTCCAGGACTGTGTTGTTGACAATGCAGGAGATTGTACGACTTCATAAATGAGTGGAATTTGTGCTTATAAATGTGGAAATACAGTACTCATACCAATAATAATAACACAACCTCAATGCTTCCTCCATGATCAAACTCTGGGCAAATGGATTTCCTTATGGAGAGAAAAGGGGGCATGGCAGTATGCTAATTGCGGACTGCGTGTACGAGCCTGCCAGTTTAGAATGATCCTGATTCACCAACATATGCACAGAGGTAAGAACAAAATCAGCTGGTATGCACATGTCATGAATCCGACGATAATTTTTTGGGGACACTTATTTCATGCGCAGAGTAAGAATGTTTCCATGCACATATCTAGTGAATGACGCCCTTTGTTATTGCTGCTTCATTTAACTCAGAGCTGCGGGGAAGAAAAGTAGGGCTCTTACCTTTCGGTTGCGAGGCAGGTTGTGGACTCTGGCTGGCGGTGAGTAGTTGAGCACCAGCCTTTGGAACTCCAACAGGTTGAACAGAGACTAGAGTTTGAAGAGGGAAAAAGATGTAAGTAAAATTCTACGATAAAGGCACATTTTTTTCATGTTTTGGTAAATATACTGAAACCAAAAATTACATGTAAAAGTAAAATTTGAGATATAGTGGCTGTTGTGATTGGATTGGATGTGGCTCCTGTCTCTGCTGTGTGGCAGCATATTCATTAAACTCACATCCTCACAGAAAACTTCTGGACTGGAATTAATTTATTTCTTCAACAATTTGGTGTTGTGACCCAGATTGGCAACAGACAGACCATGGAGACTATTTTCCAGACCAAAGACACGCCAGTGACCAAAGGATGCAAATTACACTATTGGTAATGGGTCCTTTTGAAAACACCATTATCTGTGCTTGTTGTTGTTGGAGGTCTGTGAAGCTGGAGTCCCACAGAAGTTAATGCCATGTAAAATTTAAAGTTACTGGTAGTTTGCTGAGTGTTTTTGAAAGTGGGGGAGCATGTCAGATACAGTCCTGCTCACCATTAATGGCACCCCTTCATTTTTTGCATAATCTCTACAATATCTTCAGAAATAAATGGAAATGTACCAAATTTATATCATCAGGATCTTTTAAATGGAGGTCCAAAGTAATTTCACAAAGGAAATTGTTTTTTCAACTTACATATTGTAATTTCAAAGGAGAAATAGAAAACACAGCATGTGCAGCAATAATGGCACCCCTCTTTAATATTTGGTTGCACACCCTTTGGCAGTGATGACATCTTCCAAACGTTTCTTGCAGCCATGTATAAGCTTCTTGCACTTTTCAGCTGGTATTTTCTCCCACTCTGTCTTTGCAAATTGTTCAAGCTCTTGAATGTTTGCAGGTTTCTTTTCCCCAATGGCAGATTTCAGCTCATACCAAAGATTTTCAATCGGATTGAGATCAGGACTCATTGCTGGCCATTTTAAAACAGTCCATTTTCTCCTTTTCAACCATTCCTGCATGCTTTTGGATGTGTGCTTTGGGTCTTTGTCTTGCTAGAGGACCCATGATCTTCGACTCAAACCAAGTTTTCTAACACTGGGTGGGACATGTCGCTCTAGAATGTCTTGATAATTCTCTCATTTCATGATTCCTGTGATACGATCAAGGCCTCCAGTACCAGATGCAGCAAAGTAGCCCCACAGCATTATGGATCCTCCACCATGCTTAACTGCTGGGAGGGTGTTCTTTTCCTTGTAAGCTTCATTGCACCGTCTGTAAACTGTTGGTGTGCATTGCCAAAAAGCCCTATTTTTGTTTCATCTGTCCACAGAACATTTTCCCAGAAGGATTGTGGTTTGTCCAGGTACTCCCTGGCAAAGATCAGTCGTTCCTTTTTATGTCTTTGCCTCAGGAATGGTGTCTTCCTTGGCCTTCGCCCATAAAGCCCTGTTTGGTTTAGTGTGCGGCGTATGGTACTTGTTGAAACCATGACCCCAGACTGTTCCAAGTTGGCCTTCAGGTCTTTGGATGTTTGACATGGTGTTTTTTCCACCATTCGCACCAACCTTCGAAGACTTCTGTCATCAATTTTTCTCTTCCCCCCACGTCCAGGGAGGTTCTTGACAGTTCCATGCTTGTGAAACTTGTTAATCGCATTACGGACCTTTGAAACAGGGATACCAAGGTCTTTGGAGATGGCCTTATACCCTTTGGAGGTCTTGTGTTTGCGAATTATCGCACTTCTGATGTCCTCAGACAGCTCCTTTGTCTTCACCATTGTGACAAAGGAACAGGGGATAACAGGTGGCTTTTTAAAACACGGACGTCATCATTCATTGGTTAATTCATGTCACATGGGCACAGACAATTTATCACAGGTGATTCTCATTTGTGATTTACCAAAGGTGAGTCACAATGTGTTTCCATACTGATTTACAGGAAAGGGTGCCAATACCAGTGACACAGCACGCTTTAAGTTTTTCTATTTTTTCCTCCCATTGTTTATTGTTTTAAATTGTTGTTTATCATTTGCTCTTTCGTATCAAACACAAGTTCTCTATAGAAGAAAATGTTTCACTTGATTAATTTTTTTCAGAAGATATTCCACATTATGTACTTGAACTTCATGGGTGCCAATAATGGTGAGCAGGACTGTACTAGCCATAGAATCTGACTTGCTTCACTTATTACCTTCTTACTCTTTCACATTTCAGGTAACAGAAATCAGAAATAGAAGATGGCCATTAAGGTTGAAGGAAACCAGTCTTAAATGTTTAGAAAACTGACTGCGTTCTTCCCATCTTACAGTGGGAAGTTATTTTAGTAGAAGGTTAGAGAACGAGTTAACCAGTCCTGTAAATACATGTATGACAAAGGCTTGGACGGTATCTATTTTTTTATACCTTCCCGGAAATTCATTGAGGTATATGATATACGTATATGTTCTGCAGGATTTTCAGGCTACTCAATACACAACATACTCACAAGATGTCAACAAAAATTAATATTCTTGCACACATTTCACTTCTTAAACAGAGAAAAACAACCATATATCTTCTGAATTCATGTTTCTCTCTTTTACTGAAACTAAAACTTACATGGTGCAGAACCTGTTTTTCTTTATTTCAGTGCCCTTGTTACGTGGTTTTAGAGCAGCTACGCTGATGAACTGAGCAGCACTCATCTAGACACCAAAGACCAAGACAATGGTCTTTTGATAATTATATTAACTCTATACCACCTTTTACTAAATTTTCAATGTCTTTTATTCAGTCTCTCTTTCAATCTTGGTGAGGACTCATTTGGTCTGATGTTTGAGTGCTGCAATTAGGTGGAAACAGTTGTTCAAAATGAGTGAATATTTGCAAAAAAACAAAGTTTATCAGTTTGCATTTTCACCATTAACTAAGGGGGTTCCACAAGGTTCAATACTGGGTCCTGTACTGTTTACTATTTATATTAACAACATTACATCCACAATAACAAATTGTAAAGCACATCTTTACACTGATGATACAGTTCTGTATTGCACTTCTAACACTGAACATTCAGCCACTGAAATCCTTTGACAAACTACAACATTCACTATTCAATCTTAAATCAGAAAAGACCAAATACATGATATTCTCAAGAGCCAGAAATTTTGCCGATGACAGTTTACATGTCACCACCATGACAGAAGACAGTATTGAAAGGGTTTCAGAATACAAATATCTGGGCATCTGGTTAGGTCAGAAACTTACATTTAAATTTCATACTGAAATACTTGCAAGTAAATTAAAACAAAAAATTGGATACTTATACTGAAACAAAACAAATTTCCCTTCACTCTGCAGAAAATGAATAATTGAAAACCATGCAAAATAAGACTATTTAGCGATATATTTTGCTTTTTGGACGTTTTCAGGACTGTTTGCGCAGTGTGAATAGTGTTCTTTTTGTGTGTTTTAATCCCAAAATTAGGCTTGTTTACTGGTAGTCCTATGCTGTTTCGAGCAACCTTGTAAACATTACCAATCCCCCATACGATGTGCTTTATCTAATGTTAATATAACAAGTAACATACAGGTAATGATAAACTGAATACTAAAATACTATTCATTTGAAGGAATACAGAAAGTTAAAGTTGAAATAGTTGAAAGTTCTTTCGAGTTACTGACAGTGTCATGTGATTTAGGAATTGATCTAAGTGATGTGTACATTTAAACATTGATACCTTCACCATTACCACTTTTTTAAAAGGGATTATGAATTTTGAATATCAAATTTCAAATGTAAATAATATTTTATTGTCTTACAGACCATTGCATCTTTCCCCATACTGTCACAATAATGTTTATTGATGCCACAGGTGACTGAGAACCAAACTATTGAAGCACTGCATGATGAAGAATCTCCATGAAGAACACCAAAGCTTGAGCAATAAGGACAAATTCAGAAGAGCCTTAAAGTAAGAAGAGTTGTTTTTCTGTTTTTTTTTTTTTTTTTAAAAAAAAAAAGCTTTTTAACTCAAGTTCCAACATCCAAAATTGGCTGACAAAATTCACACCTTCCTGTGCCATTAGCCTGTATCCCAGGAAAGCAGGATATTATGGTTTTGGTTGTGCCACCACAGATCCTTGGTGTTAAAATGTATAAAGTAATGCTGCTGCTAGAACTGTTAACTTGCATTTCTTTCCTCTGGCTTGCAACAGTTTTGCATGTCTGTCATAAATATTTTCAAGAGTATAATTATTAACTATTAATGAGATCTCTTTATCTGATAGAAAGTGCACTGAGGCTTATATTAGAAGTCATTTAGCAGATTACTACTTCTAAATGTAAATATAGATGGTTATACTTCAACAGAAAACAACAGAACTATCTTTCTGTAACCTCGTACTTTTATAAAGATTGTATACAGGTATTACCCAAATTAAGATGTGTTGTTAAGATGTTATTAGCTGTTATTTTTTCCCCAAATATAAACAATAGATGCACTTTTAATAATAATTATGAAGGAGAAACGATAGGATGTGTTTTAAGATTGTCTTCATGCCACTTTTTGGTTTGATTTACAAATATACTTCTCAAAATATTTTGAAGTCACACTAACAAAGATGGATATATTGCTCATTTTTAAAAATCCCAATTTCAGGGTGCCTGGTAGCTCAGTGGATAGAGCAGCGCCCCATATACAGAGATTGTATCCTCACCACAGCGGCCGCAGGTTCGATTCCGTCCTCGACCCTTTGCTGCATGTCGCACCCTCTCTCTCTCCCCCTTTCACGCTTAAACTGTCCCAAAAATAATCTTTAAATTTTTTTTTAAAAATCCTAATTTCTCGGCTGACGAGAAATAGGTAAATAACTTATACTTTAACAAATATTATAGACATAAATTGATATGACTGTAAAGGCTACCCTCTTATATTTTTGAGACACTGATTTTAAAGCATACTTCACAACTACTGAAAATCTAAACTTGACAAAAATTACTACATTTTCAAACATCTCAGTTTTATTTTATCTGTTAGCAGACTCTGGAGGTCTAATTTAGTTATGTTTCTTCTTTTCTATTTTATCTACACTTTTTTTCATAGTGAAAGTAAATATTTTTCTAGTTGGCCCTGTGTAATTTTTTTTATTCAAGATAAATTATGAAGTTATCAAATGCATGTGTGTTGATTTTTTTCAATAAAGTTTGAGGGGGAAAAAAGGCTGCAGCTACTCATTTCCTGTAATGGGTGTGGTTCTGGGGTTGGCGTGGTTCCAGGGGTTCTGCCATGCTTCAGCTAGATATACTTGAAACACTCTGACAGAAATTGGGAAAAGGGCTTTTGGGTATTCTGCACCCTCAGCCTGCAATTCTTTACATCTGAAATGAAAGACTTAGAAGCAGATTCTGTAGGATGTCAATGTTTTTAGCATGCCTGGTTGGACAAGAGACTCCCTGAAAGCTCTCTTATGACTCAAAGATAGTTATCTTCTAATGTGAATTTTAGTGCTTGTGATTTGTATTTTGTCTCCCCTTGTGTCACTGTCAGCAACTTTGTGTCCTCACTGCTGACTGTCTTGGCCATGTCTCCCTTGGAAAAGAGATTCTTAATCTCAATGGGCCCAACCTGATTAAAGAAATAAATGCATTATCTGCCCTATTATTGGCTGTCATTTAATATGTAATTTAATAATACATAAGTAATAAAAATGTCCCTCTATCTGCCAATAATTTATCATCCTGATATATATCGTGCATCCATATTTTTTACCTTGTGTGATTAGCCCTTGTTTTTTATTGGTACTGCAGCAAAACCAATTGCCCCATTAGAACAAATAAATGTCTTGAACTCAAACTTCTGGTAATGATGTTTTATTTCTGTTTTGTACTTGAAAGTTAACTAAAAGGTTGTCAAGATTTTGATGTCTTGAGAAGATAACAAAAAGTTGTTTAATTCTGTTGTAATGGTATATCCAGTGTTCATACTGCACTATTAAGCTCAGATCACATTCTACCATAGACTCCACCAGCATACAAGAAACTAAGTCATGTCTAATATTTTCCAGCTTAGATCATTAAGGTGACTGTTATCCATTACCACTTAGGATGACTGAAGCAGGTTAAAATGCAGATTCCTGTATCAATTCATTTCCGTGCCTAAAGAAGTTTACTGGAGAATATTTAAGGCACATCAGAAAAGTCTAGAAAAGCTATATAGTAAAAGAAAGAAACAGATCAGTGAGTATGTGTGTGCGTGCCCACCTGTATGACAGCACTGAACCAGCAGGTATTGCCAACATTTTTCAGCCCAACAGGGCAGGTGTCTATCCTCTTTCTGTCATGCGGGTTGGGTGAATCGTTCCATACTTCTGTGTGGGTCCGCTTCAGACTTGCTTTGTTCTCTGCTATGCTGGCCTCCAAAACTCTAAAAAAAAAAAAAAAAAAAAGGAAGAAAGAAGGAGAGTGAAACACAATCCAATTCAGTTCAGTGCAATGATTTTTCTCTACCAATGATCTCAGCAGTTTCTACCACTACATTTGATACATCCAGCCCAGTGGGGGTAGAAGATGATCAGTTCAACTTCTTAAATATTTTTCCAAAGCAACATATGGTGTTTTGGGAATAAACAGTTCTGGGGACTCCCTGAGTGGAACTGCCCACTGGGAAGCTATCTGAGAAATGCAAACTCTCAAGGGCTTTTTTTTGTTTTTGCATTCATACAGATAACGGAAGATTCATACAGATAAATTACTAACTGGCAACTTTAATTGGTCACAAGGGCCAAACAAGGGCCCACTCCACCTCCATTTTACAGCCATACCTTTCACCAATTAGTCAAAATATTACAACGGGAAGACAGAAACACAGACACAGGCAGAAAGACAGAGAGAGACAGACACAGAGAGTAAGAGGGACAGACAGAGAGACACAGAAAGACAGACAAGGAGATGGAGAGAGAAAGGTAGACAGACAGATGGAAAGACAGAAACAGACAAAAAGACATACATATAGAGAGAGAGACAGAGAGAAAGACAGAGACAGGCAGAAAGACAGAGGCAGACACAGAGAAAGAAAGACGGAGAGACACAGAAAGACAGACAGAGATGGCGAGAGAGAGAAAGACAGAGACAGACAAAAAGACAGACAGAGAGAGATAGATACAGAGAGAAAGACAGAGGCAGGCAGAAAAACAGAGTCAGACACAGAGAAAGAAAGACGGAGAGACACAGAAAGACAGACAAAGAGATGGAGCGTGAGAAAGACAGAGACAGACAGAAAGACAGAGAGACAGACAGAGTAAGAAAAACAGAGAGACACAGAAAGACAAAGAGATGAGGAGAGAGAGAAAGGTAGAAAGACAGACAGATAGAAAGACAGAGACAGGAAAAAAGACATACAGAGCGAGAGAGAGAGAAACAGAGAGAGAATGACAGAGTGACAGAGAGTAAGAAAGACAGACAAAGAGATGAGGAGAGAGAGAGAGGTAAAAAGACAGACAGATAGACAGACAGAGTAAGACAAAAAAGACATACAAGGAGAGAGAAAGACAGAAACAAGCAGAAAGATAGAGAGTAACAGAGTAAGAAAGACAGAGAAAGACAGACACACAGAAAGTCAGATGAAGAGAGAGAGAAAGATAGAAAGACAGACAGGTAGACAGACTGAGACAGACAACACGACAGAGAGAGAGAAACAGACAGATAGAAAGACACAGAAAGGCAGAAACAGAGAGAGAGAGACAGACAGTAAGAAAGACGGAGAGACACAGAAAGACATACATAGAGATCAAGAGAGAGAGAAAGGGCCAATTAAGGGCCCCATCCATGTGAGGGGCCACAAGGGCCAATCAATGGCCTATTTGCGGCCCCAAGTGGACCATTAATTACTAAATGGCATCTTTGTATTGGAAAAGTCACGCACACATCAGGATGCCCCATTTCAGGGTCTGCATCCTTTGGAGGCTGCATTTGAAGGTCGATTACGTCACAGCTCTGCGCGAAGGCTGTCCCATTTGGTCACAATTCAAAGGCTCCTTCTTATGCAGCCCACAAATGCGGCCTTCTTTTCGCTCTTTTTGGAGGACACATCACTACTATCCTTCGCGGCCTTCCATTTCCCAAGATTCCTAGCACGCCCGCGATCTTCAAAAGTAATCGTCATAATGGCTGCACAGAGCGGAGAGCGGAGCATTGATTTAACTTAATGTGGGTTTTTACTCATTTGAAAATCAAACGCAAGATATGTTAAACGTAGAGAGGCATTTAAATCCGATAATTTACATCATAATATGTGACATTAATAATGATAACACGTAGCCACCTACCATACTAGCTATGGGAATGTAGAGCCAGCTCGGCGCTGTGCTGCCCGCAGCAGAGGAGAGCTCTGCCCGCTGAGCAAGGCTCTGCTGCCTGGAGATAAATCAGCTTCCGACGCAGACAGAGGCACTTCTCCTCCTCCAGCAAAATATAAATTAAAAAAACCAAATAAATATAAAAATAAAATCATTTCTTTGCTTTAGTACCCCCCCTCCATCTCTCTTTCTCTCTCTCTCTCTCTCTCGCCTTGACAGCAGGAATCAACTGACGTGGGGGTAAAGGCGGGAACATCTGGTGATGCAACCAGGAAATCCTCGAAAGGCTAGACTGTCCCATTTAACAACCATTGATGCGGCCTTCGGAGGTGCCTCCGAAGGAGTCGCCAACGGGAAGCGAAAGGAGGTCGTAATGAATGCAGAAATACCAAATTTGCTTGAAAAAATATCTGCTACATATCCCAAATCCTTGTGTAAGGAAATGCTTGCAGCAGCAAATTTCCAGAAATTTTTCATCTCAGTTTGTATTGGAGTATATGGGGAATTTTTTGGGTCTCCCTTCCTTTGGAGATGCACTGAGCCAGCTGTGTTGGGTTGTCAGCTTTCAAACCTACCTTTTTCCAACGTCCACAAGTTACCTATGTTTGGATATACAACTTGTGTATGAAGACCTTCACTGTTGGCAGCAGCAGACTTTGTTTGAGAAATTTTTGTGAAAGAGCAGAGACAGAGATATCCAGAGTGCGGGAGCTTGATAGTGATGTCACGTGCTGTGACCTCCAACATTCCGTTTATATTTGACTCCATTATAAACGCAGAAATCGTCTGAAAAGAGCATAAAACTTAAATCGCCAAAAACTCAAAAACCATAAAAGATACAAAAGAGCTGAATCATACCAGAAGAGTTGAAGGCCTTGAAAGTATTCTGAAGCAGTAGACTTTGAAAGTGGAGTGGGTTGAAGATAATTTAAAAAATTTCCCCATACATTTCAATGGGAAAAAAATGTTTTAAAAAACTTAATATTTTAAAAAGTATAAAGTCATAACCATAATGTCCATAATGCATAAGCATCCACACTAATAAAGAAAAAAAGAATACATACACACACTAATTACTGCAGCGGGGAAAAGGCAACAAAGATCATAAGTTAGCTAAATGACAATAGTGCTACCATCCAGAAAAAAAAAAACCCACTGTGTAACATGTAACCAAGTTTATTTACTTTTTTCTCAACTGAGCTAGGGAGCAAGACAAAGTGCAGCAGTGAATTCTGCACACTTTGCTCATGATGTACTATTTTGTGAACATATACAGCTTGTTCAGACATCCTCTCCTTGTTGTGTTGTTTTTATACAGAGTGACAAAAAGTTGAACAAAAATAATAAATAAAATGAACTTGCTGATCCCCTGTGCCATCGCACTGAGGTTAACCATGTCAATAAATCAGGCATTGCGTTACTTCAGTGTGTACCACCAGGCGAAAAAAATTCTAGGTGAATGCTTACATCCATTGTGTAACTTGTGTAACCTTATAACGCCAACAATGTTACTGGCAGCAAAAAATGTACCTCCGCTGTAAATCCATGGATTACTTTATAAGTTGTCAAAGCAAGCGACTTATCTTGAAATGAATACATCTGCTAATGGACTGTATTTGTGTAGTGTTTTTCTAGTTTAATTGACCACTCAAAGCGCTTTCACACTGCATGTTACATTCACCCATTCACACACACATTCACACACTGGTGGCCGAGGCTGCCGTACAAGGTGCCATCTGCTATTCAGTAATCATTCTCACAGCAGCATTGGGAGCAATTTGTGTGGACTGCACTTGTATAGCGCTTTTATGGCCGACTACTCAAAGCGCTTTCACACTGCATGTCACTTTCACCCATTCACATCATAGATATATTATACGGACGTTGATTCACACACACATTCACATGCCAGTGGCCAAGGCTACCGTACAAGGTGCCACCTGGTACTCAGTAACCAATCATTTAACACACTGTTTGTGCAGCCACCAGAAGCAAGACAAATTCCATCCGGGGCAATAAAGGTTCATTAGTTCAGTATCTTGCCCAGGGGTACGTCAACATTATGACTGGAGGAGCCGAGGATCAAACAACAGGTCTTCTGATTAGTGGACAATCCGCTCTATCTCTGAGCCACAGCCACCCATTGCAAATTGAAAAATTTCCAGTGCTTTGGGGGCCTTCTGTTTGTTATTTGGAGCACAATGTGCTGGAATAGCAACAAAATTTAATATTTTGCATTTTTAAACATGATAATGACTCTATACCTGTTTAGTTTCCAGGTGTGTTGCGTTGTTAAGTTGTTTGTATGAGCAGTCCTTGAGGAAGCTGCAAGAAGGAGGCTGAGCAATCCTCAATGCCCGTTTTGAACAGGCACTGCACTAGTCAGGACATAATAAACTAATCACAAGTATTACAAGGTAGGTTACTATTAACAATGTATTGGATGGCAGATGAAATACTTTTTAAAGAGGTCGAAGTGGGGACTTGTTCATTTATTTATTTATATATTTGTTTATATTTATATATTTCACACTAAACCTAAAACATAGTCTGGAAATATCTAAAATATTCAAGACTCAATTTCAAAAATTTCATTTCTTTCAAGGCTAGTTGTTTTATACAGTTTGCTTATTGCTTTGATTTGATGACAGAAATAATTTGCTGTTACATGTAATTATGTTATGTATCAGATGAAATTCTCTGTTGCAGTTGTCAGGACTTTAGAGCACTGTCCTCTTGCAGCTGTACATGGTGTCAAAGAGTGATGCTTCTTTTAACTCAAAAACAATCTTGAGTACAGGTCTGGCAGAGTACAGATATGAGCCACAGAGAGAAACATGAACCCGCCGACAGCCAACTTAATTGTTGCCCTGCCATCAAGTTACTTACCAAACTGACACTAATTCACAATTTGTTATGAAACCTGCAACATTTGTCAATTTAACTGGTGTCAGAACAGTCGATCAACCGTGCAACCAAACATTTTTTCACATTCAAACACTTTAATTTTCACCAGCATATGGTGCAAAGAGCCACAGCCCATTCATCAATGAGGAGAGCAGTGCTGCAGCAGAGGCAGGCTCAGCTGGACAACACACAGTCCAGTTAAAGACAGGATCTCATTTTGACCAGCTTTACTTTACACGATTTGATCCATCAAAAAATGCCTCAATACTGATCACTAGTATCAGCTCAGGAGATCCCTGAGGTGTCTTCTGTTGTTATTCTTCATCCAAGGATTAGTGTAAAAGGTTATTCTGAACTGTTTGGTCAATGGTTGACTGCAGATTTTCTTGGCATATTTGTCATCACTCATGAGTCAAAAATACTGCTGATCGCACCTGCTGATGGCCTGCTCCTCATCGGTGATGCCTGTCTCCCTAAACGTTCGGTTGGACTCCTCCAGGCTGAGGGCGATAGCCCTCTGCAGATCATCTTTATCATCCCCAGTCAGGTCAATCACATCTGCATAAAAAACAAAACAAAGTAAAAACACGCAAACATGCACATGTACACCATAATTTGGTTTGCATAAACACCTGTTTTACCTTTACGGTTTATAGTTCAAAACGGACTGCCATTAAAGGCAAGCTTTGCCGATTTTCAACCAGCTCTGTGTAATCACAGTGTTTGTAGATGTGTTTGGCTTCCCCCCATGCAGAGAGAGTGTAAGAGGAAGCTGTGGAACACTGAGATTCTGTAGGCAGAAGAGCTCCCCACTTCAGGTCTGAACCCAAAGTCCTCTTGCTGTGAGGCGACAATGCTAACCACTGCAGCATTTCATTTTCATCATAATAATTATTTTTCATCTTAAGCAATGTATATGAATTGCAACTGGCAGATATTCCCCATTTGGAGAGAAAACCTGAGAGCATCATGGTACTACAGCCCTGCTCCTGCCTGACAAGGAGTCAATGCACAACCCTGCTGTTTTTAGAGAGATACTCTCAGCCTGCTCTTTGTTGTTATGAAAATGTCGGTGTGCAGACCTGTTCTGTGGACACAGATGAGGGGGAAGACATTCCTGTCCATCACTGGTAAAGAGAAAATGAGGCGAAAGCTGGATGGAGCGGTAAGTGACTTGGCCTGGTGACGCTAAACAGATCAACGGTTTAGGTACATGTCGATAGGGGTTACTTTCGGTGTTAATGATCCTAAGCGATATAATGATATAAGTTTTTGGTGGAAAGGTGGCTTATGATTACACAGAGCTGGTTGAAAATTGCCAAAATTTCCCTTTACTTATGTATAATGTTTGTGCTACCACAGCAAATACAATAGTCCTTAATGAAAAAGCCAAAACATGGCTTTAAAATTGTTTTCATATTATTTACAATTCAAAAGGGACAGACAGCTGCTGTTAAAAAAACTGTGAACTGGGTTTATAAATTTCCCTTTTCTTTCAGCATCCCCTTGATGCCTCTGGAATTTCTTTGCCAAAAGTTAAAATAAGCTGCTCACTTGTGTCTGCTTGGCTGCCCACGCTGATATATCTGTCACTGGCCACCTGGGATGTCTGGTAGTAGGTTGTCTCATCTTGCTGAGGAACCTTGGCGTTCTTCTCTGTCAGAAAGGCCACAGCCTCAGCCAGGTCTCCATTGCTCACCTGCAGCAACAATGTTTGTGTTGGTTGAGGCTTATGTGAGTGCAGTGTGGACAAAGGAAAAACTGTTAGGTCAAACTCTCAACTCAAGCTAAAGGTGTGTTTCAGCTCAAGCTTCCATATATTTTTCAGCTTCAGTTTCTTGATGAGACCTGGGAGCTGCACCACGTAGCCAGTTCAACAGAGCCTGCCTCTCCTTGAGTTGATCAACAAACCCTGCAGCCTCGGTCAGAGATAACAGGCACCACCATGGTGGTTATCACTGTTCTCTATTAACTCCTTCTGTTTCAGGCTCTGGGTGTGTTCACAGAAAATGATATAGGTGATGCGTTCAGCGTGTCATTGAAACTTAAAAATTATTTATTGCATGCTGTCTATATCTGCCTTTGAAGAATATTTACAAATGTTACAGCAAAAAACAACACTTGTTTTAATTAAGGCGAGAGGGGAATGAAAAATGACTTATTGTGTGATTTCACAGATTAATATATGTAACGTTATAAATCAACAAATTGTATAAAGTAATGTAACTTCGTCCCTCAGCTGAAAGTCTGGATCGCTAATGTACTCACACTGATTATACAGAGACGCAACCCAAAGGAGGTGTGAAATGCTATTTTCAGCAGATTTTAGTAGAAACTCAGATCATAAACTGCTTTCAACCAGGTTATCATACATTACCAAGGCGATCTTGCCAGGTTGAAAGAGAGCCACCTTTGTAGGACAGAAAACCCTGGCTTTAGACTCAACATACCTCACTAACTAATTTCGTTTTGTGGTACAGCCCTCTGAAGACTTCGACTGCTGTTTAGGATAACTTATGCTAACAATAGTTGAAGAATATCAGGAGTACAACTGCTCATCTAAAAAAGAAGACAGCAAGTGTGATAAAAGTGCATGCAAAAAAACAGTGTAAAACTGTGTGGTTCTATGGTTGATGGCAACATATGTGGAACTACTTGTACACTTTCTGTGACAACCACAGATTAGAAAGTTCTCCACCTGTCTCTTAAATTGGTCCTAGAAAGCATATGTGACGAGGCTTCTGTGGGAGCAGAGCGGCTGTTTTTGCTGTGTGTGTGTGTGCTTGTATTGCTGTCATTTTGGGGACAAATTTCTGTTTACCCAGTCACGCCATGGGGACCTCAAACAGTATGGGGACCAAAATCGAGGTCCCCATAAGGGACAGCCTTTTAAATGAATGCTAGAGACATTCTGAAGGTGCCTGTGAAGTTTTTAGCTTTGGCCCAAAAGTCATGTTTTTCAGTCAGGACACACACACACTGATTGCTCAGTATAGCCCCCTAAAGGTCATTGGATGCTATGGCACTCACTTGTCCTCACACACACATCTTCCATATATGGTGAGTACCGCCCCTTCCTGGTCCCCATAAAGAAGGTTATGAGCAAGAACATTTTTAGTGTTAAGGTAACAGTTGATGAGGTGTTATTCAGGGGATGTCGACTAAGGAGATGTGCACAGAGAAGCAACATAGACAATAAAGTGATACCCAGGAGGCAAAGGGGTTTTACAGACATGGAATGCAGCTATTTTTTATTAGTATTTTGCTTTCAAGCCATTATGTACAGACAGCAGCGGCACCATATGTAGCATAGAACTGCCTTCTTTGCAAAGGAACAATTCTTCTGGCAGCCTTTGACACATCCACATAAGATTGTCTTGTTCATCAACAAAGGCCAAACTAAGGATGCATTCAAACCTGAGCTGTTCAGTCCGCTTTAAATGGACCAGAGTTTATTTTCTTGGATAGTCCGGTTCATTTGGGGTAGTGTGAAAGGTCATTCGAACTCTGGTGCGGACCAAACAAGTGAACTCTGGTCCACTTGAAAATGGAGGGCTCGGTCCATTTCCAAGTGAACTCTGGTGCGGTTTGTTTGTGGTGTGAATAAAAATAAACCAACCACAGGACTTTATAACAGAAGAAATATGATTTTAGTAGGATTTCTACTGAACCAATAATAAATCCGCTGATTAAATCTGCTGATTATGAAACATTTCCGTGATCTCATATTTGATCCTGGCAATGGCCAGCGCCGCTGCTATGGCCACGCACAGCAGCACAGCAGCACAGCAGCGCAAGTGCGCTTTTATGTTATTATCATGTAGCAAAGTTTTTCAAAAGTTAAGCTTCTTAAGCAGGAATGTATAAATGGCCTCTCTCTCATCAGTATCACTGCAGGACTCACTCAGCCACTGTCACGTAATGACCAGATTAACGATATCCCGGCAGGTAATGCAGATGTGTGCCTCTATATAAGCTCTGTAGAGCTGCTGAAAATGCCTGTTTTGTAGTTCTTCTGTAGTGGAACATACAGTATATCCAGAGTTTAGAAAATTTTATGATTTGTCTTCTATAATGTGTGAACAGAACAACAACGTAATTATGATCCTGCACCAGAGCGGCCCTGATAACATGATAGATAGCTATAGCTGTCTAATAATGCTTACAATCAATTTCATCATTTTTATGAGCTCTTTGACATCAAAGAACATAAATATAAAGTCATTGTGAGCATTAAAGTGCTGCATCATTTGATTTCCCCATGTGGGTCCTGATGATGCAGACAAATGCAAAAACTGTCCAATCAACAGTCACCAAACCAACTTGAAATGCAACAATGTTGCAATTTCACTCTGCAAATCAAAACGAGTCCCTACACTATTATGTGTGAAAACAACCTAAAATGGAATTGAAACTGCATTTCCATTATCCAGAGGCCACCCAAATTCTGTGCAAAAGGGAATTCTTGGCTTGGTGATGCATATGTTCTTGTCAGTGATGGTTGCCAGAGAAGCCCTTTTCAGGTGCAGGAGAAGTGCATTATCTGTTGGGGGTAGGAACTTTGAGAAGATTGATCTGTAGTTCAGGAACCTGTATGCTCTCAGTTTGCCCAGATCAGAATCCTCAAAGTGATCAGCTGCGGTTGTGAACACAGCTATGGCGAGGGATGATGCTTGATTGAGGAAGTCATCTGTTATGGCATCAGTGGGGTTTTCACCCAACTCCTCAAGTGCTGGTATGTCCATGTTCATGCTGCTCTTAACCATGCCTTCTTTCCAGTGAAATATGGATAAAGAGTGGCATCTTCATTACTCAGACTGTGGATGAAGGGCACTGTATAACACTGTGAAGGTCCCAGGGCCACAGTCATTTTATGTATAGGCAGGTATGCATTCTTGGCTGTTCTCACCCACAGATCTGGGAGATCACTGAGGTGCGTTGCACCATAGTACAGACACATGGTAATGATGTCGGTGTCATTGGCATGTATGACAACTCTGGCAGCCCCTTTATTATGGACAGTGCAGAGGTTGTGGAGTATCATCCTACTGTCAGCTTCCTGCTATGTGAATTCCAGAGCAGGAACATCCCTAACATACCCTTCTATGAGCACCACGCTCTTCGTCTTTTCTTTGAACCCACCACACAGATAGAGATAAGTTGGGCCAAGAAAAAGTGCCAGTTCCTCATTCTCCAAACATTTCTCATAAAGGAAGTTTAGAGGGTTTTTTTAATAGCTGACACTGTAAAAAAAAAAAAAATCCTTTTAATTTAGGAGTTGTGTACTGCTGACTGACTTCATATACCTTGGCTGGTTTTTATTGGGCATATTTCTGTTCCTGCTCAGCTGACTTAAGGCTGCATTGACTGTACCTGTCACAACAGAAGTGTATCATGTCAGTGCTCAATGATGGCTCCAAATCTTTCACCTCTGTGAAAGAGCGGTGTTGATTAGTGGACATATCAACAATGACTACTGCTTTTACTGCTACTACTGCCTTACTGCTACTACTGCCTTTTGTCTTGAGGCAGATCAGGGATGTCAGTCACTTTGGTCTCATCTTTATGGGTCTTCACTAGGTTTGTATAATTAAAAAAGATCAATAGTGAAAAAAATTCCAATTGGTGTGCATGCTCTACTGAGAGCAGTGCTGGTTGTAAAGTCTGATAGCAGCAGGATCTGAAGAAGAGGTTGCTCTCTAAAGTTAGCCCTTATATATATACTGTATATATAGATAGATAGATAGATAGATATAGATATATAATTTGATTTATTATTATTATTATTATTTGGATTTGCATATGTTTGTAGAGTAAGTCTTAATTATTTAACAATATGAAGGAACAGGTTCTAAATAAAAACACTTAAAAAATATAGAGATTTTTAAAAAAAAATAAATAAATTTTTCTTGAGTTGTAAGCTGTAATAGTCAGCATTAAAACAATACAGTTTAGAAATATTTCTATTTATCTGTAATTACTCTTGAATATATGAAAGTTTCACCTTTTTTAATTAAATTACAGAAAAAAAACTTTCCACAATATTTTTTGAGCAGCATCCTATATATATTAATAATATTAATACATTTACCATAAATATAACATTTACCATAAATATAATATTTAAATTTCTGTAGTTGGTAAGTCAGGCAAACTTTATTTGTAGAGCATTTTAATGAAACGACAAAGCCCCTGCAGAGCAGACCGGGAAACCCTTCCAACTCAGTGAGTTGGAGGGCATTGCCTCCCTTCATTAAATTGCGTTGATATCTTAACTTCCACTGGTAGGCATTTAATGTGAAATCGAGGAGGAAGTGGACCTTCGCTCAGTGCCACCGTCAACATCATTGAGACACTACAGCACTGCCTGCACCGTGTTCAGTAAGTACTAAATATTTTATTGAAATATATCGTAATGCCATGACAGTTCGTGCATTAAGTAGCCACTTATTTATTTGTTGAAACTGTCAGCTTGCTTGTTTAAAGGATGCTAGGCAAACGCATTAGCATCAACTAATTAGCAACTGTACCAAAGTTATCAATTAAGCAATTAAAACGGTTGTTGGAATTTTCGGGCAGCAGGTTGGATTTACTCAGTTAACATAAAGGTTGTGTGTCAGTCATTAAGAGATGTCACTTTTACACGTGTCGTACGACAAAAAAGCGTCTTTATTGACCGACTCCATCACTGCTCGTTTAGTTTCGTTTGTTGGGAGGGGAGTCATTTAACAATATTTAAGAAGTTGCTTCGACACCATGCTTTTATGAGCTACCTATGACACTAGCCCACGGTTTAAAGAGGCTGGAGATGAATTGCGCATGGTAAGCGGACGAGCGCATGCGGCAGCAGGCAGAGACATAAAGCTGCGGTCTAGTCAGACAGTTGTACAGCGGCCATTAGTCTGTGGGTTACAAAAAGTCACAGAAACAAGTAATCCCATTATATCTGATTCTGATTTATTAAAATATCATCAGACTCATATGTGTTTGCACGCAGTCTTCAATTGTCAATTATGACACGCAGCCCACTGGCTAAACTCTAAGGAGCCTATTAAGGTAATGATGAAAAACACCTGGCTCTCATCTGGTCTAACAGCCGATTGATTTTGAGATGACTAAACATTAAAACATTTTGGAACGTTTATCTTTTTGCTGAACTTGGGACATTTTGATTTTAATTATCTTATTTAGAAGGCCCACTCTGTTAACAGAACATCTGCTGTGTGGCCTAGGGTGATATTTAGTTTGAGAGACTAAAACAGCCCATATTCATTTTAAAAACTGGATACATACAATATTTCAATCTTGTTTTTAATATTAGCATTGGAGTGGTTCAAAGTATTCAGCAACATGATCATAGATCACCTGTATAACATTTTAATTGGCTCATGATTAACAAGGGTTGTAGACTGCATACAAACCGATATATAAGTACTATCAATCTAAAAGGTGTGTTTTTCTGTGACTTCCTGTACAGACTAAAGCCAGCTGGAAAGTTTCTCACTTGACCCCTGCTATCTGGCTCTGTCCCCTGCTGCTGCCTGCTCTTGTCTGCTTTCCAGACAAGACGCAGTTCATCCTGAAAGAGCCCTATGTTGGTTGGTTGCAGTTAATAAATAGTGTATTGTGTTTTTGCCTGTAATATTTATTTAGTGGACCTTGAACTAAATCATGCTAGTGGAAATGTGTTTACCGTTTTCTCCTGTTTGTAGTGGACAGGGTTAATTCTGCAATTGTCCTCATCTTAAGTGTGTCCCGATTTATGTCACTTAATTATAAAAATTAACATTTTATGTCTACGTTTAGGCTGGATATAACAGACATTGAGTTGGCATAGCACAGCATAAAATATAGCACATGTATTCTTCTCAGAAATTAAGCCGTTTTTATTCATTTCTCAACAGTTTGAAATGCCACCAAGGATCAGTCCTCTTAAAGATGCCTGTCACCATGTTGGTTTGAAGACTGACAAAACGTGGAAACTGGAGATTAGGTTCATTAATGCATTAAAAGATAAGATGATTACTCCCTCTCGTTTTTTAAAACTAACTAATAATTCCTCTCTTTAAAAGAATATATTTAGAGCTAGATTTGATTTTTTTATATTTTAAATGCAACTTTATTGTTTCTAGTGCAGCAACAGTAAAGCTTGCTACAGCAACATCACTATATAAACACTCATATATAAGTAAAAATGAATCAGAATGTAAGTAAAATAAATCATATTCATGACATCACAGTTCTGAGTGAAATGCAGAAAGAAAAAGAGACGTGGACATTCATTGGTAACAGTCATCCTATAATTGGCTTGTCTTGTCCATCCTGTCTGTTCCTCTGCTGAAGCGTTGCACTGCCTGCATGCATCACTTCAGCAGCACAGCCGTGAAGTTGCTAATGCGAGGCTTGTTTCTCTAATGGAATTTGCCTTTGCAATAAGGAAGATGACGTAAGTGAAGTTTATATGGAGGAGCTCAGCCCCTTTGCAGAAAGCAGGGGAGAAGCTGCAGCGTGATAATTATATACGCCAAAACAGTAAAACATATGGATGAAGTAACCTTTAACTGAGAAGCTTATTAATTGTAGTCTTACACAATGTAGCCCCAGGGCTTTTTTTATACACGGTATTGGTGCCAATAACTATACTATAGTTATACTATACTATACTAGAACTATTCTATGCCAAAGAAGCATGGTTATCATTGCAAAACTTCGGGGTAAAGTAGACTACTAAAATTTAATTACTCTACTACTAGTTGGCAACTCATCTCAGTCATGCTGCCATTGAGTCAAACTAAATGCAATTGTCACTCTTTATCTGGACTGTGTTTTTTGTACATGTGGCCACATACAATATGAAATAACCATTGCAGTGAATATACTGATTTGGTTTCTAGTTCAGATAGAAAATGTCTTTCAGGATGTGGTGTGTTCACCCTAGGTTCATTCTGCAAAGGGGATTTTGTAGTTGAATACAGGGGTAACTTGATAGATGATGCTGAATCCCAGAAGAGAAGAAAAGTTTACCACCCCTCATGCATAGCATTTTTATTTGCATTCAAGGGGAGACGGAAAACATGGTGGTAAGATTTTAAGTTGCACTTTATCAACAGTATATTCTTTTTACATACTTTGTAAAAAATAATGTGATCCTGCAATGTGAATGAAGTAAATAAAAATGTTTAAACAAATGTAAATATAAACAAAAATCTTATATAAGTACCAGAGAGATACATTATTCTTATGTAAAAATGTTTTTTTATTTTGATTTTTCTCCTGTTTTTGTCCCTTTAAAGTATTGATGCCTCCATAGAAGATGGTTCATTTGGCCGCCTAGTGAATGATGAACACAGACATCCGAACTGTAGGATGAAAAAAACTGAGGTAGAAGGAAAGCCACATTTGTGTCTTATTGCACTAAAAGACATAAAGGAAGGAGAAGAAATTACATATGACTATGGAGGAGAAGACTGCCCATGGCGAATGCAAGTATGTTTCATGACTGCACAGTGTTTAAATGTGTAGAATTTAAGAAGTCGTAGTTGTAGTTGAAGGTATTATCTTTATGAAACAAAAAAATTATTCATATTTTAATACATGCTTTCAAGTGTTTTGGAAATTTAAGACAGATCCTAACCTGCACAGCCATTTAGCAAATTTATGGCTGTCATCTGGGACGTCCACGACGTCCCTACAGTGCACATTAGCCTAACTGTTGGACTGAAACTAAGTGTCTGATACGTTAGAGACACTTGGTCCCCGTAAAGGATGATAACATGGTGTGTGAAATGTCCCCACTAAGCCTCTTCTGTTCAAGACATGTGACTGCACATCTTGAACAGTGTTTTCTTTTTCTCTGAAGTCAGGTGTGTTGGCATGTAATTAAGTTTAGAGATGTGTCCCCATGATCATGTATTAGTCTACTTGAATATATTGCAGTGTTTACATCAAAGTGACCAAATCCTTCTCATACTTTTCATTGTTTATCCTGTCAAATCTATGCAGGTGACAACATGTGCCATGGATGGTTGTCCTGAAAAAAGCTCCCAGTGTGCTGGCATGTCCAAGACTCAGATGGATGAAGCCACCTGTCCACAGGACACTAATGAACAGGTACATAAACCTTCATCACTTGATATATACTAGAGTTTTCTTGTGATGATTCTCATGTGTTTAAGCAGCTACATAAAGCAAACATGGTGATTAATGGTTAATCTATTGTGAATCAGGTCTACCAAACAGTAAAATCTAATGCATCTAGGAGGCAACAGATTAGGAGACATTTAGGACAGATCCCAACCAGCACAGGCATTTATTTTTTGCAAATTCATGGCTGTCATCTAGGACGTCCGAAACTTTGTGTTAAGTATCTGATAAGTTGGAGACACTTGGTCCCCATATAGGATGATAACATTGTGTGTGAAATGTCCCCACTAAGCCTCTTCTGTTCAAGACGTGCGACTGCACATCTTGAACGATGTTTTCTTTTTCTCTGAAGTCAGGTGTGTTGGTATGTAATTAAGTTTAGAGCTGTGTCCCCATGATCATGTATTAGTCTACTTGAATATATTGCAGTGTTTACATCAAAGTGACCAAATCCTTCTCATACTTTTCATTGTTTATCCTGTCAAATCTATGCAGGTGACAACATGCGCCATGGATGTTTGTCCTGAAAAAAGCTACCAGTGTGCTGGCATGTCCAAGACTCTGATGGATGAAGCTACCTGTCCACAGGACACTAATGAACAGGTACATAAACCTTCATCACTTGATATATACTAGACTCTTCTAGTGATGATTCTCATGTGTTTAAGCAGCTACATAAAACAAACATGGTGATTAATGGTTAATCTAATGTGAATCAGGTCTACCAAACAGTAAAATCTAATGCGTCTAGGAGGCAACAGATTAGGGAACATGTTGGACAGATCCTAACCTGCACAGGCATTTATTTTTAGCAAATTCATGGCTGTCATCTGGGATGTCCACGACGTCCCCACAGTGCACGTTAGCCTAACTGTTTGACTGAAACTTTGTGTTAAGTATCTGATAAGTTGGAGACACTTTGTCCCTGTAAAGGATGATAACATGGTGTGTGAAATGTCCCCACTAAGCCTCTTCTGTTCAAGATTTGTAGAAACAGATTGACATATTAATAGAAAATATCACAACAGAATTTTTTGTGTTTCTTTTCCTTTGAAGTCGGGTTTGTTAGCATGTGTTTAAGTTTAGAGATGCATCCTTAAGATCCTGCATTAGCCTACTTGAATATTATTCAGCGTTTACATCACATTTTCAATATTTAAAGGTGTTTTTGTCAAGTCCTCTCAAACTTTGAGTAGACAATGAGAACTGATGCTTATTGATGCTTTTATTTGCTTAACATGTTTTCATGTCAGGTGTTTACAAGACCTATACCTAGTCTTTCCAAAATTCAGTATTGTTCTGTTGTTTGTTTAGATTTTTTTCTTAAACAATTGTTAATATCACTTCCAAACATATTTTATATCACAGTCTCAGAGAAAAATAATGTAATACATTATACTTTGTAAACAAAATTATTATCCTTTGGCTAATAGAATGTTTAGGTCAAATTCAGCAACTTTTTTTGTACTTAAATTTATCTTGTTGCTTACAGTACATGACTAAATATGTTGCTTCTCTTTACAGACTCTGAAGGGTTTTCAAAATGAACATGGAAGCACTTTAGCACGACTCGGACAAAAAGCGTCATAGTAAGTTCTCAGTTAAGTAGCTGGATGATCTTTCATACAGTAAATTATTTACTGTGATGTGTTTAATTTAAATTGCATATGTGACATCAGTTATTTATTTTCAGATTAAAGACACATCTCTGGATGACTTGGAACTATATGATACAACATCAGTCAGTGGAAATGAAGATGAGTATACAGTATTCCAGATACCACCTCAGACACCGAGGACAGTGATGCTAGTATTGACCTCAAACAAACAAAACGCAGATTTCTTGATAATATCTTAAATCACCGTGGCTCAAAGAGTCCCACTATATGTGACACTACAACACCTGAATTAGACATAAACTGCATTGCGTCTGACACCACTGTAGAAGAAGAACCCTGCCCAAGTCAGGACACCAGTTAGTGTCATAGTTGGTGCTTGCCAAAATAAAAATGGCAATAGAGTTTACAATAAGAGACACTATTGTGTGTACTGCAGTAAGCCATATGCTAAAATGGCTAGACATCTTGAAAGTGCACACATGGATAATGGTCGATGCTGCAAGAGCCTTGAGCTTTCCAAAAGGTTCAAAAGAAAGAAAAAAACAGCTCGACTACATTTGTAATGCCACTGTAATGGAGTCAGGGAAGGGGCAACTCGTGCCATTGAAACGGCCACCAAAAGAAGCACAGGGAAGGGATTTCATGCACTGTGCATACTGCCAAGGACTTTTTACAAGAAAGGTTCTGTAGCGACATGTGCGAATTTGTAAACTTAAGCCTGGATCAGTCAACCCAAAGCCTGGAAAGAACCGTGTTCAGGCTCTGTGTACATACACTGGGCGTGTGCCTTCTCATATGAGCAAGCAGTTATGGGAAGTTGTAAGTGCTATGAATCCCGATCCTGTCACAGAAATAATAAAGAATGACCAGGTCATTATTGATTTTGGGCAGCACTTGCTAAATAAAGGTGGTATGACAGCAAAAAGTCAACAGCACACCCGAGAAAATGCCAGGAAACATACCAAGTTAAAAAAGATGGAGGATTTCATTAATCCTGAGAATTATCTGGAGATTGTCAAAGCTGTCAAAATTACATGTGGCTATGAGACCAGCACCAACACATATGCCATCCCATCACTGGCAACTAAACTTGGGAATGCTTTGGTAAATGTCAGCAAGCTCTTAAAAGCTCAGGGGCTAATTTTCAACAACCAAGAGCTTGTAAAGCATGCCTCTGAATTCCAAGAAGTGCACACTAAGAAGTGGAATGCAATGGTTTCTGCAACAGCACTAAGGAACATCGTAGAGTCAAAGTGGAATGCACCCACTCTAATGCCATTTACCGAGGACGTGCAAAAAATGCACCAGTATCTAAGTCAAATGCAAGATGACTGCAGCAGTGCGATATCTGAAAGCCCTTCTACAAAGGCCTGGACAGATCTGGCAAAGGTGTGTCTAACACAGACCATTCTATTTAACCAACGCAGGGAAGGAGAAGTGGCAAGCATGCCTCTGTCTGCATTTTTGTCAAGAGACACATCTGAGCCCCATGACGATTTAGACTGGGCACTGTCTGAAGTGGAAAAAAAGCTCTGCAGACATTTCTTAAGGATTGTCACCAGAGGAAAGCGAGGCAGACCAGTTCCAATTCTTCTGACTCCAAAAATGCTCTCTTGCTTGGAACTCCTTGTTCAGCAGAGAGAGACTTGTGGGGTTCTTAAAGACAATGTTTATATGTTTGCAAGACCTGCAGCCATGTCACATCTCCGTGGTTCAGACTGCATCCGTGGATTTGCAAAGGCATGTGGGGTAAAGTGTCCCAAGGTGTTAACATCAACCAAACTGCGAAAGCATGCTGCGACCCTTTCAACAGTACTGAACACGACAGACACAGAAATGGACCAACTGGCCAACTTTCTTGGTCATGACATTAGAATCCATCGTGAGTTCTATCGACTCCCTGAGAAGACCCTGCAACTCGCCAAGATCAGTAAAGTTCTAATGGCACTTGAGCAAGGAAGATTGTCAGAGTTCCATGGCAAGAACTTGGATGAAATCACAATAGATCCAAATGGTATGTTTGCATTTTCATTTTACTTTGTCTATTGTCTTTATTTCATTTATTTCTCTTTTATTTTTTAGAGATTTTTGAGATATGGTTTGTCGTCTACAGAAAACGTAATGGGTAGTGATGAGGAAGATGGGTGCGGAGAGGATGGAAATCGTGCATCTCCTGTTGATGGTATGTTTCAGTAATTAAATGTCAAAAGCAGTATTTAAGGTACAAATCCTACATAGATACTGTAGTTTCATACTAGTGTAATATTCAAGCAGCAGCTAATTTCTGGGAGAGCAAAAGAGAGAAGGATTGCTCAGGCTCTGACCATCAATAGACTGAAGGTTTGGATAGACAGAGAGGTGAACCAGAAACTTCTGTCAGGTAATGTGAGAATACAGAATTTTGAAACTTCTAATTGTTTAATGCACTGATTTTTTTTTCTTTGTAATTTAAGGCATTCCTGCAACAACAAATGAAACGTTTATGTTTTGTCTTTTTTATGGCCAGGATTTTCATAGCACATTTGAAGTTGATGTCTTCTCAAAGATATTATGTATTTATGTATTTAATAGACCCCTCATCAGAGGAAACTGTTGGAGCTACTGTGGGGGATGAAACTCTACCAACATGCAACAACACGCAAACAGCCATCAGAGGAGGATGGGGTATCTTCTGACATCAGTGCTGTGAGACATTCCTCCAAACATGACATTTTTACGTCTTTTTTTTTTTAATTTTTATGAGTAACATTGGCAGATTTAGGCACAGGAAATATTTAGAAAAAGATTCCTACCATCTTTCCACCATTTAGTCTGGTGGCCCCCAAGAAGTGGTAGACTGCACCTGAGTAAATTTACCTAATATTGCTTTTAAGAAGAAATCTGAGGTACTTTTATTTTCATGTTAGTTTTCCAGTTCCACTCTACTCCATCTCAGAAACAATTATTGCAATTTTCACTCCACTGCATTTATCTGTTGTAGCTACTACTTAATTTGAAAACTAATATTTTTGCCTTTCTAGCGACATGTTTCAATGTCATCTGCCTCTAATAATAGTAGCAGATGTCTGTGTACACATTATTTTTAATTGATCCAACCATTAAACTAGTAACAACATTATCACCAGACTTCCTTAACAAATTGTCTAGTTTTTGGAGCTGTTGAGTGAGGATTAACAATCAATCTTTGTGAAAAGGCTACAACAAACTCTAAATCCTTGATGCACCATCTTGTAAATTCAACAGAAAATGCAAAACATTATGAATTTAAGAAATTTCTTTGCTTGTACTTTGCGTTACTAGCTTTGCAGTTTTGATTAACATCACTGTAACCATAAGGAGCTAGTAACAAAAACCAAATGATAAAAATGGAGTAGTAAAAATTTATATAAATTGAAAAACGGACTGATGAACTCTGTAGTAATGTGAAGTCGGTGGATTCACAACACTGAAAATTACATTTATTAAAAGAAGAGTAGCATCTAGGGTGGAAATAAAAAATTGCGTGCTGCATATGAGATTGATGAATAGTAGTCCATATGATAATCAAAGAACTGGAAGTACTGTTTAACACTCTCAGTCATAAAATAATACTCAAGCAGCAGCTAATTTCTGGGAGGGCGAAAGAGAGAAGGATTGCTCTGGCTCTGACTATCAATAGACTGGAGGTTTGGATAGACAGAGAGATGAAACAGAAACTTCTGTCAGGTAATGTTAGATGCAATTCTGTGACAGTGAAGTTGAAAGAGCCACAAACATTGATCATTTAGATTAGATTTAGATTAGATTTATAATGTTCAGATGTAATTGCAAATAAAGAAAACAAATACAAGAGAAATTATTTTTTTCTCTGTAATTTAAATCATTCCTGCAACATCAAATGAAACTTTTTTTTATGGACAGAATTTTTATAGCACATTTGAAGTAGATGTCTTCTCAAAGATATGTATTTAACAGACCCATCAGCAGAGGAAACTCTTGCAGCTACTGTGGGGGATGAAACTCTACCAACGCACAAAAAATGCAAACAGCCATCAGAAGAGGATGGGGTATCTTCTGGAGTCAGTGCATTCCTCCAAAGGTGACAATTTTACACTTCTCAAGTAACATATTGAACATATGAGATTGATAAATAGTAGTCCATGTGATGATCAAAGAACTGGAAGTACTGTGCATCACTCTCTTTGTCATAAAATCAATCAATAATTAAAAAGATCACCCTCATAATTTCCCCTGCACTATATATGTAAGTATACATGTATGGACACAGGACTTAGAACTTAAAGGAACTTAAGCTCTTTCCTTATACTGTTGTTACGGTTAAGTTCTATACATTTGTTTTTCTCCTCACTTACAGGTAAAGCTCCACAGAAAAGAACACCCTTGCAGCCAGCAGAGGTGAAGGCAGTAGAGAGGCAAATGAATCAGTTTATCTGATCTTGTACTGTACCATCAAAGAGAGAATGTGAAAAATGTTTAAGAGCTGAACCAGAAGCTCTCAAGAACAGAAACTGGCAGAACTTGAAATTTTTTGTTCATAACCGCATTACAGCCTTCAAAAGGAAAATGCAGCAGAAATCGTATGGAGAATGACAATGCTGATGCTGAAGATTTGTTTTTTCCTAAAGTCTGATCTCTCAGCAAAACAATACCCAATTCCTGAAGTTGCTGAATGTTAAATTCATTTCCTACATTTAAAATAGAATTGAAAGAAAATCAGCTTATTTGAATACTTGATATGTATTCCATCACGGTGAACATTGTATTTGATTATGTCTAAATTATTAATTTGTGGTTATAATATTTGCAAGCAAGAGAACTCCGCGTGTTCAAGCATGCATTAACATCTGAAACTAAAAGTAACCCTGTCCTTTTAGCAACATGCATGTTTGTTTTCTAGACTAAATGTTTGGATGCAGTTCTGACTAGCTGATGTACACATTTTTTGCTAGAGTGTTCAGCATCAGGTTTTCAAAACAATCCATGGTCTCAGCTCTATTACCAAAACTTAACTAATTATTCACTAAGATGGATTACTTGTGTCAAGCAAGATTCAGGTCTGTAGGATGATTTTCTTTATGTATTGAAATGGCTGTTTTTGGGGAAATGGTCAGCAGCACGGGATCTGTCTTTTCTAGCCAACAGCCTGTTCATTCTATCCTTCAAAATGGACAAAAGAGTGTCTGGCATTGTGGCGTTGCAAGTTCAACTAATCATTTAAAGTATAAAGTCCATTACAAAGTTATATTACTTGAAAGCTGTCTCAGCTTTGTTGCAGATATGCTGATTTACCGTTTGTATCCTGTTTCTGTTACAAGAGGGGTTTTGTATCATACCTGATAAAAATATTACTGTTCAAGTTGATTTTATGTTTATACAATGGCGTTTTAGGGCCATTCTAAGCAAAGGAAAATGTTTTTGATACTTTGAGAATAAAGTTGTAATATTATGAGAAAAAAAGTCATATTACGAGAATAAACTCGTAGTTTTACAGGAAAAAAGTCATACTATTACAAGAAAAAAGTCTGAATTTTACGAGTATAGAGTTTTAGTAGTTTTATGAGAAACGGGATATTATATTACAGAAATAAACATTAACTATGAAATATCTAAACTTTAAAATTGAAACTGTAAAAACAAGTGGAGCATAAGCAGCATTCTAAGCAACCAAAGTCCCACGTGATTTTCTGTGCTACACATGGGCATGGAAAACTTGATTTTTATGTTTAATCTGTATGATTTGACGTGACCCGTAGTTGCTCATAACGAGCCGGCTTCCACCCCGAGGTTCCTCTCTGCCTCACTCCCGGCTTATGAGAAAACTTTTGCCATGAGGAGAGTGGTCACACCTCTGGAGAGGAGACGGACTCGCTGTAGCAGGTGAATTCAGCCAGAGCTATAACCTGCTAACCCAGCAAGAGCTGTCACAGCTTGTTGGTGGCCAGCGGCAACGCTGGGTCTTACCTGGGGAGCCAAGGTCTGCACTGGCTGTAAACAAGCTGCTGCTGCCACTAACTAACCAGCATCTCCCTGGCAGCAGTCTGCTCTCCATCCTGCTGAGGAGACTCACAATGGGGCAGAGGGAGCACGGAGACACTGGGGAGGTTGCCTCAAGGAGGCTGCCTGTGCTCTCGCATGTTTTAGAGTTTTCTGTCAGTATTTTTATTTCTGTAATATAATATGCCCTTTCTCCTAAAATTATGACATTTTTTCTTGTAAAATTAGAACTTTATTCAGGTAATAATATAAGTTTATTCTATTAAAATTGAGAGTTTTTTTTAAGTTTATTCCTAAAATTCTGACTTTATTTTCATACAAAGATGACTTTATTCTTGAAATCAAACAAAAAATGTTTCCTTAACATGGCCCTAATATTCTATCATATTTTTGTATGCATTACGACAATGTTTACAGTTAGTTAACTGTAATTTCTTTAGCTGTCAAACTCACAGTGATTTTAGTTGAAAGGTTGTAGGTGAAGTTACCTATTTGAGTGTATATATGTATATATATATATATATATATATATATATATATATATTTCACAAATGCACTTTTTTCAAATGTTTTTTAAGTTTTATTTTTTATTTATTTATTTTTGCTTTTCAAAACAACTTTAACATTTTGCATTGCTGTTTAATTTATTGCAGAATTTTAATTTATGCAACTTATATAATTTCATTTACTTGGGATTCATTAAAACTTAAGTTGTGACCCCTAAGACCTCCATCTAAATTAGTGGGAAGAGAGCCAGAACTTCACTTCCAATGGTCATTGTGACATTAAAACCGAATATATAGAATCACCAGTTAGGCCAGTTAAGGTGCAAACAGGGTAAATATATCATGTTGTCAAAAGCCAAGGCACAGTACTATAGGATTCTATGTCTCACATCAGTGATGAAATTCTGTGTTTTGATGGTCAGTGAATTCTGGCTTAAAAGGGAGTGAAAGAGTCCGAGAGACCAAGAGGGCCTCGGAATCTATGAACACAACAGTACCATTTTAATGTTAGTAACTCAGAATTTACTTCATACAAAACTACAAGTGCAGTGATTTTCCTTGGAGCACCTGCTTCCTTTCGCCACATGATAACCAATTGGGTTAATCATATTAGAGAGGCCATGATGGTGAGCTCACAGCTGGCCCACAATCTGCAGCAGCAGTTTCAGCATCTAGTCTGTTACTTTGTGAGCTGCAAGCAAATCTGGCCAACCACTTATTGACTAGTGCAGAGTTATGTGCTTATGTGTGTGACTGGTACAGCAACTGCTCACGTGACAACTGACATATCGGGGCACTTTTTCATACAGTGTGCACATGACGTTACTCTGCTTTCCTCTGCTAAAAGTGTTAGCACAGCAAATACTTTAAGACCAAAATTCAACAAAAAAGCAGGTGAGTTGCAACTTCCACCCACTACTCAGGCCTGCTTGCCTTTAAGTCACACTGTTTTTTGTAATTTCTAGGTCCAGGTTCATCTGCATCATTTCATCTAATGGTCTGCTGCTCTAAAAATGCCAACTTTTACAACAACCAAGAACTCGTCCAAAACCGCTGGTCCAATCATCCCAAACAGTGGGATGATTTAAGTTTCTGTGAAGTGCAATGTTTCAGTACCTGAAAGCCATAATTTAGTGAAAATACAGTTATCTTAACAGAAAAGGACTTTAATAAAAGTTAAAGTCTCCTATTAGAATATTACTTTTGAGTAAGGGTCTTCAAGTATCTGATATAAAAAAGCAGTTAGAAATTTGAATTTTATTTCTTAGTAATGTGTACCCCACTTTAAAATAGAGATTACATTAAACTAGAAGAAAAACTTTTTTTTTTCTTACTTAAAGGATATGAAGAACAAAACCCTTTTTTTTCTTCTCTCCCATTGCTTCATCCATTTGTCCATCCCCTCCTCCCTCTTTCCTCAATTCCCTATGTTGGAAATGTAGAGAAGTTAAAGCATGCATTTATTTTAAGAAATGTTGTGGAGTAATTAAACTAACTAACTAAACTAACTAAATTGACAGAAATATAAAAACTCTATAAAGTTCATTTTCTCGAGATAACGAGATAATATCTCAGGAAAACAAACTCTGTTTTCTCGAGATAACGAGATAATATCTTGTTATAACGAGATAATATCTCGTTATATCAAGAAAATGGCTTGTAAAAAAAAAAAAAAAACACGTCCGCTTAGGGCTTCCGTACTTAAGTACTGAAACAAAGCATTATTTCTTCAGTATATTACATCACTCATCCCAAAACTTTCGCAGCATCTACTACAGATATCTCTGATATAGTACTGTGAAGGCAATTTGGAAACATCAATCCATTTTAAAATATACATTTTTAAATCTGTGTCTTATAATTTAATCTGACATTAATGCTCAAAAATTAAAATTGGCTTAAGCAATTGCAAGCCAAGTTGGTGCACTTGGTATATTCTGCCATAAGAGGGCACCAAAAATGTGAGTATCTTACCAAATGTCTCCCCTTCTGTTCCTGAATTTTGCTAGGTTCACAGTGGATGCGGAAGCATGCTGATTTTACGTGGAGCTTTGCCCGCTTCTCCACAGCACCAGTGTTCACACTGGAGACGCCCTGGCCAAGAGCTCTGCGGCCAGCTCACACTTAGCAGCAATATTTCCAATCTGTTCTATATTTTTTACAAGCCATAAGCCAAAAATCCATTATGAACAAAAAAAAAGGCTTTTTTGGAAAATATATAAATATCTGATGTGGTGGTTCACTTTTCCATTGTGATCTGTGCTTTTAACTTTAGCCTGGACAATTAATCGAAAATATTCAAAACTGACATTTAGCACCTCTAAACAAGGTAATCTTGCCCATGCCTTTTATGTTGGTTACTTTCAAAAAAAAAAAAAAAAAAAGGCTTTTGATCCATTCTCTACCGGAATTGCGAACTGTTGCGCATTCGGCATGTGTCTCACACTAAAAATATCACAGCAAAACACTGCAACAGCTCATATATGTGCTTCCAAGGCGTTTCATTATTGCGGATTAAACAGCTGATGGTCCAACAGCGCAGCTTAGTGAGAGAGACAAACAAGCAGAGGAGACTCTCCTACCAGCACCAAAGTCTCTGAATAAACAAACCAAATATTCAGCAGCAGAAAGTGACTTCTTTACATTATTACAGATGATTTTGTTTTAGTTTCAGGTTCAGTCAGACTTTGGATGGAATTATTTAGAAATCCCAGGACACATTGCTCTGTGTCTCATCTAGCCACATGAGCTGAGCTCTCATTATTATTACCAGGGGCAGATGTAGTGATTTGGGGGCATGGGGCCACAAGCACAAGCCTTATTTTCAACTTGTCTTTAATTGGGAATGTTGGCAGCTATAGAAAAAGTAGGCTAATAAATTTTTTTCTCCCCAAGTAAAACAATTAATAGCACACAGCAGATGTTCAAGTCAGTTCTGCAGTCAGGAGAGGTTTACCTATTATCAGCACAATGTGCTTAAATTGACCTGAAGTTAGGGTTGTAGAAGATGGAGCTTTTAATTCTTATACTATTCTGGATAGTTTTATACATTATACATCATGTGTTTATTACAGTACAGCATACTATGGTTAAATGAAACTGTGTCAATGAGCCATCAGGGCAAAAAAACAAACACAAACAAAAAAAACTGTTCATTGATTGTAATCTAGGTAAAATGTTAAATTAATTGTGATATTGATTTGAGGTCATATCGCCCAGTTCTACTTCTAACTATCTTAATCTTTTTAATCTGTTTTTGCTGCCAGTTTGACATCCTGGATATATTCTTCAAACACAAATTGTAGACCTTTTTGTCTGCTGCTCTCCAAAATAGCTTTACAGTTTTCCAAAAAGTGTGACACTATATATATTTTCAGGGAGTGCAGTTAGCTACAGTGTGAGCTTCATGCTAGCACCCACAGCTTGATGGACCATCACAAAGGGGTGGGGCTTAGTGAAGGGTAAATTAGCATAAGAACTCTTGAGTTATGGCCAAAAAATGTCTATGTTGTCTACCATCTCTTCCTGCTGCAGCTGTCAGTTGTTGCAGTCATTTATGACCCTAGTACTGTAAAATGTAGGATTTGTTTTCCCTCCACTGAGAAATATTTTGAGGTACCTTACATAAAATTACTAACACTAAAACATGAACAGCCACACTTTTAAACCCTTCACTAATGTATAATAAATCCAAGTTGACCTGTGCTATCAGTGATGCTAAATTAAGTTTGTCTTCTTAAACAGTTTATCAAACAGTGAAATAATACAAATGTCATGTTTTTGAGCCAAAAGTGCCTTTATAATATGTTAGATTATTTCCAACACCTGGTGCACTGCATGACGTGTAACCTCACTGAGATAAAGCAAACTATTTGTTATTTTCAGTTGTCGTCTAATAAATGATCTTAACAATAACAATCGTAATTAATAAAAATAAAATAGAAACTATAAGATCAAATTTGGGTACTTTTGATGCTTGTAGATACACAATGATCTGCCAATTTGTTCAGTAGTTGAATGGTAAACTAGCTGTCTTTAATGCAAAGGTTATGAGACCAAATCCGCTTCTGCCATCATGCACATTGTCCGAATCTTTGAATTTTCCAGGATAAGTTACGAAACCTCTCACATAGTAGCACTATTTGTGTATAAATTAATATACACAAGATGCATTCCAGATGCAAAAATTGAATTTTTATTCAATACCAATGTATTTATGTAGAATACGTTCTCACGCTGGGTCATATGCTGCATCAAATGTTTTCAAAAGTAGATTTATATACATCAACAGAGAATTAACACATAGAGATGAACAAGATGAGTAACTAATGGAATTCACTTCTTGTCGATTAAATAACAAACAAGCACCTAAAGCCTGAAAAAAATCTGCTTGGACCCTCCACCTGGGAGGTCATATTATTGTCTTCATTTGTGCTTTTGTCTGTTTGTTTGTCTGCGGGACTGTGAAGAAACTACCGGCCCAATTTTTATGAAACTTAGTGGAAGAGTGTACCACTGGCAACAGAAGAACCTGCATGTGTTCTCCAAATGCCCTCCTTGTTTTATATTTGGAAAGCCTCTTTCCCACTGGACAAAAAACCTACTGACGGCCACGTACATCTGGATTTTGTACCCAATAAAAAAGGTTACGATAGGCATTAATTCCCAGGAAAAATGACTCTGCAGTAGTCACGGGTATTTATCTGCTCTAGCTCACATCAACTCCAATCACTGATGACAGAAACTAAAGCCCAACTACTTTATCAGTAGGCCAATGCAAATATATAGATATCTGTGCATGTTTTTGGCAGGACCACAGAACTTCGGAGTGCCACAAGGTTCTGTGCTTGGACCAGTCTTTTTTACTTTATATATGCTTCCCCTAAGCAACATAATTAGAAATCACTCTGTAAATTTCCATTGCTGTGCTGGTGATACGCAACTGTATCCGTCAATAAAACCAGATGAAACCGATCAGTTACCTAGACTTCAAACATGTCTTAGGGGCATAAAAGCCTGGATGAGCTGTAATTTCTTGATGTTAAATTCAGACAAAACTGAAGTTATTGTTCTTGGCCTCAGAAACTCTTTTTCTAAGGATATAATTTCTCTAGATGGCATTACCTTGGCCTCTAACACAACTGTAAGGAACCTCTGAGTTTTATTCAATCAAGATCTATCTTCCATTTAAACAAACTTCTAGGACTGCTTTCTTTCACTTATGTAACATTGCAAAAATTAGACATATATCCTGCCCCAAACAGACGCCAAAAAAATAGTACACGCATATTTTACTTCTACGCTAGATTACTGTAACTCCCTATTATTCGGTTGCCCAAACAAATCTCTTAGATCTCTCCAACTGGTGCAGAACGCTGCTACACATGTTCTAACGGGAACCAAGAAAAGGGATCATATTTCTCCTGTTTTAGTTTCAAGTTGTTTTGTTTTTTCAGGAGTTTCTCCTTAGGCGATGTAAGGGTCTATGGGCAGAGGGATGCTGTAAAGCCCTCTGAGGCAAACCGTGTTTTGTGATAATGGGCTTTATAAATAAAACTGACTTGAACTGATCCATCCTCTGCTAAACAGCCTCATCCTGCATTAGAAGAGATGGCCAAGCAAAATGAATTTTAAGAAAAGAAGAAGAATTCTTTAATCAGAAGTATATAATACAGAGAATTCTATCCAAAGTCTCAACTAATATCAGGGAAACTCATCCCTGATGAAATATTCACATGAAATAATCTGCTCAAATTGTATCACAATTGCTCATTTATCAAGTTAGGCATTTGGGTTTATCAGTTATCTTTACCATTACTGTTATGAATTTTAATATAAAATATCCCTAAAATATGTTATTTAGTCAGTGGTCATTAGTTTACGCACTGATAGTAAAGGATTTCCTGAAAGGATTTTATAAAGAAGGAGGCAAAGAAACACACCCCTGTCTACATTTGTTAAGCTGAGGTGGAGCAGGTGAACAGCTATAGGTTCCTTAGAACTGCCATCACTGAGGACCTATCCTGGTCATTAAACATCACCACCCAGGTTAAAAAAGCACAGGAAAGGCTCTACTTCCAACGGGAAATTAGGAAGGCTAAATTCGAGAGCAAGACCCTGGTTAACTTCTACAGGACAGAAGTGGAGCAATACTGAAAGACAGCAGCCACCCCAGCCACAGTCTGTTTACCCTGCTGACATCTGGAAAAAGATACAGAAGTATCCACTGCAGAACCACCAGACCACAGAGCAGCTTCTTTCCCCAGGCTATGAGACTCCTCAACTCCTCCTCTGACGCCACAAAAATGAAATAGGATTTCGGGTCAACTTCAATTTTATTTCTTTTTAAACCACGTTTAAGAAGAAATGACAAATCTACCTTGTACCTTGAAAGGAAAAAATTTTGGAACACGGTCCAGCCAAATACTACGTTTTAACCTAGTCTTGTTTTGATATGACCGGATATGAAAACTTCTTGTACAAAACAACTAATGCAGAAAACAACTTAGGGTGATGTACAAATGGTGTGATGTACAAATGGTGTTGTTACATAAACTGACCAGCAGAGCAAGCTCTAACTCTATTGCTTACAATGCTCTCAACACACTCAGCAGCAAGTAGAAGTAGAGCTCTGATCAGGCCCAAAAAACCTTGCCCGACGCTATGACCCCCAACAGTTTCTGTCCAAGCCCTATGTTTAAGTGCTGTAAACATAGGCCCATATTATATTACATTATACATATATTATACATATATTATAAAACAAATATTTTTTAAATATTAAAATTTGTAGTACAAGCTAAGGATTGGCATGTTTCCTCCCAACACTTCTTCTGTTAGTCACCTCATGCATGACAGGTTCAGCAAAGCAGGCTGCGTCCCCTGTGTGTCTAGTAAGCACAGCGATTCATGGCAATACAGTGCACAAATGATGATTACCCCTCTCAATACATCTCTCCTACTGCACACTCTGTCTCTCCCCCAGTTCTCCACATACTCTGCTGTTTGGTCACTTTCCCTCTCTTTCTCTCTGTCTCTGTCTTCCCCTCCTGATTTAGTCTATTAAAACTCCTGCCAGAGTGCCATTTAAGCACCAGACAGTTCACGACAGTTTCATTTAAAAATAATTTAAAAAATGTTAAATCAGCGAGAACCGTACACCATTCAAGCCTGACGAATAGTGAGAAACTGCAGCCCTTCACAACCTGGACCAGCCTGAATCCAGGCGATCGGGTCAGCCCAATGGGGTTCAGGCAGAGAATCAGAGCTCTAAGTAGCAGACTGAGCAGATGGTGCTGCAGAGTCAAGCCATTTCTTTACAAAAGAGACCTTTGCACACTAATTCTGTTTTTCTGTATGCACTTATTTAAATCCATCTGAAGAAAAAACAAAAAAAACATTACGCACAGAAACCTTGCATACTGAGCCTGATGCATTTTATTGTTATATTCATTGCAAAAGTGATATATGAGACAAAATGGAGAGACGCTTTTGCTCCCTTACTTCTCTGCACTCTCCACTCTCTCCCTGTCTGCATTTCACAAAGAAGGAGCTGAGCTGTCCTCCCTCTCTGTCTCCACACTGTGGCTGCGTTCCAAAAGTTTTTCCACTTCCCTCACTTGCCCTTAGCCCTTGGTATTACGTAACAGCTGACGTCACACGGAGGCCACTCTTAAAGCCGAGGGAAAGCTGGCAGGGGACTGAAATGAAACACACCTGCCCACGTTCACTCTCAGCGTGACTATCATGGATTGACCACCAGTTGCAGGATTAGCACTATACTGCTTTTTTTCTTAATCGTCATCATATATACATATATATATATATATATGCAATATCAATATCTGCAGACTTTTTGCAATACACAGATAGTCAATCGGTAATCAGCTGCATCAGTTTCTGATTATATAATTTTTGAGTGTGATCTATATTATGGTTATGATAATTATTTTTATATTTATACATATTATATATTTTTATATATATTTATATATTTTATATATCTTGCGATACAGCATTTTCCCATGCATTTACAGATAATATTGTGAATACAGAAATCAAACAAGCTAAACAGAACAAATATACATAAATATTAGCCTAACTGCAACTGATTATATGACAGCTTTCAATACGCAACTATCTGCTAATAGATGAGTGGATTTTTATATGTGTAAGTTGACCTACACAGACTTATGATATATTAGAAGACCTACACAGACCTATGAGATGTATTAGAAGTGCAAATGAAAAGTATCAGATGGTGAATGTATTTAGGTATTTAGGTTTGTGTTTATTTTCCGGTTTATTTATCCTCTCCTTCCTCTGTGGTGCAGTCAGATGTTTACCTATTAATGCCCCCTAATCATGGATGTATTTTTTGCATCACGTGCATAGCTGTAATGCATTGTGGGTGATATAGACTTCTGAAGTGACCATCGATGTTCACTCGCTCCCTCAGCCCTCTGACGGTCAATCTCACCAGGTTCACTTCAGTTTTTCAGACTATTGGAACGGCCCATCAGATGGCGAAGGGGATTCCCCTGAGGGCAAGTGCTGAGGGGAAGTGAAGAAGGGCATGTTGAAAGAACACAGCGAGTCTCTCTCTCTTTGTGTGCTGCCCACATCCTCCTCTACCTCATTATCATCTACCTGAATATCACTAGCTGACCTGCTGAGAGATGCCATCTGAGTTATGAAATGTGTTTACACCACATTTTCTTAACTGCCAACGGGTCAAACAACCGATGTTTTTGTTTTCACAGATAGAAAAAAAAAAGTTTGGAATGAATGTAAAAGTTTTTTGAAATCAGTGTGCAAATGTGATAGGCTAAATGTGAGGTTATATTTATTTTAAGACGTTGGTCAATTTCAACAAAAAACATGGACTTGGCGTGCTGTGGCCTAAGTTGCTCTCTACTTTGTTAAATAAATACTGGAAAATAGGGCTGGGCAATATGGCTTCAAAATATTTTTAGGCTGTATCGCGATACACAAGACATATCTCAATATTTTGAAATATTTACAATACAATAAAGTAAAAAACTGTTTTATCATAGTACTGTCAAAATTAAGTTAAATTAAGTCTTGTTATTACAAAATCCAAATCCAAGAGGTCACTGGTGCTTTTACCTTGAAGCACCAAGCTTGTCTCAGGCCAGAAGTGTTTATGTTTTTGCTGTGGACTTGAAATTCAAGCATCAAGTTTTATTCACTATGAGCTGTAAAAGAATTAACAGCTCTCCAGTTGATATAAAACAAATGTTTGTAATCCCCCTAACCCCCTAGCCTTAACCCAAACCCCGCAGATACAAAAATACACAGCCTCGCCTGCTCACACTCATTAAACTCAAAAGCTTGTAACACAAGCTAAACTGAACTGTTACTGCGGCACCATTAAAAGTGTGATGTTTATTCACTGCTGGAAACAACTAACAGCTCCTCAATTCATATATTAAGAGTATCTGCAAGTCGCAGTGGTGCTTAGTCACAGTGGTGCAAAATTTAACTAAATGGCAGTCTGAAACCCTGCAGATGCAAATAAAACATGCTTCGCCTGCTCAAACACTATTTGGCCTGTATAGGTTTGGCATGTGTGTGTTACATATCTTTTTGAGTGAGCGTGAGAGTGAAAGAGTGAGTGAGAGAGAGAGAGAGAGAGAGAGAGAGAGAGAGAGAGAGAGAGAGGGAGAGCGTCACAGGAGAGAGCAAGAGAACTGCTAGCTGAAAAAAATATGATAATCTTCATGCGTATGTTGGTGAATCAGAATTATTCTAAACTGACAGGCAGTCAGGCAGATTAAATAAAAACAATGGAAACGGCAACAGTTATATTTCATTACAGAAATTCTCATATCCTTCAATGTGAGCCAGGATTGGGACACTCCAGTGGGCTTTTAAAACTGGAAAATTTTAATTACAACAATAACTGATTCCTTTACAATTGATGGTGAGAAAATCCCACTCTTGGTGCACCACCCTGTGCAAAGCTTTGGAACTTTACACTGCCCACCTGTCCAACGAGCACATGGCTGCCTCTGTCACATCCCAGCTCTCAGATGGTCTGAGCAAAATTGACCAAAGCTTCTGATGTGGCCACTAAAGTTGTGTGACATCACTTCAACAACAGCTCTGAGGATGGATTCAAAAGCTAATAACTACATCCATTTATAACTGAGCCTTCCTCAATGGCTCTCCAACACAGCACTGTTTGAAACACCCTGAAGCTTCCACTGTAGTCCATTACTTTGAGCTTTGAGCAAGCGAGGGTGAAGCTTGTGTACGAGCTGAGTTTCCACAGGACAGAGGTGGAATGCAATGCAGACAGTAGACAAGGTCATCAATCGACCAAAGCAACACAGAATCACTGGACTGCTGCAGGCAGGCAAGGCTGGTCTTGGATGAGGAAGAGCACCCAAGATGTGGTCCAGAGCCACAAAGAAAGAAAGGAAAGACCTTGTGATCTCCAAAGTTGTGAAGATGGAAAAGGAGAGCTGCAAAATCAAGGCAATAAGCCAACAGCAGCAAGGGAGATGGACAACCAGGCATGCTGTGATTGACTGAGGGATTGATTGAGGGCTGTTAAGTGGACAGACAGGTGGAGAATGCCCAAGGCAAGGCTGAGCCTTCTCATCAGTGCCACGCAAAATATCCTTCCCTGCAGCTCCGATACAGCTCAGAGGAGGCCTGCCAACTCTGCGACTCCAAGAACCTGAGCTTGCAGCACATACTTTCTGGCTGCAAGGCAGCCCTGACACAGGACCTGTACAAATGGCACCCCAACAGGGTCTTACGCAAGCTCACCAAGATCCCTGAGGCACGCAGGCTCGAAGCAAACAGGGCCAGCCCAGCAACAGCACAGCAGCTGATTCAATTTGTTAGGCAAGGGTATGAGTAAGACTAGCAGCACAAGAGCATGGTGTCCTCTGGCAACCAGAGGTGAGTAGAACATGAGAGTTGATCTTGACCACCAGTTGAGATTTCCACCAGAGATCACCACAACCTACTCCGGGGTGCTTCACAGTGTGTGACTCGAAGCAGTTTACCTAAACCTCTTCTTTTAATCTGTTTTTTTACTTCTTTTATTAGCTTTTAACGTTGTGCGTTTAAGGTTGCTTTTAAATATTACTTTTATTCACGCAGTATGTGGACTTTGGGCTCATTTGAACACTTCTATGCACGTTTTTGCGTGGCAACGCAACTGCTGGCGTTCCACGTGCTGTGGTGTGCCACGAGGTGACTGGACATTGTGACGGCACCAGGAGTAATGTCACTCTGAGCCGCAAGCTCCTTCTTTCTCTGCGTTTCACCACTAAAGGAGATGAGGAATACCGGCTGAGCTGTTCTCGTCGTACAGCCCGGAAAAAACTCCTTCTTCTTCCCGGGTTCCCTGCCAGGGAAGAGGCATGAGGGCAGAAGTGTGGAGGAGACTGAAGCACCTCAGCTTGGACAACCTCTGGCAGCTTCCCCCTCTGCACAATGTCCTGTTATCCAACGTTCAATCCAAACGGAACAAGGTGGACAAGCTGGAGGTGTGGGCCAAATATAAGCAGGAGGTGAGGGAAATGTGTTTGCTTGCGTTTACTGAAACGTGGACAAGGAACCTTGAAATAAGTGGGTTTGGTAGCCCATTTCGACTGGACCAGTCACCGGAGATCACAGAAAAGAGCAGGGGAGGAGGAGTGTGTTTTTACATCAATCAGAGGTACTGTAACACTGTTGTTGTCCATGAAAAAGCATGTACACCTGATGTTGAACTGTTGCCTGTCACTCCACCTCCTTTCTACTTGCCTCGTGAGTATCAACAACTTCTTCACGCTTGTTTACATTCACCCAAGAGCTAACGCATCCACGGCTGCACAGGCTGCTATTCGCTAATGTCACACACAGACTTGATTCAATTTGCCCGGATGCTCCCAAGTGCATTCTTGGCGATTTTAACCACTGCACTTTAAAAAGACTCTCGGAGCTTATGAACAAAATGTGACTTGCGCCACAACTCTGAGGAATTCCGCGCTTGATTTGTGTTATGGGTCTGTGAGCGGTGCTTATAAATCCATGCCCATGTCTTCCCTTGGTGCCTCCTACCAAAACAGTGTGTATTTAATGCCTGTGTATAAATCCTCCTTCAGACTTCTTGGCTGTGTAAAGAAGGAGGTTAAAACCTGGTCAGAGGACAGTATATCATCTCTTCAGGCATGCTTTGGGTGCACTAACTGAGACTGTTTTTATAATGTGTGTGCTGGCATTGATGAACTTTGTGACCCTGTCCCCTCTCATATTTCTATTTGTGTTAATTCTGTTATCCCAACAAAAAAAGTGGTTATTTTTCCAAATAATAAACCCTGGGTAACAAAAGAACTCAAATCAGTTATTAACAAAAAGAAAAGGACTTTTTACAGCAGTGATCCCCACGAGAAAAAGACTGTCTCCAGGGAAGTGTGGATTTAAATTGCCAAAGAAAAAATTAAATATAAGAATAAAATAGCAAATCAATTCACTGGTAGGAACATTAGGGCAGCCTGGCAGGGCATAAAATCAATGGCCTGCATTGACCAGTGTTCAGGTGAGGCTTAGCGGCACATAAGCATTAATGGCATGGTTGATACTGACTTGGCAAACACACTTAACTGTTTTTTCTCTCGCTTTGAAAGGTCTGATTCTATAAATAATGTTACTACATTGAGGGATTCTCTTGTACCCAAAGAGGAGCTTGTTGTTCCTCAGGAACAGGTTAGAGCCTTACCAGAGAAAACAAATGTGAGGAAGGCGGCCGGCCCTGATGCTGTCTGTGAGCGCTCTGAAATACTGTGCTGACCAGCTCAGTGGAGTTTTCTCCAAACTGTTTCAAATGTGTGCTGATCTTTGCCAGCTCCCCTCCATTTGGAAGACCTCAACAATTATTCCCTTTCCTAAATCAAAGAATCCTAAGGAATTAAACAAGTTCAGACCTATTGCTCTTACCTCACTTGTGATGAAAATTTTTGAGCGCATGTTAAAAGACGAGGTTGTCTCCCTTGTGTGTGATAAACTGGACCCTTTACAGTTTGCTTATCAAGCTGGCAAAGGAATAGAGGATGCTAAATTGTTCATCCACAACACTGCATACAAGCACTTGGAGAAACCAAAATCACGTATTAGACTTTTATTTGCTGATTTTTATTCTGCTTTGAATAAGATGCAACTACACATTTTAATTGGCCAGCTTTCTAATTATTTAATTTACCTGATCAGCTTTTATTGTTGCTTTCAAACTTTTTAACTGACAGGAAGCAGCAGGTTTAGTTAATGGTTTTATGTGTGATGGCTCTCCTCAGGGTTGTGTTCTTTCACACCTTCTTTTTATCCTGTACACAGACAGCTGCAGGTCTCATACAGAGGGTAGTTGCCTGGTAAAATTCTCTGAAGACACAGCACTTTTGTCACTTCTTCCAGGGTCAGACGCAGACCATGGTAGTGCCCTACCTGGTTTTATTAATTGGTGTGATAAAAATTCCTTGACCTTAATGTGTCTAAAACAAAAGTGCTCATCATTGATTTTAGGAAATCTAGCGAAAGAAAAAGCTAGCTTCATTCATGGTGAGAATGTTGAAATTGTCGACACATACAAGTATCTGGTAACTGTGTTTGATTCTCAGTTAAATTTTGATGTGAACACTGACTGTATTGTGAAATGCAGTCAACAGAGCATTCATTTACTGAGGAAATTAAAATCCTTCAAGCTCTGTAACTCAATGTTATGTATTTTGTCCTTGATTGAAAGCATCATATCATTTTCTTTTATTTGCTGGTTTGATGGTCTTTCTGTAAAAGACAAGAATAGCATTTGAATTATTGTTAAGGTTTGCTCCAAAATAATCGGAGTCCAGCAAAGAGACTTGTGTTCTCTATGGCAAAAAAAAGGTGGTCCAAAAAGTCAGATGAATCATTTCTCAGCATGACCACATCCTGTTGTCTGATTTTATGTTAATGCCCTCAGGCCACTGCTTTAAAGCCCCTGTCAGGAAAACAAATTGCTTTTCTAGATCTTTCATTCCTTCTGCCATCAGGCTTTTGAACCTTAATGTGTTATATTCATCATGTTCCTGTTCTTGTACTTAACCACATACTGGTTTTTCTTGAATTTCTTATACTGGTGGCCTGTTCATTTGAATTTATCAGTGCTCTTGAAGTGTTTATTTATCTCAACTGTTTACTGAGGCCATTAAAGGCTTTAAGTCTATGTGTGCTTCATTACTAAAAGGAGCCACAGAAGGGTGACAACATGCCATGAACACCACAGGTCACATGCTGTTTGTTTATTGTGCTGTTTGTTGTGTTTTATTACTTTTTTTCCCATTCTTTGTCTTTCTTGACTGTTGTGTGCTAAAATGTATGTAAGGAAGGACAAGGTGTGGGGAAAGCAAGGATCCTAGGGCTGGCTGCAAGGGGCAGTAGGGAGACAACCCTACTGCTGCTCCACCACCTTAAGATATTACAGGATTAAAGGAGCAAAACACCCATATGGGATGGCTCCTGGCTGATAACACTGCAGCCAGTACTATTGCTCCATCTAATGTGCGCCAGCCAGTAATGCCCAGCAGGTGGAACCACCTGTGTTTACATCTTGAAAGCCTTTTCTAATGGATGTGTTTTTAAAATGCTCTGCATTTGGTTTAGTTTAGGATGTATTTACATTTTCTAAAACAGACAGTCCTTCAAATCTGTGCTTAGGCATGGTCTGAGGCAGTTCTAAATTTGAGTGCGAAAAAATTAAGGTAAAATACTGAGGAATCAAGTATTTCTATTAAAACGTTTAACGCATGGTTTAAGCACAGATTTGCTACATTAGCTAACTTGCTAGCCACGTAGTCACGTTCTACCTACCGTTTAACTGAGTTAAAGCCAAAGTGTGAGCATGTATTCACGCTGCACTCTTTTGTTCAGGACTTGCAGTTTGATTTGCCCAATTTGTCCAACTGAACAACTTCAGACTTTGAATTTACAAGAGTAAAAAGTTAAAGTCTATTTTTCATTGAAAATTCCTCCTTGACATGTAAAGCAGAACATGGTCACTGTACTCTAAACCATGTTTAAGTGCTGTTGCAGCTGTTCTTCTCTTGACTCAGCAGCATCAAACCACAACTTCCTGTTTTCAGACCATTCATGTTTCTGATTGAGTTCAATCCATTAAAATAATGTTTCAGCAGAGGAACAAAGCTGTAGCATCAATGTCATAATGGTTAAGTAGAGAAACGTGGTTGAAGGTAACTAAGTGTATTTACTAAAGTGCTGTCCTTTTGTACAAATACTTTACTATTACTACTGCTACTACTTTACTTTACTTTACTTAAAGGGAAATATCATACTACTTTTTATTCCACAACATGCATTTTCACAGCTACAGTTACAAATCACTTTTTTTTATATGCAGTTAAAATGAAATGCTATTTCTACATTTTAAAATGCCCATCTTAAAAATGCATAGTTTAAATGAAATGTTCTCTCCTCTACCACCTTCAGTTTACTGAAAAGCTACAGTGAACAGGCAGTAAGGTGTGGGACTACTTCTTTAAAGATAGTGATGTAGTTGTCTGCAAATAGTTGCAAAGCAAAGATAAGCCATGGATCTAGTTCATTTCAAGAAGTGGTTGACAGTATATAATATAATTATATAATAATATATATATAATTAATATTCTTCAATGAAGTCATTTTATTAAGAGAGCAGCCTCCTGAGTACCTTTGCATGGACACATCAGTGCTCATGGAGAAAGTCTATTTTAAACTAATAAATTCAGTAAATCTGCCACAACACTGGTCACCAGTGAATTTTCGCCCTGCAAAATGGTAGTGGTCTCAAAAATCAAATATCAGTCGGGCACTATTAGAAACGTGACACCTGGGTGGACACATATTTTTGCTCCTTTTGTGGCGCATTGCACACATATCAACTACAAATCAAAATCAACTACAATAACATTTTCAGTAGCCTGCAAGCTGCTTTTAACCTTTTACTAACCCTGGTTCCCCAGGTGTTTGTGACACTGAACTTAACACAACAGTAAAAAAATATAAAATGAAATAAAATAATAAAATAATAAAATAATAAATAATAATAATAAATGATAATATTAATAATAAATAATAATAATAAAATAAAATTAAAAAAAGAACAACGGTAAGGCAAACTCGTCTACTGCAGAGACATACACAGCTCTAGTGTTCTTAAATGGTAAAGGAGCTCATCACATATCTAGCGTGTTTTCTTGAGTTTAAAAGAAACTGCATGTAAGTGCTAATTTTGGTGGGAAAGGGGTATAATGCATGTGTTTGATGACGTACCTGCAGGGCCTGCTGAAGCAGCTGAACATCTGTGGTGCCTGTGACCTCCCTCAGCTGGTTTAGTAGCGTCTGCTGGTGCTATTGAAGGCAAAAAAAGAGAGGATACAAGGCAGTTCAGAGCAAAGTTCGATGGAGAAAAGGTGCAAGTCATTGGGTGTCACTTGACTTGTTTTGTATGTTGGCAGGAAAAATGTGAACAAAAATAATTGGTGCCAGTGTCAGTTTTAAGCCTTCAGAGTTCACACTCTTTAATTCCAATGACATTGAACACTATATTGCAAAACTTGATAGATTAAACATTATTGACCCTTATAATGTCCCTGGGTTGTATTTCACGATCACTGAAACAGCTGGAAAAGACTATTCAACACCTGCTGTATCCAGACATCTACAATTTCCTGATCCATTTCCCTTCATCCAACTGTGGAGAGTCTCTGAAAGCCTACACTAGCCTGGAAGGGTACAAATGGACAAAATCTGGATTCATGATGAAGATTCAGCTTTGCATTGTCGGCAATGGAAGGTAAGTGTCACTTCATCTTAGTTAAAGTTAACAGGCAGTGTGATGTACGCTAAGTGGTGTGCTAACTTGTATGTAGTGTTAGCTAGTCCGTGGGTGCTTTTCACACCCTGTATCTAAGATTTACTAAGAGTTAGCAACGTTATCACTGTGTGAATGAATTTCGAAAGACACAGACAAAGAGTGGTAAAAGGATTTCAAAAGGAGTGTATGGCCCTGTCTTTTAGCCTTCTATTTCCAAATAAATGTTTTTACGACCAACAAGATTAATGCCATGCAGTTGTATTCCTCTGCACACCAGTCAAGTTTCACTTACAGCTTACACCCCTGTATGTGAAAACATGGAGCTGGACTGTTTATTAGGAGTGCTATTGGAATATATACATCGTTGGGTTATTTTTAGCACACTTGGGGCAGAGAGGGTGCAGCAGAATGTCAGTCCCATTGCAAGTGAAACATAACTGTTCATAATGCTGGGTCTAAAACTTTGCTTTCCCTCACTCAACAGCTGCTCCTCTCATCCATCCATGTTATCGGATCAGCGGTGAACAGATTGACAGATCAGTTATCCACCTCGCAAGTGGCAAATTGCTGAAAAGGAGTAAAAGAAGTCATGGGGAGCTCCACCTGAGCCATGTTCACGACCTCTGTGACAAGCTCATTGACTTGCTCACTCACATTGCATTAACTCATTGAGTGCCATTGACGTATATATACGTCATTCAAAAGCCAACGCTTGAGTGCCATGGACGTATATATATATATCATAGTGTGTTTTCGGCAGCTGGCACAAGGGGGCGCTCTCACGCTCCCTGTGTGTAATTTTGGGGCTGCTGGGATTCGTAGTTGTAGTACAAAAGATGGTAGATCAAAGCATGAAGTGGAGTAACCAGGATCAGAGAGCAGAGTGATCTGTACGGAGGTGATTCGAAACTACAGCAACAAAGCTACATTAATTCAATGTAGGCATAAAATGCCCCCCAAAAAACAGAGAGGGTCAAGTGGCCAGTTTCGCCAGCGGACACTGGAAAAAACTGTCATGGATCTCAGCTATAACTAAATCATGCTACCTTTCTACATTAGCATAATTAGTGGGTGTGTAACGGTACACAAGGAGACTGTGACACAAAAGACAGAATGGTGCATGAGACTAGATGTTTGTGTCAAGGTTTTGCTCTGGCCTTCAGAACCATCACACCCCTAATAATTAGGTGTTTTTAACATTAGCTGATGTGCGAGGAGAGTCCATCAATGCGTCATGTAACCCAACAATCAAGAGTGTCTAGGTTTTGAAAATGAAGCGAACAAGCGAGCTGTGCAGTATTTAAACTGTATTGGCTCAGAAGCAAATATGTGCAAATTGATGTGAATATTACATGAAGAAATTGTGGTTATGAATGTGGAGGGTTGTGAGACTGTGTTGGGGTTAAAGGTGCATTTTGTAAGATCTTGACATAATTTCAGTTTATAACACAAGCAGTGACACCTTTGACAATATGTCCACGATGCCTATGTATTGTACTGCAGAGATATCCACTGCTAAACAGCCAGGGACGTTCTGTTCTACATCCTGGCCTGAGAGGCAACAGTGAGTCACTTTAGCCTCTAATTTTCCGCATGAGAGGATGAAGAAGTTGAGCCAACCAGAGCATTGAGTCAATGGGTACAGTGTAGAAATTACGATCTCAGTTAATTCTTTGTTTACTGTGTAAGAAATACAGCGACAGCAGAGGCTACTACTACCTCCTACTACTGCCAGTCAAATGACTCTGCAGTAGACATGGGTTTTAACCCTCTGGCTGCGATCGGCATTGATGGGAACACAACATCCGCGTGAATGAGGTAATTTCAGCTCCTTAACCGGTGAGATGCAATGATGCGCCTTCACTAATTACCGTCTTCCTCCTCCTAAGCAGCGCTTAAACACAGATCCAAATCCATCTGCACAGAGTTTGAAAAGGGGACTTAATGAGTAAGAGATAAATAAAGAGATAAATAAATACTGCTGTCTACTGTTTACCTGTTCTCATGTCTGTCTGTGACATCGCACAGACACACCAACAAGACAACACACACACACCAACACGTCAGCTGAGATAGGCTGACTCGCTCTCCAGCATGAGTTCAGTGGCAGTGAATAATACAGCCAATCACTTATATTTAGTGGGTTCATACATGTTTAAAAAAACCCATGCTAATTTTAGTGGGGACATGGTATACCTTTGCCATCCTGTCATCACAAGGACCAAATCCACGAGGAGCCACCTGTAAAGTCTGCAAAAAGAATGCGCAGCTTTTCACAACAGGAGAGTCTGCGCTTTCAGTCAGGGGACAAGGAGGCATACATCATCGCCAGAGCACGACTGAGAGCTGACGTCAAGGAGACAAAGAGGAGATACCAACAACGACTTCAGCGAGACCTCAACAGCAACAGCACTAAAGATATGTGGCAGGCAATTCAAAATGTCACAGGCTACAAAAGAGCGCCCCCATCATATGTGAGGCCAGGCTGCCGACGAGCTGAACACATTTTACGCTCGCTTTGACCTCATCAATAAGGACTCAGCTGTGAAGTCTACTCCACCTCCAGAGCACCAGCCACTCTCAGTGACCACAGCAGATGTGAGCAAACTCCTGCCGAGAGTTAATATAAACAAGTGTACAGACATGTACTTAAAACTTGTGTTGATCAGCTAGTTGATGTTATAACTGACATTTTAAACATCTCACTCTCACAAGAGACTGTTCCCTCCTGCCTCAAGACAACAATCATCATTCCTGTACCTAAAAAGTCTGCTGTGTCTAGTCTTAATGACTACCGCCCTGTGGCTCTTACCCCCATCCTGATGAAGTGCTTTGAGAAACTGGTTCTCCAGCACATCAAAGACAACCTCCCTGCCAGCCTGGACTCTCACCAGTATGCTTTCAGAACCAACAGATCCACAGAGGCCATATCAACTGTCCTTCACTCAGTCTTCACTCACTTGGAGAATAAGAACAGCTACATCAGGATGCTGTTTGTTGACTTCAGCTCAGCATTCAACACAATCTCTCCCATGAAGCTGATTGGAAAACGTAACACTCTGGGCTTTAATACAACACTCTGCAAATGGATACTGGACTTCCTCACATGCAAACCCCAGAGAATTCGGATTGGCAGTCAAACCTCCTCTACATTAGTGCTCAACAACGGGGACCCCCAGGACTGTGTGCTCAGCCCCCTCCTGTTCACACTGTACACCCATGACTGCACTCCCAGACATCAGAAGAACTCTACATCACCATCATCGGCCACATTACAAACAATGATGAGAGTTCATACCGGGAGGAAATCAAACAATCTTGCAGAGTGGTGTACAGGGAACAACTTACTGCTGAACATCAGTAAAACCAAAGAGTTGAATTGTTAATTTTTAGAAAGAAGGAGGCAAAGACACACACCCCTGTCTACATCAGTGGAGCTGGGGTGGAGCAGCTGAACAGCTATAGGTTCCTTGAAATTACTATCACTGAGAACCTATCTTGGTCATCACACATCACCACCCAGATTAAAAAAGCCCAGAATTGGCTCTTCTTTCTATGGAAAAGTAGGAAGGCTATATTCCACAGCAAGATCCTGGTTAACTTCTACAGAGGAGCAATTGAAAGCATACTGACTGGAAACATCACAAACTGGCATGGTTCATGCACAGCCCAGGACCGGAAGACTACAGCGGGTGATTAAAACTGCCCAGAACATCACTGGTTCCCATCTACAGAGCATCAGTGACCTCGATGTAGTGAGGTGTCTGCACAGAGCCCAAAGGATACTGAAAAAGCAGCCATCAAAGCCACACCCTTCACCCTGCTGCCATCTGGAAAAAGATACAGAAGTATCCGCTGCAGAACCACCAGACTACGGAGCAGCTTCTTTACCCAGCCTGTGAGACTCCTCAACTCCTCCTTCTTGGCTTTGCAACAGTGTTCCCGTACTATGTTCCCCATGTATTGGCCTGGCCCTCTGGTGGCCCTGACGCCTGCAAGCATGCTGACCAGGGGCTTTGCTTTCTCACCTTTTCATCCACAGCCACCACTCTCATCATCATTTACATTATTATTAGTAATCCCTCCTACCTTGGCTTTCACATCTCTACTCCACTATCGCCCTTGTTTTCTGTCTCTCTTCTTGTCTTTTTCTTCTCTTTTTTGTAGGTATGCTTGTATACGCCCTATATATGGATAAACTGAGAGAGAGATCACTTTTTCGTTTTTTTCTTGTCTTTTCAAATACCGCAAATCTCAAAGAATTCCCCTTCATTCCCATTTGTCTCTGATTGATGCTCCACCAGGTTATTAATTTCTGTGCATAATGCCCTTATGTGTTTGAGTTAGTCTCCCCTTATGTTTTCTCACTGCTCTCTCTTGTTTCTATTTTGCTTGTTTGCCCCCCTTCCCCCTCCGTGTTGTCATATTTTTACAACCTCTGAAGATTATATAGAGCAACAATATCAGAATGCATACGATGGATTTTTTCATTACCAACACCAATAGCATCATTACTTTGGCACTGAACATAACTTCTTGGAACATACGAGGAATCAGCTCACCTGCAAAACGGACCAAAGTATTAAACCATCTACACAAGCTAAAATCAGATATCTGTCTAACACAAGAAACTCATTTTACAGAGGCAGAACCTCGGAAACTCAAGGCTAGATGGATTGGCCAGACCTATCACTCAACCTATAACTCCAAAAAACACGGCATTCCATTCTCTTTAGCAAAAACACACCATATTCTCATAACACAACTACACTGTGTTCCAAATTATTCAAATACGATTTCAATTAAACAAACATTTGATTTTTGTTATTCAATTACAGGTTTCAATTGTGCTGCTTCTCTTGTCAGTTAACATCACAGACATCAATCTGGTGATTAGCTTGCCAGGTGTGCCTAATTAAAGGGAAACTAGGAGGTTGTTCCACATTATTAAGCAAGACACAGGTTTCATGCAGTATGGGGAAAAAGAAAGATCTTTCTTTTTCCCCATACTGCATGAAACCTGTGTGAAACCTGTGCAGATGAAAAGCGTAAAGGTATACAAACACTGGATATTTCACGTAAAATTAGGCACGATCATCGCACTGGGTTTGCTCAGATAAAGGCATAGTAAGAAAAGTATCTGTAAGGCAAATGCATTGTATTAAGAGAGCAGCTTAAAAAATCCACTGATGAGTAGCAAACAGGTATTTGAAGCTGCTGGTGCCTCTGGAGTCCAAAGAACCTCTCAATACAGGATCCTCCAGAGGCTTGCTGATGTGCGTAAGGCTGTATTTAGGCCTCCCTTAACCAATGCTCACAATGAGAAATGATTGAAGTGGGCTCAGAAATATATGAAGACTTATTTTCAAACAGCTGTATTCACTGACGAATGCCATGCTACACTGGATGGTCCGGATGGATGGCCACCATGTCCAAACAAGGCTGCACCGTCAGCAAGGAGGTGATGGAGTGATGTTTTGGCCTGGAATCATAGGATGTGAGTTGGCAGAACCCTTTAAGGTGCCGGAAGGTTTCAAAATTACCTCAGCAAAATATGTGGGGTTCCTAGCTGCCCATTTCCTGCCATGGTATGAAAAGAGGAACCATGCCTTCTGGAGTAAAATCATTTCAAGACAATGCACCATCCAATGCTGCAAGAAATAGGTGGTGTGGCAAATGGTGGTGTGGCTACCATCATCCCCTGACCTCAACCCTATTGAGAACGGGATGCTAGCGTGAGACGTCGCGAGATTTGTGCGTGATTCAACATGGCGGCGCCCTTCTGAATGTAAACAGCTCAGCTCAACCCCAAACGCCAGCTTATACAAGCCCAATAATTCAGTTAAACTTACTGTTACACGTTCTCCCCGTTCTGCAATAAATCTGTCTGATAAATCCTGGACAAAGAGACCGTGGAAAGCCTGCAGGATTACGTCGACAAGTGCTATTACAGACTCGTCATGAGGAAGGCAACCGTCACGCCAACTTCCTCCTCAAAGAGAAGCCACTCGGAGAAGTCTCCAAGTGCCACCTCGTCACCCGAAAGAGACTACGGAGACATCCTAGACTCGATAGATAGAAAGCTAAGCAGCTTTGACGCCCGCCTGGCTCTGGTGGAAGTCCTCCACAGAGAGTTTCAGGCGCTACGTGAGTCTCTGGAATTTAGCCAGCAACACGTGGCCTCGCTAGCGGCTCAAAACGAGACCCTGAGGAGCTCAGTCAAATCGCTCACCGAGTGTATGACGAAGCTCTCCAAGGATAACAAACGGATGAAAGAGTCCATCCTCGACATTCAAGTGCGCAGCATGCGAGAAAACCTGGTTTTCTCCGGGATCCCAGAGCGGGCAGAGGAAGATCCCGAAGCGTCCATCAAGGAGTTTCTCCAGAAACAACTGAAACTCCCAACGGACACTGTGAAGAACATCACCTTCCATCGGATCCACCGCCTTGGAGGGGAGAGACCAGACGGCCGGCGCCCGAGACCCATTGTTGCAAAGTTTGAACACTTCAAGCAAAAGGAGCTGGTAAAGAGCCGAGGCAGGGAGCTAAGAGGAACGGACTTCAGCGTGAACGATCAATTCCCCAAGGAAATCCTGGAGCGCCGCAGATGCCTGTTCCCAATCAGAAAGAAATTTATCGACAGAGGATCCCGGGCTATCATCACTGTGGACAAACTCTACGTTAATGGACAGCTGTTCCGTGATCCAGAAGTCACTCCTTGGCTCTACTGAATGCACGTCCTCACCCGCACTTAAAGGTAGTCTCCGAGTAAGGTAATACAGAACACTGTTACAGAACAATTCCTCCACTAACTTCCTTTTGGGCCTTTATTAACTAAAATCACAGTGCACGTCTCATAATGTACTGTTTTCCTTCCATACATACACACGCACACATACAAGAAAACAAATATACAACAACTTGTTTATGCAGGTTCCTCAGAAAGGCAGCTGCACACATCTAACACACACACACACACACGCACACACGCACACACACAGACACACACGCGCACACACACACACACACACACACACACACACACACACACACATACACACGCACACCTCCACTTATTTAAATTACAATTTACACTCAATAAGTTAGTTTAGACATGAACATGTTACGGTTTGTCACTTGGAATGTGGGTGGAATTGGATCACATGAAAAAAGACTCAAAATACACCTTAATAACCTTCAGGCAGACATTGTTCTATTGCAGGAGACTCACACATCCAAAGTAGGACATCATAAACTTAGTTCATCACAGTTTCCTCACACATACTTAGCTAGCTATAAGACCAAACAAAGAGGCGTAGCTATTTTAATTAGTAAAAAAATAAATTTCACTTGCAATAACACTATCACAGACCCAGAAGGAAGATTTATAATAATCAATATATCGACACATAATACAGAGTTATGCATTGCCAATATATATGGTCCAAATGTTGATGACCCCTCCTTCTTTCACAGCTTTTTCACTGCACTTTCGGCACACTCAGACACAACACTTATAGTGGGAGGGGACTTCAACTTGGTACTCAATCCAGAATTTGACAGACTTAGCAGAGCAGGTAATTATCGCCACTGGCAATCAAGTGATATAATAAAACAATACATGAGTGATTGTGGTCTCTGCGATGCTTGGCGCTGTTGTCACCCCACACTCAAAGAATACACCTTCTTCTCACCAGTCCACCACTCTTATTCCCGTTTAGACTACTTTTTAACAAGTCACTCAATTATGATGGACATCTCTGACACACAGATTCACCCTATCACCATCAGCGACCACGCACCAGTCACTCTGACAATCACTAAGAAAACAGTCACACCACCATCTAGACATTGGATATTTAATACATCATTGCTTAAGGACCCAGACTTTATTAAATTATTTAAAAAAGAGTGGACAATATTCTCTGAAACAAATGACCTGCCTGACATCTCCTCCTATGTTCTCTGGGAGGCGACAAAAGCAGTCATGCGAGGTAAAATAATTTCTTATTCCGCATACAAGAAAAAAAAGGAGAAAGCTCTTGAAATAGAATTAGAACAGCAAATTAAAGCTTTGGAGACAGCTCATGCCGCTTCCCAAGATAAACATTTGTTAAGTAAATTGAGAAAATTAAAACTGAAACTAAATGAATTACTTGACAGAAAAACACAATTTCAGCTACAGACATTACGCTTGGAGAACTTTGAACACAGCAACAAATCCAGTAGACTCTTAGCAAACCAACTAAAACAGAATAAAGAAAACGTAACAATTTCCTCAATAAAGAACTCTGCTGGGAAAACAACCCGTGTCCCAGAAGAAATAAATAAGACATTTAGGGATTTTTACAAAAACTTGTATTCATCACAAATGAATCCATCAAACTCTAGCACTCTTTTAAGTGCAGTTGAACTACTAAACTACCCCGGTGTCGGGTGGGGGGGCTCTGCCTCCTCGGTGTGGGGGTGCTCTGGGGGTTGGTGGCCCTTGGGCCCTGCCTGGGCTCCACAACACAAACAGAGTAAACACATTTTTAAAAAAAAGCCAATAAGGCGGACTTGACACACCACACTTTTATCATCACTTTCTCTCTCACCAGCTTCAAAGTATCCGTCAATGGACAAACAACTCGTCGTGCCTGGCTAGACATTGAGCAGACCATTTGTAAAGATCTCCCTATTTGACATATCACAAATGACGATAAATCAATTCGCGCCCACAACTGCTTCAAATTTAGTACTATAAACACTACCCTCACTGCATGGGGGAAAGCAAATGATATACTCAACCTCAAACTATCTCCTTCCAACCTTAAACCACTCTGGCATAATCCCATATTTAAAATCAATAAGGAAACCACTAACTTCCCTGCTGGGAAACAAGAGGGGAGTAACCAGCCTGAGGCACCTCTTTCGTGGGGGCTCTCTCATGACCTTCGACCTTCTTAAACAAATATACAAACTACCACTCAATTGTCAATTCCAGTACCTACAGTTGAAAGAGGCCATAATTGATATCCTTAACTTCCACAACTTCACACCTCCCTTACTATTAAAATTAAACTCACTCCAACCTAAAAAAAATTGCAAACTCCTTTTTTTTAGCACAATTAATAATACCAATACAAAAATGGACATCAGACTTGAACATGCATCAGTCAGACATCAATTGGCAAACCATATGCAATAACACTAGGGCTGTACCTAACGATTATTTTTTATCGATTAATCTATTGATTATTTTTTCGAATAATCTATCAATTATTTTTGTTATTGATCTAACTTTTTTTTTAATTACTTGATTATAACAACAAATTTACCAAAAATAACATTTTAAAACTTGTCATACACTGTAGGGCATTATTCCCCAACAAAAAATAGCCCAGTCTTAACCGGTAATCTGTGTTTTACAGTCTGATATAAAGTCTCTCCAAAATATAATTACAAAAGGAATGGAGTGCAATCTACATTTAGCAATCCAACAACAAAATAAATAAAACAATGTAAAATTTAAGTCACTTAACAAAACAGTTATTTTTTGTTACAGTAACAAACCTCAAATCTAGCAGTCCAACAAAACATCGTACACTAAAATTAGTGCAATTTGAACAATACTAAAGGTTTTCTCTAACAGAAATAATTATAACTAGTACCTTCTTTCTGCATCAGAATAGTCCAGCCTTAACTGGGCCTTAAGGCATATCACTGCCTGCTGAAATGAGTGCTGTATTGTCATATTTATAAGCACATATTCCTCTCATTTATGAAGTTGTGCAAGTTCCTGCACAGCTGACAACCCCATCCTGTAAATGTTTCAAAATACAATGCATACGAATCGTTTACATCGAATTTGTCCATGTGTCGCCCCAGCCCTAAATAACACTTTCACCATGTCATCTAACTAAAAAATCCAGCTAATTCAATATAAAGTACTACACAGAGCACATGGAGGTCATGGGAGAACTGTCTAAAATCCTCAACCTCAGCAAAGACAATATTGCCCCTTTCCATAAAACCTAGTCACCTTTTCTGCGATTCTTTCAGAGCCGATTCCGCTCTGCTCTACCCAACACAGTTTTTCTTTCCTTTTTTAAATTTTCATTTATTTTTTATTTTAATTCTCCTACCCAAAATAAAATATACTTGCTCAACATTTCCCAAATTGACAACCCCCCACCCCCCCTTTTGTGTGTGTGTGTTTTGATTTTTCTCTTACTTCTTTTTTGTTTGTCTGTTTGTTTGTTTAGCTGTTTTTTACTTGTAATGTAACTCTGTCTAATTTGCCCCTTAATATGTTGATGTATGTTTAATGACGGAAAAAAACCTCCTTTGACACCAAAAAGGGCTCAAATTTAATTTCATTTTTTCTTAAACTATGTCTAAAAAAATTACTATTTTACATTACTGCCCCTGTAATGTTATATGGGTGGTTTAATCATATAGAGCACATTTCAAACACTAATTATATCACAACTGAGGAAAATTAGTTTGAGATAATTATTGTTATTGTTTTATTGACCATCCCTTGTCAAGTGGTCAAAGAAGTTTAGAAACCTATCTTGATGACCAAGTCAGAAGTGGCCAGCATACCAAAGCCATGGGACTGCAGTCTGAGCATATCTGAATAGGGCTGCGCCTAATGATTACTTTTATATCAATTAATCTATTGATTATTTTTTTCAATGAATCACTTAATCTATCTTTTTTTCACAAATTTACTGAAAATAACATTTTAAAACTTGTCATTTATATTTCAATATTTTATTCAATTCTCTTCAATCATGATAGTATAGTATAAACTTATTCCCCAACAAAAATAGCCCAGTCTTAACTGGTAATCTGTGTTTTACAGTCTGATATAAAATTTCTCCAAAAATAAAATTAATGCAAGAGCTTGTTCCATTCAAGTAAAAGGAATGAAAAACATTTTTCCTGTTTAACATTTTATAAACGTTTTTTGAAACGGACAATTCAGCTGTGAAATTTAAGTAAGTTTGAGTTCATTGTCTGTCTGAAATTAGCATCTTGTCTTTTGTTCGGTGCACATTTTTGATTGCTGTATAACGTATTTCTCCTTATGTTGCACACATCTACAGTTTAACATCGCGGTAGGTGAGTTATCCCAAGATAGATGTTCCAGGAAACTGTCAGATCTATTAAATTGACGTCATCGTTTAAATCATTTATGCAGCTGTTTGTTTTTCTCAGTAAAATCTCACCAAACTGAAACTTAAAGGAAGTAGTGCCATCTACATTTAGCAATCCAACAGCGAAATAAACTGATGGCATTCTGTCCACAGAGACACAGTGACAGAGCTTTTGTTTTGAAAGGGAAGCAAGGAAGTTGAGGTAAAACAGACATCTTTGTATTTCCTCATCTCTGTGACAGAGAGAGACTTTTAAACTGCAGTATTAAGTGGTATGGAGTTAATATAATCATCAAAACACCATATTCAGTCTTTTTCCGTTGACAAACATGTCACGAGTTAAAAAAAACAGCGAGCCACCGTTTCTCTAGATGTGTTGCAGCTGACACGCAGCTGAGATGCGTCTAACAAGTGCTGCTCGGGCGGGCAGTGTGCACGCTTTAACTTGATAACATGGGCACTGAAACAAAAACAACACGCTTGGCGCTGCTCACACTCTCATGAAGGCCACTGTGTGAAAGGGTGCAGCGCGTCGACATACGTTATGTGAATGAACGTATTTCAATGCGTCGCCCCAGCCCTATTTATCTGTAATGTAGGCTTATATGGTAGCAGGGCCATTAAGGGTAGGCCATTTGTCAATTCCCCCCAAAATGTCCCTCTTTTTCACAGCCTGATTTTTGCAGGTCTGGAAGAGTCAAAGCCATTCTATCTTTTTGTCGTTTTAACAATAATAGTGTCAGTTAGACTTGGTTAGGTCAGGGCTATGGAATATTAGCTTACAAATATTTTTTCACTGCATCTTAGCCTTTCTTACCCTCAAGTGTCCATTAACAACAGGCTGTACACTTTTTAAAATACAAAAATAAGTATTTATCCATTATCGTATTGGTTATCGGCCATAGGAGGCAGATAATTATCGCTTATCAGTATCAGTTGAAAAATTCATATCCTGCATCCCGATCACAGACGGTAGGAAAAGGCAGCTGCCAGTGAAAAGTAGTCAGTATAGTATCAATTTGTGGCACAACCACATCACCACATTGTAGTATTATCAAGGGAATAAAATAACTAAAAAACTACAAATTCCACTCTCTTTCTGTGACATGAGAAATCATTTCACAAAAAGTCACAAGATGACACTGTTTGATTTTAACATGAATTTGGTGTTCACAACGTAGCATTATCAGGGAAAATAACAGTGTGTTGGACACACTGATAGTGAGTTTACTGTGTTTTTTCAGATTTTAACCAAGCAACATCACTGATTCCTACTTAAAGGGGAAGTGTGTGGGGGATTGGTGGTGTCTAGCAGTTAACTGCCCTTACCAAACAGCTAAAAAAACCTCCCCTGCAGAATTCCTTCAAGGTTCACTATTCACAAGGTTTTTTTTTTTTAATCAAGAACTGAATTATCCACAGAGGTCTCTTCCTCCAGTACAGGTGATAAAAAACAAATACACTGAATGAAGTGGTTTCACATTACAATACAGTGTTTCTCTGTCACTGTCACAGCATCTCAGTCAGGGGACTCTAAATGCTATTGTGTGCTACAACTGTCTCTCAAGGAAGAGGGATCCCTCCTCAGTTGCTCTTCTTGAAGTCTACAGTTTTTTTCCCCATTAAAGGGTATTTTGGGGGGGTAGTTTCTTCTAAGGACAGAGGGATGTCATATGCTGTCAAGCCCTCTGAGGAAAACTGTGATTTGTGATGATGGACTTTATAAATAAAACTGACTTAATAAACTCCTTTTTCTCTGATGAGTTGATGTGTGCTCACCTTCTTCTGATCCAAATGCTCAGGAAGATTTTACCGTGAGCCGAGTTATCTGCAGAGGTCTCCTTTCCAAAACAAACTGACCCCAGTGATTTAAACTGGTAAAAACACAGAATGAAGCAGTTTCACGTTAAATATGTATTTCTGACACTGTCTGGCATGTTGCTGCAGGCAGCTCATCATAAACGTGCTAATGTGTGGTCAAAGTTTTTTTATCTTAAGATCCAGATGTTCAGGAGGATTTTTACTGTATGACAAATCATCCGCAGAGGTCTCGCCAAACCAAATTGACACGGTGGTTTAAACCACCAGAAACCACTTAATAAAAGTGTTTCACCTTACATATCAGTGTAACACTGAAGCTGCTCAAAGTAGATGGGCTGCTTACTATAATGGCCGATGCAAAAACGCAAATGGCCCCATCTAGAGCTAGTGTTTCGTTTTCTCTATTTCTCTATGGGCTACTGTAGTAACATGATGGTTCAACATGGCAGTTTCCGCAAAAAGAGGACTCACTCCCTAGATATAGAGTGTCCCAGGGATGAAGTTTCTTTGTGGCTGACAAAAAGTAAAATGCTATTGTTAGGCTGTAAACAAACTATACTATGGTCATTTCACCACTGCTGCAAGGCTGTACAGCTGTGTGCTGTGCGGCTCAATGTGATGATGCTCTATAGTCTCATTTAGCCATGCGGTTCAGTGGAAGCAAACCATTTCCACATATTTTGGGATTGTCCCAAAATTTATTAGCAATTAACATTTTTAAGACACATAAAAGTATCAAAGTTCATAGTGGGGACTTCAGCATTGATTAACAACAAATAATCAGAGCTTCAGCTGGCGAGGGCAGGGGTCGGGGGGACAGTGAGAGACACCGGTGCGCCCCAAAGAGTCAGGTTGGGGAGCAACATGGCTTCACCCCCAGGTGAAGGAGAGCCCAGAAACCCAACCCCCAACAGTTTATCATCAGCTGAGTGATAGGGAGACACCGTGCAAGTGCCCATTGTGCCTCCAACAGCTTGACAGTGGTTGCGACACTTAATAGTTTGTAAAGTTAAAAAACTAGAACAATTACTCAGTACAATAACCTGTGTCCAGTGTTCAAAAACAGTCTGTTAAATTTAAGTGTCCTCATTATTAGGGTTGGGCATCGAGAGCTGGTTGCAACTTGGAACTATTTCAAAAATTACAAAGGATTCCCAAGAAATCATTTAAAAAATTGGATTCTGGGTGCCTGGTGGCTCCGTGGATAGAGCGGCACCTCATATACAGAGGTTGCATCCTCACCACAGAAGTTTCGTTTCTAGCCTCGACCCTTTGCTGCATGTCGACCCCTATTTCTCTCCTCCTTTCACACTTAAACTGTCTTGTCCATTAAAGGCAATAAAAGCCCCAGAAAAACGCTCTTAAAAACAATTTAAAAATCCCAATTTCTCAGCTGATGAGAAATAGTTAAATAACTAATACTTTAACAAATATTATAGACATAAATTGATTTGACTGTAAAGGCTACCCTCCTTCTATATTTTTGAGACATTGATTTTAAAGGATACTTCACAACTACACAGCACAGTAGGAAGCGCTCAAAAGTGTGGCGTTACTTTAACATGGAAAAAGACACTACAAATAGTAGTAACACTACTATTTGTAGTGTTGCACTACAAATATGAGAAAACACCTACGCCTGTATGGACTACAAATTAAGAGTGTACCATGTTCATGGTGCTACGCTGGTCTCCCTCTCCTGCCTCGTCCTTTTCAGTCAACCTTGAGCTAACAATGCCTCATCAAAATCAGGTAAGTGAAATCTAATTATTCTCCTCATTGCTAAAATTGTGGTAAACGCAACAACATTACTGTAATGTCTGCTTGTTTCTTCTCATAGATGAATGTCCGTAAATTGCAAACACTAATAGCAGGCCTACCGCTTCTAATGCTAAGCCGGTGACTCTACGTGACACTACATTCACCTTAGTAGCAAACCAGGGCAAAATGCTAGCAGAGAAAGTGGACTGCCACAAAAAAAAGTTACTGCACATGTCATGAAGAGGCTGCATCCCTTCTCCAATGAAGAAGCACCAACATTTAGGTAAGCTGAGCTTTTTTGGTAAAGTACGTTCTGCTGATAATTTTGTAAAATAGTGCAACATTACATAAATCGGATGTCTTAATGTAACTAAATTATATAAAAGCTGTATGTCATATATTTTTATTATACATTTCACTATGTATATGTGATTTCCCTGTTTGTGTCAGAGCTGCCTCAACACTCACTCACTCTTGGTGTGAGAACTTGCTGGAATTCTCGCTACTTAATGATGCTCTAGAGATTCCCAGAGTTACAGTGCCCTGCAATTCAAGTAGCCAGCTTGGACCAACAGCTGAGAAAGAATATGGCGAGGGACAGGTAGAGACTTTTTTTTTTTTTTATCCTGAGGAAAATCTAGGTATGCAGCTCAAACAACTTACGTATAATATACACTAGAATAAAACACACAACAGCAGTGGAGATAAACTTGTAAGGGTCTAATTCTAATCTAATTGTAGATGATAAAAAGTAAAAACAGTGCAAGCAAAAATAATAATGATTAATATGTATCATATAAAATGCAAATTGAAGATAAGTGCTGTATGTGAACAAATACAAATGTCGACTGTGCACAGTAAAAAAAAAGTTTACACATTGGTTTGCTGTATTGAACAGCTTAACTTCCTTCCTTGCACTGTTTTTTTTTTGTTTTGTTTTTCGGAGAAGAAAATACAATATGTGGACTTATGTGGAATTTGATTTATTCTAACATAGACTTGCCCGGCTGACTGATGAAGATTTCAGGAAGCCAGAGGACCTCATCAACCTGATGAGAGTTCTTTACACTTCCACACTTTACGTTTCTATTGAGAAGAACCCCACATGTGGTCAGATCCTGCCAATTCTCAAAAAGCTTAAGAAGTATTTTCCTGTTGTTGAGGGAGACACAGTACTGTATCCAACCTCAAAAAGCAAGTTTAGGCAAACCTATCCAAGTGGTACCAGGTAAATAACTGAGTTGAACTTGGCTATGAAGAAATTAATGGACAGTACATGAAGTCATTCTATTTCTCTGACTGAACTGTATATGTAAAGAATATTTTTGTTTTACAGAGCGAGAACATCAACTTTCTTGAAGTGAAAAAAGTACGCTTTAAAGATGGATGACAGTGCAAGTGTCTGGGACCAGACCAAGACAGCTGATAGATTCTGAGTAAGTGATATCATGTCAATCATGCACAAATATATACTGTCTCTGCAGTCGACAGTGGACGATCATGGAAAGGATGGTGGTGTCGCAATGCGGTCAGAGTAAAGGCATGAGAATGATGGAGTGGAGAGTGTGCAGGAGGAGGAGAATCTAAGCACAAAATAGCTGAAATTAGCTGATCTAAATCTCTGCCTCTGTTAATATGCTACTATTTTGTTTTTTTAGTGATGAAAATAAGCCTGTTCTTTGTTTGTTTGTTCAGCAACCACCTCCCGGTCTCCATTGGAGAAGCTTTTTGTGCTGCACAGGTATTATATTGCCCCAACATTGTCGGCTGATACATTCTTGCTTGATTTGAATTTAATAGTCTTAAACTGAACATTGATTTAACACTTAAATACATGATACATGGCAGTGTCCTATAGTCTAATTCTTTTTCAAGGTCCCTCTCCTTACATACAAAGCCCTTAAGGGGCTAGGACTAAATTACATTGCTTACTCCTTACTTGCCTTCACCAACACTGTAATCATCTGCAGCTGGTTTATTGAAGGTTCCCAAAAACGCCCAAAAGAAAATTGGGGATGAAGCATTTGTCAGTTATGCCCCAAAGCTCTGGAACACACTGCCTTTAGATATCAGAGAAGCCACCTCACTGAATATTTTTAAAAGAAAACTAAAAACGTAATTCTTAACTTTAGCCTTTAAATAGCTCTGACTTAAATGTTTTGCATTTTGCTTTGCACATGTGCAATGCAGCTCCTCTTTAAAACATATTTTCCTTAATTCTATGCATTTTCTACACTATTTGTAGCTTTATGTCAGCATTATCTCAATGGGTTTTCTTTTCCAGTTCATGTTATACATTCTGTTTATTCTATTTTTATCCTTGTTTTTATCTTACTTTTACGAGTATTATCAAATGGTTTTTATAAATGTGAAAATGTATTCTATGTATTCTACTGTGATTTTATCTTATTTTTACATGTTGGTTTTCTAATGTCTCTATGTATTCTATTTCTTTTCATGTCAAAAATAGTTATTGTTTTGTTTTTATGAAACGTGCCTGAATAGAGTGGTGAACAGATGACGTATTTTTGTAGGCCAACCAGGAAGTTGGCATCGCACTGGTTCCCTCCCCATGGTTCCCTCATGAAAAACCTTATGGGATTTTTGAATGGGATTTGCATTATCGCAAAAAATAAACTTTTTGAAAAACAAAGTTTATGCGACTTAGATGTTTTGTTCAGCATTCTAATCTTCACATATGAACACCACTTTTGTGTGTTTTGAAGCAGAAATGAAATCGCCAGAAGCAAAAAGCTATTCTTAGGCTATACACGAACTACATAACGGTCGCACAATTTAAACATCACAACTACAAACACTGTAAAAACATGTTAAAACGCGATCTAAAAATATTCTAAACAGAGAAATCTACATGTTCTAGTGCGACTGTAAAGCTGTAAAGGCGAACAAGTGGGTTTAATGAGTTGCTGTGTCATTTGGATACTAGAGCACAGCTTGTGCCACACATTCCTGTCTGAACCAAAAAAACCAAAATAACTGAGCCCAAGAGATAAATTTTACTATTTTCAAAGACTGACAAAAAGTGGGCATAACAAAAATAAACATCGTACCTGGCTGATCACACAGTTGATTGATCCATCAGAGCAGACTGAAAGCAGTGCCGTGGCAGACCTCTCATCCAGCTGCTCTCTTTGTTATCAGGGGCGGAATTTAATGATTTGGGGGCCTGATGTCCCAACCCAACTGCCTTGCTTTCATTTCACCAATTCTCTAACTTGGAGTGATGGTGGACTGTTGGCAGCTGTAGAAGAAGTTATGCTGTTCTCTAAACCCTCAGTGTACCTAATATAGATGAGTGCAGGTGATGTAGAAACACTGAAGGCTGTTACAGTTGCACTGCATATAGGCAAACATAGGATACAAATGAATTTGTGTAAATATGTTTTGTTAAATTACTGCAGCCTTCAGTGTTAAAAACGAGTTTGCAGCTTGCACTTTAACCCCAAAAGGGAAATTCAGTTTGCTATATTAAACCCCTGAGTCCTAGGCTGTTTTTACCTACTTTTGGTTCACCTGGACTTTTTGTGTAAAAATGCAATTAAAACCTCAGTCCCTCAATGCACAATCAATCTATATACATCAATCTATTACATCTTTTTTCTGATAGCTCAGGACAACCTGGGCTATAAGAATATTTAGGCTGCAGTGATGTGTGATGTGCAGTGACCAGAGTTTATCCTAATGCATGAGATGCTACCAATAACACAGAGCAATAGACACAGTAGGATTAGACCAGTCACAGTGCAGTTTGCTTCAGATGACGTGTGGCAACGTGAGCAGATACAGAGCGTTGGATCGTCCTCCGATTGGTGGATAACACCAAAACAAACCTTTGACCTCTCCAAAGGAAGTATGGGAAACCAATATGGCGTTTAGCATCGATGCTAATGTACTTTTATCATCGAAATATGAAAATATGGACGGAAGCACCCAATATCGGATCCATCATTATGGATTTATTGAACAAGGTCCCGTAACAACACCCGAATTCCAGGACTTGATAGAGAGGCTTCTAAAAGAGCTACAATGCATCAGAGTCATCCATCTGCACGGCACAGAGGGCAGCTTTCACTGGCAAAAACAGTAAGGCGATCCTACAAACAGTCTCAGAATTATGACAACTTACATAAGTGGAACAAATTTTAATCGCTGGCGACTACGCCAGTCTCAGAGGGTTAACAGAAGGGAAATTCAGTTTGCCTTTAATTTTTATTGCTAAAATCAAAAGCAAAACTTGTTTTTGTTTGTAAATCGGGTCTGATGTCAAAAAAAAAAAAAAAAAGATTTTACTTTTGGCCATATCGCCCAGCCCTAATTTGACTGCATCTGGCTCAACAGCATCCACCTAAAGATCAAAGCTGAGAAGGAAAAAAGAAGGCCTGCTGCTTTACCAAGGCCAACCTGTGTACCTGTGGAGTGTTCCAAACAGGTGTTTTTTGATTGTTCCATAAACTTTGCCAGCCTTGAGTTGCCCCTTTCCCAAACTTTTGGCAGCATGTTGCAGACATCAAATTCAGAATGAGTGTATATTTACACTAAAATAAATAAATAAATAAAGGTTGAACGTTAAATATCTTGTCGTTGTGCTGGATTTGATTTTAAAAAAAGATTTGCAAATAATTTAATTCTATTTCTATTTATGTTTTACACAGCACCTAACTTTTTTGGAATTGGAGTCGTAATAAAAATGCAGTGCAGGGACAAAACATTTTGTAAGAAGAAGTATCAGCGGACCTGCCGATGTGTACTCAACCAACGTCCACTGATTTATGAAGCTGTGCAAGCTCCTGCACAGCTGACAACCCCATCTTGTAAATGTTTGAAAATGCAATATAATGCATTGTATCAGCAACTGATGATATTCTGTCCACAGAGACACAGTCAGATAGCTTTTGTTTTAAAAGGGAAGCAAGGAAGTTAAGGTAAAACAAACATTTTTGTATTTCTGTATTTCCTCATGTGAGAGAGAGAGACAAACTATGGTGTAAAGTGGTATAGAGTAAACGAACGCGAGAATCACACGTAAAAAAAATGGCGAGCCACTGTTTCTCTAGATGTGCTGCAGCTGACATGCAGCTGAGATGCGCCTGACAAGTGCTGCTTGGGCAAACAGTGTGCACGCTCTAACTTGATACACGAGCGCCGAAACAACACACAACACGCCCGGCGCTGCTCACGCTCTCATTATGCACACTGCTTGAAATGGTGCAACGCCTCGACACACGTTACATGAATCGACGTATTCACACAATCGATTACGTTGATTACGTTGACGCATTGCCCCAGCCCTACAACGCCAGTAACATCATCAAGGCGGAGCAGCTTTATAACTGCCAAAGATTCCACTGTTTTGGCCATAGACTTCATCTTGCCAAAGATAAGTTAATTCTTTCTACACTACTTTGCCTATCTGCCATGTGTACCATTTCTTTTTTTAATCAGTATTTCTTTATAATTAGTATAATGCCACCATTCTGAATAAGTGAAACTGCATTATCAGCCCTACATAGTTCCAAACAGCTCTTTGGTTACTAGTAATTGTCTCTCTGTTATGTTTGCTTTTGATTTTGATTTTGATGTATTTAAAAGTGTGCTACATACATTGTAGTATAAAAGTTCTTCTTATTATTTTTTTATCATTATTATTGTTATCATTATTATTATAGCTGATCGAAATTCACCAGAAGCAGCAGCCTGAAGCACAGCGCACCATGGAGGAGGATCGCCTGGATGTGGAAAGTTCACCTGCAGCCAAAAGCCAAGAAGAAAACTTTAGCCAGTTGAAAGAAACACTTATTTTGGGGGGAAAATATTAAGTTATTTTGAAAACATAAAGTAATATTGGGATTTTATGATGTGCATGGGTATCACACGCTGCCGGCAAAGGCATAACGCACAAAAACCCAGTTTCTCTGTCCATGCTAATGACAAGACAAGGGCACCCAACTCAGCACAGCAGTGAGCTTAATACTTCTGTGGCATGTAAGGTCACAGTACTAGACTAGTAAACTGCAATATGACACTATTTTCTATCAACTTCATACTCAGACTTCTTTGATATGTCATAATGTACAAGGACAAATATTACTATGGAAGCTTTACAATCAGTGCTTATTTACAAGAAATACCTATTCTAAATAAAATGATGAAAAAAACTATCACAACGCCTCACATTCAGGTTTCTTCGAGGTCAACAAACACTTTTGATCAATATCTGTCAGAATACTTAATACTATGTCTGCCTGTGTTTGCAGTGTGGAGATCCTAAAGAGCTTTATTACTTAGGCCTCGGCATTCAGAAAATTGTTACTCATGCACTTATAAAGGCTTTGCATTTCACCATATTTCAACCACTTGAGACAAATAAACATGAAGATAGTGTGTATTGGTCACTGTCTGGGACCCTGTTTAGACCTGGTAATAGCATGCATTTCGGTGATCCAAAAACAAGTGGACAACCAAGATAAATCACTGTTCATACATGTCCCTTTCATGCCTCTCCAGCGGACTACTTGTGTTCAGATTTCATTACTCCCCCACAAACTGTTATTACATTAACACCTTTGCTAGCTGCTCTGTAGCTGCTTGCTACTCACGTTATCAGTTGGGTCAGTATGGCTGACGATGCCGCTGTCAGCAGGAGCAACATGTCTCCCGACTGATTTCTCAGTTTGCCAATATTAGCCTTTCTCGGACATATCGGAGCATTTCGACATCGGCGTATATTTTTTCCGATATATGTGGATGAGAAATCTTTTTTTTTAAAGACCAAATAATGCAGGTAACGATGCTTGGGTTGTCTAGAAAAGGTTTCATTTATATAGTCTGTCCAGCAGAGTGCGCTCCGACTCCATTGTTTACACAACTCTTAGCACTCTGAACCACATGTAGCTGAGCTAGCGTCACAGCAAAGCAGATGATGTCACAGGATGTTTTCACGGTAAGCCACGTTGAAAAACATACTGTTAAATATGAGCCCATTCATTCTGCAAACAAATTGATGATCCAAGGTCCCAGGGTGACAGGAGGAGAGGACTACTAATGTGCCGACTTTATTGATATTTAGCGGCTTTTCAGACCCTCTTGGCGACATTATATTTAAAAAGCAACGAGACATATTTAGCGACTTATTTAGATCATCAGGGAACAATGAGGAAATATATTGTCATTTATTCCCATGCTTGCTGCTCTCAGTAACCGCGGAACACTGCTGTAAGCTGGCATCAGCCCAGTGTCTCCCCTCTCTTTGCGCCAGGTGTGTGTGTGACAGAGTGACAGGACGAGAGGAGACACTGCTCGTGGTTTGAGTTGAGGTGTAGTGAGTTTCCGGCTCAGTTATGTTGAAAGAATAAACCAATATCTGATGTTTGATTCCTTCCAGCTCCAAAAATGCAGAACAATATGTAAATATGCAGAGATCACAACAAAGCCGTTAGGGACTGTTCTGTAGCTGTGGCGCTTCCTGACATTTGGGGTAATGTTCCACTCTATGGTTCCACTATAACTCAAACAGAATGCTCCTCCACCCTTCTCTGTGGCCAGTGAGAGGCTTTTTAGCACAATAGGGAGCATTTATGAGGACAAGAGGGGTTCCCTGGCAGGTGTAAAGGCTATGAAGATATGCTTCTTGTTTTACAACCTGGCCCTACTTGACTGACTGTATTAAAATAGTCAGCAACTGACTGATACTGAAAAGTACTGGTGTTTATTTAGCTATTTATTTTATTGTATTTATTCTTTATTTAAATGGTCAGCAAAGAACATATAGTACTGAGATGTATTTTTTTAATTTATATTCTTTATTTGAATGGTAAGCGAAGACTGACGCTGAACAGTACAGATGTTTACATTTATTTTTTATTTGTTCTTTTTTTATGTAATGTTCAATAAGTATTACACATGTATTACACAAGTACAATTGTTGAATAAAAGTTGTTTGTTTAAGAAAGCAGCCTTCTGAAAACTTTTGCACAGTAATCGGTGCAAAATCAGTGCACAATCCACATAGAAATGATCCATTTTCATTCCAGCACGACAATTCACTTTATCGGTCGCCATATCAGTAATCTGTGAATTTTTCTACTATAAAATCGGTATTGGTATCGGTCTCAAAAATCCCATATCGGTCGGGCTCTAGTCTCCTCCCATAGACCAAAACACGCAGGGACAGTCACGCAACACTTTGTCCAACTTTGTCCAACAATTTTTCTATTTTTTTGACTTCATGGCCCCTTCTGCTGAAGCACAATTTTTCTACAATAGAGAAGTGCTTATCAACATCAGGAAAAATTGTGTAGAGTTTGGACTGAATGCAGCAGACCTTGAGAAGTTCCCCACCAATGTAATATCCCGGCAAGTCAGACCAGAGAGTAGAAATGAAACCGAAAGCACCGGACAAAGAGAGGGAGGATAATCTGCAACAGGGCGAGACTGACCCAACTTAGGCTGAGAGCAGTTCCTCTACCAAAACTTCTGCTGGCTAATGTCCGTCGCAGGGGAGTTAAGTGGATGAGATGCTCATCAAGTGGGTGAGAAGCTCAGACATCCAGAGTAGAGTAGAGCCGCTGCTTCCTGACAACAAAGATGGGGTGGTTTAGGCATCTCATTAGTGTGCCTCCTGGGTGCTTCCTGAAGGGATAGGGATAGACCCAGAACACACTAGAGAGATTAAATATCTCATCTGGCCTAAGTCAAGTCAAGTCAAGTCAATTTTATTTATAGAGCCCATCATCACAAAACATGGTTTGCCTCAGAGGGCTTTACAGTGTATGACATCCCTCTGCCCTCAGACCCTCACATCACCCAAGAAAAAACTCAATCATGGCAAAAAGGAAAGAGAAAGAGAGAGGGGAGGAAAGGGTGAGAGAGGGGGAGAGACGCACAGCAATAATGCAAACAGACACATGTCATATTACAATAACGATAGGTGTGAAATTATCAAATGCAGCAGCAACATGCCAAAGCAACCGGTTGGAATTTTTCATAGTAGCTGGTGATTTTAATCAACTCATCCTTCAACTCCAAAGATATAGCAGGATCAAGGACAAATTTTTATTTCATTAAATTATTGATTAATAAATCAACCTTCTACCTTCTAACTCAACACACAATGTGAAAGTTAAATAGCATTATCATACTGTAAACAAAACAACGACCATGCCCTGCACCGATGACTTTGTCCATATCAGAGGTGCATCAGGATGGCATTTGCATTCATACTACAAAACATATGTGGCAAATGCATCCCAGACCACCTCGGCAAGTGGTTTGAGCGATCTGATCAGAAATACATCTTGGTGGCGTTTAGACCTGTATTTAGCACTGTTCAGTTGTGATCAGAAAACCAGAGACGCATGTTGATGCCAAGTCTAAACAGGGTGACAGATTGATAGATGCCAATTTGTGTACGTGGAAGAGGGCAGAGCCACTGACCAGGGCACTTAAACCGGTGACAGATCTGGGTCAGGTCAACCACAAGAACAGTGACTCTCTCTCTCTCTCTCTCTCTCGCTCTCTATCTCTCACACACATAAAGCACATGCACACACACACACACAAACACACACTTCTCATTCCCATGTGACATGTCTGCATGTTTGTCACACTGGCCATCAGCCATTGAGAGGCAGCTTGTGAATAAGACACAATTCTGGGTTGGCACAGGAAGAAACGTTGGGGCTTTACAGCAGGTTACAGGCAGGGATATTCCCATTGAATCTACTATCAGGTTCTAACAGCTGCTTTGTGTGAGCATGTGAAGGAGTTGAAAACAAAAACATATTGCACAGAGAGGATTAGAGGTCCTTCAGTGTGACCTCATCTCCCTCTCTACAGGGCACTACATGACAACCTGCACCACACCCTGCCCTCATGAAGCACTCTTAATGATGGGGCCCAACTGTAATGACTATAACTCAATTCCACCACAAACTTTTGCACTGTCTAAACACATCAGACCTGAACAGCTTTGTATGTGGACTACTAAAAACTATTATAACAGTATAAAAACTAATAATACTAAATAAATTCCTCGAAATGTATTAAGACTATTTTATTTACTGCCGTTATTGTTGATGGTGGGTCACTAAAAAAGGTCACACTCTGTAATAGGCCTCCTGTGACACTGCTATTTTTAAGATTGACTATTGATCAACATAAAGTTAAGTAGGGCTGGGCGATGTGGAAAAAAGTCTTAACACAATTTTTTTTTCATATCAGTGGATGTCAATATATGTCACAATATACATCAAATCACTATTTCTGTCAAGCTTAAAAGTTCCCTTTTAGTCCTATGATATATGACGATATCATAAGGTTAATTTTGGTTTAAATATTTATTTTCTGTCAGGGTTTGAACCTCATACCTAAAATCAATATCACAATTAATTGTCAATCAATTAACTTTGATTGCGATTAATGAACGATTATTTTTGCTTTTTGCTTTTTTTGTGGGGGTTTTTTTGCCCTCGTAGTTCACTGACACAGTTCCATTTGACCATAGTGTGTTGGAGTGTAATAAACATATGATTTATTATTATTTATTAAACTTTCCAGCATTATATAAAAATGAAAAGCTCCATCTTAAACAAACTTCAGATAAATTTAAGCACACTGTGCTGATAATAGGCCAACCTCTCCTGACTGCAGGACTTGAACTTCTGTGAAACGTCTGTGCTATTAATCATTTTACTCGAGAAGAGTGGGCCTACTTCTCCTATAGCTGCCAAAGGCTTGCCAACATTCCCAGTTAGAGAAAGGTTGAAGGTGTGGCCCCAGGCCCCCAAAACATTACATCTGTCCCTGGTAATAATAATGAAAGCTCAGTATGAGTGGCTAGATGAGACACGGAGCGATGCGTCCTGGTGTTAATAAATAATTCATCCAAAGTCTGATTGAACCTGAAACTAACACAAAGTAATCTGTAGAAGTCTAAAGAAGGCACTTTCCACCTCTGCAAATTTGACTGTTTCAGACACTTTGGTACTGTGAGAAGAAGCTCCGCCCTTTTCTACTGTCTCACTATGCTGCTCTCAGTACATCAGCTGTTTGATTCGCGATAATGAAAAGCTGTGGAAGCACATATGACTCAGTTGTCAAACACTCAGCTGTACTCTAAAGTCAAAGTCGTTCACTGAATTTGGTTTGCTGCCACGCATTTCTTAATATCATTGGCTAATCGTGTTGTCTGTCAAAATATGGCTGGAATGTGTTCTATCGACTAGGTCTCATATTTCAATCGAGGAAAAGTTATTTCATGATGGATATCATTATCGTTTTATCGCCCAGCCCTAAGGTTAAGAATTTATTTTAACCTATGCTAAAACTTCTGACTGTCAGTAAGTCATCAGATATTCAATACACACTACTAGCTTATGTTTTTTAGGTAAGTGACTTATGTTAGCCTTGTTTTAACACTTAGTATGTTTACACGCACAGTTAAGTGGAGCTATGGTTATGGCCTTTGTCCCAGTATACAAGCACTGGGGGAGAATCCATGTATTGATGGTCGTATGTCTGACTCCACCACGGTAGGTGGCGATATGCCCCCTTTCAGCTAGTGACTATTGGACCTTTTTCTGGTTTACCTATTACTTCACATAAGAAACAAGTTACCAAGCACTAAAGGACTTGAATGCCAAATAGTGAAAGCATAGATACTTTTCTGGTGCTGTACATTTCCTAAATTCTCTACAGTTTACTTTTAACCTTTGTCTTGTTTTTTTTTCCTTCCCTTATTATTCTTCTTTTGCTTTTCCTGACTTTCTTTTATGAATTTATGCTGTTTGACTTCCAGGCAAAGTCTTGCGCATCTCTAACATCATGTAAACAAATGACAGTGAATCTCTGCAACATAACAAGGGGTCTGAATTTAATGCAGTGTAATACAAAAAAAAATATTACAGTGACTCATGCAAACATTTTTTTTCTTAGTGTTTGGGCTAGCACAGTAAACGTATAACCAAACTTAGGTTTCAGCAGCATTAGCCAAGAGGTTGCATAACTATGCAGAACTGTGCACCAATGCTAGTCATAGAGTAAATCCCAGAACTAGAAGCCTGAGCGACGAATCGCCTGTGAATGCATTCTGGTAAACTGAGAGCACGAGAAAATATAATAATCTGCCTACTCAGTTATGATCTATCACACACTTGGCTTGGTATCTGGGTACTCAATCCCCGCCAGGATCGCGGCTGTTTTTCTCCCTCCGCCGCGTTGTAAACAAAGCTATCAGATATGGGATGAGTAACCTAGGAAGTATTTGCACACAGAAACACGAAGGATACACTTCCCCAAACTACACATCACTGGTTGAAATCTTTTCAACTTAGTGCCTCACGAAAAATAAAGATTTACTCCCTACCGTTGAATAGTACCAACTTAACACCAGCAACATAGCATTAGATCTTTGTCACCTGGCCCTGTTTATTTCAGTTGACTACACAGTTAGCCCGGGACGCTAATGTTACAATAGACGTTATAGCATAGAAGTTATATGAATACACATTATCTACACGAAATTGCAAACACAGCTGACAACTGAGACAAAACGCTATGGTTTGACTTCACTTTATCGACAGCTATTGTACCGGTAACTAACGTTCGCTAGCAGCAAAATATTGGATAACGCTAAATAGCGTCAGGCCTAACTTGGCTTGAATGAAATGTACTTCAAATTTTCAAAGTGTTCGGTAGAATCAGAACGTTCCCCAAATAAAAGAACAGCACAACGTTAACCTAACAAAGCAGGAGGGTGGCTAACCGACTCTGTGGATACTTTGAAGCCTAAAACCTAATAGCTACACAGTTAGGCTAAAGTTAGCTAGCCACCAAGTTAGCTTTTCTAAGCTTTACGTTACCTTCTGAGAATGCTGCTGGAGGACATTCTGCTCCACGGTCATGGCGGGTTCACAGATTAATTTGACTCAGTTCAAACCGGGAGTATGAAAACGCACAGGACACTTCTCATTAAAGCGAATTCAAACACGATGGTACGAAGTCCCCTCCTTAGTGAGCAACATTCCGGGCGCCATGACAGAGTTACGAACGCAGGCATGAAAACATTGCTCTGCCTTGCCTGAGTTCTGGGATTGATTACTCACGTCTGTCTGAAATGCACTTACGTCATAGTCAGATTGTTTTATAAATAAGAAATAAACAAATAAATGTTGGCCTTGGCCTGGTATTTGTTGTTTTATTATTTACCACATCCTACCTGGGTTTGCGCTGTGTTGTGAACAGGTATTGTTTGATCTTTATGACCACACCGCACAGTGTGAAAAAAAATGCAAACATAACAACATAGCAGTAGGAGGCCTAGTAGTAGAAGTCTGCACTAGTAACATGTTGTACATGTGTTACAATGATTAGATAAATCAATAAATAACCACTAAATGATCCAAATAAAAACTGCAAATATATTCCAAACTAACTGAATCAGAAGAATTAACAATAAAACAATTTGTGCATATGAAACATAACAAAACGAAGTACAAATTCACTTTCTAATTAAACTGGATATGCAATTTTGCAATTTTGAAATTCTGGGCCAATACTGATACCAAGGATTTATATAATATTTTAGGTGATAGCTGATACGGATGTTATGATATTGTTGTTTGTGTTGTTTTTTTGGTTTTTTTTGTTAGTTTTTTTTTAACTCTTCTTTTGTGCCAAGGAAACACAGATATCTACACTACAAAAAAACAAAACTATGTTTAAGTCATTAAGCCCTGCAATGCAGTACCAATGAACAAGCACAAATTCAGTGATACACATTCATGAAACAACCCTTGAAATAATCATTTTTTACAGAAAAAAACATATTTTTTGTAAAAAATAATAAATAAATAATAAGCATAATGCCTTTTTACTATATATTTTACATTATAACCATTTTACTTGAACGGATCATTATGTAAATCAGTCAAACTCAATGCAATGTACTGTAAGCAGACAGAAAAAGATCCTCTCATGTCCACTTGAATCGTGCATTGCAGAGTGTTCAAACTGATGACAACATTTTTTCTGGGCACAATTTTGGCATCTCCCATCGGGATGCCTCCCTAGATGGCCGCCTATATCGTCTATGGCAAGTGTCACCATTGACACCACAAATAAAAACAAATATAAACCTGAGAATTATCTCAGCAAAATGCTACATGTAGAGTAAACTGAGCTCCTTGAATGAGAATAATACAAAAGCAATTATACTTGTAAAGTTTTTCCTATTTAGTAGCTGTGTAGCTTTTTATTTTATCATCTGACATTATCTTATTCTTTGAGGTTTGTGTTCAGAGGCCATAGCCACAAATTATGCAATAAGCCTACTATTAAGTACTATTAATCTAAAAGAAAGAGAGAAATACAATCCACATTGTAGCCTTGCCTACATCTCAGATAAATAAAAAATCAAATTTTAGTCAATTGAACTGTAAAAAGGTTTTGAAAATGTTCTAAAATGTTTGAAGGATATTAAAAAACTAGATCAATACATGACCATGTATTACATGACACTGATACATTGATGTGCCTCTCCCCAGCAACATCTACCAGCTCCTCCTGGGGGAACCTGAGGCGCACTTCTCTCCCCCTCTCCTCCCCTCTCTCTTTCTCTTTCCTTTTTGCCACAATTGTATTTCATTTGTTATTTACGACATCTATTGCACGTCTGTCCGTCCCGGAAGAGGGATGCCTCATCATCCTCTGCCACTCTTCCTGAGGTTTCTTCCTTTTTTTTTCCCCATTACAGGAGTTCTTTTTTGGAAGTTTTTTACATGGGTGATGTGAGGGTCTAAGGGCAGAGGGATGTCGTACGCTGTAAAGCCCTCTCAGGCAAACCATGTTTTGTGATATGACCATGTCTCCTGCTCAGTGTGTCAGATGTTTAGTTACTCCTCTGTCTCCTTTAGCGACAGCGGTACTTGTAACAAGTGTAGTTCATTTGCTGCGCTTGAAGCGCGGCTCTGCACCATGGAAAATCCCTCCTTAGCTGCGATAGTTAGCAAGCCCCCTGTAGCCGGTGCAGACGGACATAGCATAGCCTCTGCTAGCCATTCCCCGGCAACCCCCGTGCAGCCGGGAGGCTGGGTGCCTGTCCGAGCAAAGCATAGTAAGCCGAAGCCCACGGTACACCTCCCACCCCCCCTTCACGTTTCAAATAAGTACTCCCCGCTCAGCGACACACCGTCTGAGGACACAATCCTGGTCATTGGTAACTCTATTTTGTGAAACGTGAAGTTAGTGACACCAGCGGCCATAGTCAAATGTATCCCTGGGGCCAGAGCGGGCGATGTTGAGTCAAATTTAAAGCTGCTGGCAAAGACTAAACGTAAATACAGTAAGATTGTTATTCAGCAATGACACCCAGTTACACCAGTCGGAGGTCACTAAAATGAACATAGAGTCGGTGTGTGAGTACGCAAAGATGATGTCGGACACCGTAATTTTCTCTGGACCCCTCCCCAATGTGACCAGTGATGACATGTTTAGCCGCATGTCATCACTCAACCACTGGTTGTCGAGGTGGTGTCCAGCAAATGATGTGGGCTATGTTAATAATTGGCACTCTTTTTGGGGGAAACCTGGTCTTATGCCGGAGGGGGCATAAGATCCCACGGCATCCATCCCACTTTGGATGGAGCTGACTCTGACCGAGTTTATTAGAAGCCCAAAGCCATGACATCCCAGAGTTGGGACCAGGGTGCTTCTCTGAGCTTCCTTTAGCACAGTCACACACCCATAATGTAAATGTTACAGTATAAAAACGGTGTCTGTCCCCCGACCACTTCATCTATTTAAATCTAAAATAAATAAAAGGGGAGTTGTACAAAAAAATGTCATAAAAATTAATACATCTCCTGTCAAACAGCATCATAACAGGAGAATTTAATGTGGACTCTTAAACATTAGATCCCTATCAACCAAAGCTCTTTTAGTCACTGATTAAATATTGGATCATCATATTGATTTATTCTGCCTCACTGAGACCTGGCTTTGTCCTGATGAGTATGTTAGCCTGAATGAATCCACTCCTCCTGGTCATATAAATAGTCACATTGCGCGGGACTCTGGCCGAGGAGGGGGAGTCGCTGCTATTTTTGATTCAAGCTTAGCAATTCACCCTAAAGCTAAGCTAAACTATAGTTCATATTAAAGCCTTTTCCTTAGTCTTTCTCACCCATCCTGGAAAACTCTACAGCCAATTCTATTTGTTATGGTATACCGCGCCCCCGGCCCATACTCTGAATTTCTATCTGAATTCTCTGAGCTTTTATCAAGTTTAGTGCTTAAATCAGACAAAGTAATATCGTAGGGGATTTTAACATTCACATGGATATTAATAGTGATGGCCTTAGTTCTGCTTTCGCCATGCTTTTGGATTCAGTTGGCTTCAGTCAGTGTGTACATAAACCCACTCATCGCCACAATCACACCCTAGATCTTGTCCTAGCACACGCCATCGATATTGAAGATTTATTGGTCTTCCCCGAGAATCCTGCTCTGTCTGATCATTATTTAATAACTTTTAATTTTTTACTACTCGACTACAAGCCTCTGAGCAAGAGTTACTATTCCAAATGTCTATCTGATTCAGCAGTGGCTAAGTTTAAGAAATTGATTCCTTCTGCATTGACATCATTACCATGTCTTACAGCGACTGAGAATACTCTTACTAACTTTAGTCATTCTCAAATTGATTGTCTCATTGATAGTGCAACTGGCTCATTGCGATCAGCTCTCGACACTGTTGCACCTTTCAAGAAGAAATTAATGAAACAAAGAAAATTAGCCCCATGGTTTAACCCTCAACCCCAAACGCATTGTGAGGGTCTGCTGGGAACGTCTGGCAGAGTCTCCCGTCAGAAGGAGCTTCAACTCCCACCTCCGGAAGAGCTTCGACCATGTCCCGGGGGAGGCTGGGGACATTGAGTCCGAGTGGGCCGTGTTCCGTGCCTCCATTGCTGAGGCGGCCGACCGGTGCTGTGGCCATAAGGTGGTTGGTGCCTGTCGGGGCGGCAACACCCGAACCCGCTGGTGGACACCGGCGGTAAGGGGTGCCGTCAAGCTGAAGAAGGAGTCCTATCGGGCCTTCTTGGCCTGTGGGACTCCGGAGGCAGCAGACAGGTATCGACAGGCCAAGCGGAGTGTGGCGGCGGCGGTCGCCGAGGCGAAAACCCGGGCATGGGAGGAGTTTGGCGAGGCCATGGAAAACGACTTCCGGACGGCTTCGAAGAGGTTCTGGACCACCATCCGGCGTCTCAGGAGGGGGAAACAGTACTCCATCAACACTGTGTATGGTGGCGACGGGGCGCTGCTGACCTCGACTCGGGACGTTGTGGATCGGTGGAAGGAATACTTCGAAGACCTCCTCAATCCCACCGACACGCCTTCTGTTGGGGAAGCAGGGCCTGGGGACCCGGGGGTGGGCTCCTCTATCTCTGGGGCTGAGGTTACCGAGGTGGTCAAAAAGCTCCTCGGTGGCAGGGCCCCGGGGGTGGACGAGGTCCGCCCGGAGTTCCTCAAGGCCCTGGATGTTGTGGAGCTGTCGTGGCTGACACGACTCTGCAACATTGCGTGGACATCGGGGGCAGTGCCCTTGGACTGGCAGACTGGGGTGGTGGTCCCTCTTTTCAAGAAGGGGGACCGGAGGGTGTGTTCCAACTACAGGGGGATCACACTCCTCAGCCTCCCTGGTAAGGTCTATTCGGGGGTACTAGAGAGGAGGGTCCGCCGGATAGTCGAACACCGGATTCAGGAGGAGCAATGCGGTTCTCGCCCCGGTCGTGGAACTGTGGACCAGCTCTGGACCCTTGGCAGGATCCTTGAGGGTGCTTGGGAGTTTGCCCAACCAGTCCACATGTGCTTTGTGGACTTGGAGAAGGCATTCGACCCTGTCCTGTGGGGGGTTCTCCGGGAATATGGGGTTTCGGACTCCCTGATACGGGCTGTCCGTTCCCTGTATGACCGGTGCTGGAGCTTGGTCCGTTGGACTCCGCCAGGGCTGCCCTTTGTCGCCGATTCTGTTCATAACTTTTATGGACAGAATTTCTAGGCGCAGCCAGGGTGTTGAGGGGGTCCGGTTTGGTGACCTCAGGATTAGGTCTCTGCTCTTTGCAGACGATGTGGTCCTGTTGGCCGCGACCTTCAGCTCTCACTGGATCGGTTCGCAGCCGAGTGTGAAGCGGCTGGAATGAGAATCAGCACCTCCAAATCCGAGACCATGGTTCTCGGCCGGAAAAGGGTGGCGTGCCCCCTCCGGATCGGGGATGAAGTCCTGCCCCAAGTGGAGGAGTTTAAGTACCTCGGGGTCTTGTTCACAAGTGAGGGAAGGATGGAATGGGAGATCAACAGGCGGATCGGTGCAGCGTCTGCAGTAATGCGGACTCTGCACCGGTCTGTCTTGGTGAAGAGGGAGCTGAGCCGAAAGGCAAAGCTCTCGATTTACTGTCGATCTTCGCTCCTACCCTCACCTATGGTCATGAGCTTTGGGTAGTGACCCAAAGAACAAGATCAAGGGTACAAGCGGCCGAAATGAGTTTCCTCCCGAGGGGTGGCTGGGCTCTCCCTTAGAGATAGGGGTGAGAAGCTCGTCATCCGGGAGGAGCTCGGAGTAGAGCCGCTGCTCCTCCGCATTGAGAAGAAACCAGATGAGGTGGCTTGGGCATCTAATTAGGATGCCCAGGATGCCTCCTGGTGAGGTGTTCAGGGCACGTCCCCACGGTAGGAGGCCCTGGGAAGACCCAGGACACGCTGAGAGACTACGTCTCACAGCTGGCCTGGGAACGCCTCGGGTCCCCCAGGAAAGCTGGATGAAGTGGCCGAGAGGGAAGTCTGGGTTTCCCTGCTTAGGCTGCTGCCCCCGCGACCCGACCCCGGATAAGCGGAAGAAAATGGATGGATGGATGGATGGGGTTTAACCCCCAGATCCGCAAACTGAAACAAGCAGAAATTGGCATTCAACCAACCTCAAAAATTCCCATTTAGTCTGGCTGGATAGTCTTAAAATGTATAAGAAGGCCCTCCACCATGCCAGAGCAAACTATTACTCATCATTAATTGAGGAAAATAAAAACAATCCCGGGTTTCTTTTCAGCACTGTAGCCAGGCTGACTCAGAGTCACAGCTCCATAGAGCCTTGTATTCCTTCAGCCCTAAACAGTGATGACTTTATGACTTTCTTTAATGATAAAATTATAACTATTAGAGATAAAAATCCATCACCTCTTGCCCTTAACTGACCTGACCCCGGACTCAGGTAGCTTGGATATGGCGGCAAGGCCTGGAATTTATTTGGACCATTTTTCCCCCATTGTCCTTCGCCGACTCTCTACTTTGATTTCTGCATCAACATGCCTGCTAGACGGGGAAGTGACGTGACCATGACCAAGATGGCAGCTTAGCGAGAGAGCTCTTGCCACCTGTGCAGGATTTAATTCAAAAACCAAATATTTAAAGCTAACGTTTAGAGTACAACTTCGGCTGTGACATGTCTAATCCTCAGCCAACCAAGCAGTGTGCTATTTTTACCCGTACGTGCAAGACAGTTACAAAAGCAACTTCTTCAAGCCCAGCAAGCGACAAGGAAGCTAACCACATGGCTAATTTAGCCGAAGTTTTGGGTGAACTTAAATCACTCCGGGCAGACTTTGGAACAAAGCTGGACAACATAGACACTTGTCTGACCGGTATGGCGAACTCCATGGCTGCACTGGAATGCAAAGTAACAGAAATACAACGAGATGTTTCCTCTAATGAAGTACGGATCGATGAAGCTGAACGCCGCATACAGGAGACTGAGGGATCATTCGAAAAAGTACAAACCGCACTTAACTCGGCCACCAAGCGAATCGCTTACCTTGAATCCAAAACTGATGATTTGGAGAACCGAGGGAGAAGGAAGAACCTCCGGCTGCTTGGTATACGGGAGGGAGCAGAGGGACAACAGTCACTCATCGATTTCATCAATGACAGACTACCAAGATGGCTGGGGCTTGCTCCCGACACATCATTCACTTTGGAGCGGGTGCATCGTACACTAGCAACTGGAAATCCCAACCGAAGCAGAGCGATCCTCATCCGCTTCCTCAAGTTTCAGGAGAAGGAGCTCGTTTACCGGAGATCACACATGATGGGGCCAAGATAACATTTGTGCAAGATCTCTCCGCAGAGACTGTTCGGATCCGTCTGGGATTTAACTCCGTCACGAAGTTGTTTCTTGACATAAATGCCTTCCGTGGATTCCAGCACAATCCCTGCAAGCTCAGAGTGCTGCATAACGGCAAGATCCATCTCTTTTCGACACCTCAGGAGGCTGAAAAGTTCTACAAAAGCATCCAGCAACCGGAGTAATCACTACAGGTATGCGTGAACCAGCGATTCAGATAAAGCGCCACTGAGAGTCATTGCCGACACAGCCACGGACTGTAGACTGAGAGGAAAAACAGCTGATATGCTGCGGGCGCCAGCTGATAATTGGAAAGTTCAAAATAAAAGAGTTCAAAGAATTTTTGAAGTAAGCCTTTACTGAAGTCACCTGAGTCACAAAGACATATAAGGCTCATAGGTGTGTCTGGACTTATGTTTATGTTTATGTGCAAATGTGCATATGTATATCAATATTCTTATTTGAGTAGGGACAGTCACAGTTTATTTGGGTCTATATGTGTGCGCGTGTTATATAACCAGGCTGCCATGGTTTGCGTATGAACAGCCGATGTTTACAAAACAAGCGTAGGTGAATATCAATATATATTACGTTAGACAATACAATATTATGTCCTGTAAGAAAATTACTTAAAAATCTCAAGTGCACAGTGGAGGAGCACAGATTGTTCTGTTGAGGGTTCAGGTTAGGTTATGTTAACTAGTTGCTCCTCAAACGTGGATCAACGTTCCCTTAATTTCAACAAAGGGGAAGGGAATCCATTCCAGTTGGAAATGCTAGGGCTGAGTGTTGTGTGTTATTTGGGGATGGGGGGGGGGTGGGTTTTGTTTAATATGTGGGTCTATGTGTACACTTGCATGCTCCTTTTTTTTTTTTTCTTTTCTCCCCCTCGTTATCGTCTTTTCACGTATTTCTTTCTTCCTCTCTGTTTGTTTGGCATTTCACAATGCTGGGATAATAATTTATGGATAAAGAAAAAGATAGTGGTTCGGATATTAAAGTAACAAGTTGGAATGTCAGGGGAGTAAGACAACTGGCTAAACTTAAAAAGGTAATGAACAGGATAAAAAATCTTAAATCTCAAATAGTCTTTTTACAAGAATCACATTTAATTGACTCAGACATACACTATTTGACCAAAAGATGGCCAGGTCAAGTGTTTCATGCTTCCTTTAATACCCATGCAAGGGGTGTGATAATTCTGATACATAGATCAAAACCGTTTCAAGTCACAAACATTGTTAAAGATCCATCTGGAAGGTATATTGTTGTTTCAGGTAATGTTTTATCGCAAAAGTATAATCTTATAAATGTTTATGGCCCTAATGAGGACAACCCATCTTTTTTTGAAAGATTATTTCTCACCATATCTGCTTTAGATGGACTCAGTATTATTCGAGGAGATTTTAACTGTGCCCTTGATCCATCAATGGACAGATCCACCCAAACTGATGCAACTCATGTACAAACTAGGAAAACACTGACTAGTTATATGCAAGATTTAAGATTAATTGAAAATTGGAGAACACAGAACCCCAATAAAAGAGAATACTCTTGTTATTCAAGTTCATATAAAACCCATTCACGCATTGATTATTTTTTAGTTTCTATGTAACTATTAACCAATGTCAAAAAATGCTGGTACAACAGCATCGTAATTAGTGACCATGCAACAATATCTATGGAAATCCACATAGGAAAAATCAGCTGTAGCTCAAGATGGAGGTTGCAGGTATATTTATTACAAGATCCCAATTTTGTTAAATTTGTGGAAGGCTGCATTGACAAATATTTTAAACTAAACACAGATGAAACCACAGTGAGCATTCGGTGGGAGGCATTTAAAGCTTACATAAGAGGAGAAATCATTAGTTACACAAGCTCTAAAGCTAAACAGCGCAACCAAGAACTGAGAACTTTAGAAAATCAAATTAAAAAAGTTGAGACTGAACATTATAAAGATAATGATCCTGTAAAATTAAATAACCTCACAGTTTTGAGAGCGAAATATGATAAATTATCATCTGATAAAGTAGCTAGGAGCCTAATGTGGACTAAACAAACATATTATGATCAAAGGGAAAAAGCAGGCAAATTACTAGCTTGGATAACTAAAAAAATGCAGGCAGAAAGGACAATAAGTAATATAAAATCTAAAACTGGCAATCTAATTACAGATCCATTAGAGATAAACAACAATTTCCGAGACTTTTATGAAATGCTATACAAATCAGAATGTACAGAAATGGGAAAAGGACAGAATACGTTCCTCAACCAATTGAAATTTCAGACAATAACGGATGATGAAAAAAAAAGATTGGATAGCCCATTAACAGCAGGGGAGCTTCTTGAAGCTATAGGGGACATTAATGGTGGAAAAGCACCAGGTCCAGATGGATTACCGATTGAATTTTATAAATCATTTCAAAAGCAACTTGTTAATCCACTTATTGACATGTTTAAAGAATCTTTTATCAAAGGAACTCTCCCAGGCACATTAAACTAGCTTTAATAACCCTTTGTCATGGTTCCTGCATTCTCCTCCTCTCCCTCTCTGCCAGTAACTTTCCACTCACCTTCCTCTGACCTGCTCTACCTTCAAGCCACGCCCACTGCTGCAGCCTGCTCTCCCCACAGCTGCAGCTCATCACCAATCAACCCGGCATTTAAGACACTCCTGTTCACACACTCATTGCCAGATCATCCTCTGCAGTATGAATGTCTTTCCAGCGCTTTCCTACCAGATCCTCCGTTGCCGACTCTGCCTGTTCCCGACCTGCTCTCCTCACCTGATTCCCCGTGAACCTACCTGCCTTCTGTTCCCGACCACGTGCTCTGATTCAGCATTCCGGAAACCTGACGGATTCACTGGTAAAGACCTTTCTGCTCGGCTTCGACGATTCTCCTGCCTGTTCCCAGTTGGTGCTGTTGTTCCCGCGGACGGACTTCCCGGTAACCGAACCCCTGCCTGCCCTCGACCACTCTTCCGCTCGACCCCCGACAACGCTCTCACACGTGTTGTCGGCTCGCGGAGCTACGGGGTTTCCTCGTCACCAGCCACAGTGGGTACAAGCTTCGTGTCTTCACTTCGTGTGACTCCCAGAGACATTGCTTGGGCTCACAGCCCGAAGAACGAACTCTCAGTTTGTAATCTGAACATTATTTGTGTTGGTTTTAATAAAAGTTATTACCAACTGCCAGAGCGTTGTGCTGTACTGCATCTGGGTCCTCAACAAACCTGTTACAGTACGATCTGGCCAGAAATGGACCCAGCAGACTCCGGCGCTCTTCAGTCTCGCCTAGCCCGGGTTGAGGGGATGCTTCAACAGCACGAAGCTCAACTCACCTCGAACGCGGCGGAGGCTTGCCAGTCTGCTTCAGCGTTGGAACGGGCGCTAACACAGTTAGCCACACAAGTGCAACAGATGGCGACCACACTGACTCAACACGCCGCTCCAGCTCCAGGTCCTGCCCAGCCCGCTCACGCTCCTACGTCATCATCCGTCGCCACTCCCGAACCCCGGGTAGGGGCTCCTGAACGTTATGCTGGAGATCCTGAGGGTTGCAATCCGTTCCTGACAAACTGTTCAATCCTGTTTGCATTGCAACCACACACCTTCGCCTCAGAAGCAGCCAGAGTTGCCTTCGCCATAAATCACCTCACGGGTCGAGCTTGCCTATGGGGAACGGCAGAATGGGAGAGGGGCACGCCGGCTTGCTTGTCGTTTCATGCCTTCGCTGAGGAGCTCCGCAAGGTGTTTGGGCCGGTTCCTGTGGGTCCCGACGCCACCGGGGGGCTCCTGAATCAACGTCAGGGCAATCGATCCGTCGCTGACTTCGCCATCGAGTTCAGAACGACGGCTCGACAAAGTGACTGGAACCCGGCTGCCCAGTGTGACGCTTTTCTGAATGGCCTCGCCCCGTACATAAAAGATGAACTGGTTTCGTTTGATCTCCCTCATTCTTTGGATGGTTTGATCGAACTCACTACTCGATTGGACAGGCGCATCCAGGCGAGGAGAAAGGAGCGGCTCCGGGAGGGGGAGACTCGTCGGACTCTCTCCACTCAGCCTGGACCTTCCTCCGGTCTTCTTTCGAACCCCGTACAGGGGGGGACAGAACCCATGCAGGTGGGGCGCACCCGGCTGTCAGCTGAGGAGCGGGAGAGACGACATCGGGGCAATCTGTGTCTGTACTGTGGTCAAGCCGGCCATTTTGCTACATCATTGGGCGCAACCGGATGGAGATGGACCCCGCCAAGGTCTCTGCCGTTTCCTCCTGGCCCGTACCCGACTCACGTAAACAACTCCAGCGTTTCCTGGGCTTCGCCAACTTTTATCGAAGATTCATCCGGGGCTACAGCACGGTGGCAGCTCCTCTCTCTGCTCTCACCTCATCCAAGGTTCCATTTCGCTGGTCCCCGGCCGCAGATGAAGCCTTCCAGCATTTAAAAAGACGCTTCAGCTCGGCACCCATCCTCCTCATCCCTGACCCCGATAAACAGTTTGTGGTGGAAGTCAACGCCTCTGACGTAGGTGTAGGGGCCGTCCTTTCACAACGCTCGGCCGAGGATGGGAAGTTGCATCCCTGTGCCTTCTTTTCAAGGCGACTATCCCCAGCCGAGAGGAATTATGACATCGGGAATCGGGAACTGCTGGCGGTGAAGCTGGCGTTGGAGGAGTGGCGCCACTGGTTGGAGGGTACCCAGGTCCCGTTCTTGGTTTGGACTGACCATAAGAACCTCGAATACATCAAGTCGGCCAAGAGACTCAATTCCCGCCAGGCCCGGTGGGCCCTGTTCTTTGCCAGATTCCTCTTCACGCTCTCTTACAGACCTGGTTCCCGAAACACCAAACCGGATGCGCTGTCCCGGCAGTTCTTGGTGGAGGAGGATGAGGAGGTTTCCCGTTCCGACAGCATTCTCCCTGCTTCCCGTCTCCTGGCCGCTCTCACCTGGGAGTTGGAGGAGCGGATTAAGACAGCGCTGGAGGAACAGCCGGGTCCCAGCTCCTGCCCACTGGACCGTTTGTTCGTGCCACAAGAATTCAGGTCTGAGGTCCTACAGTGGGCGCACGCATCCCGGCTGACCTGTCACCCAGGGGTCGCTCGTACAAGGGAGGTCCTGCAGCGACGTTTTTGGTGGGCAACTCTGGACCAAGATACTAAAGACTTTGTAAATGCCTGCCCGGTCTGCAACCAGAGCAAGACGTCCCGCCAAGCTCCTGCCGGACTCCTGAAACCCTTCCCGATCCCTCATCGCCCCTGGTCCCACGTCTCCCTGGACTTTGTCACCGGTCTGCCACTGTCAGACGGTAATACAGCCATCCTGACAGTGGTGGACCGGTTCAGCAAGATGGCCCACTTCATTGCTCTGCCCAAGCTCCCCTCCGCAGAACTGATGCTGCTCCACGTCTTCCGTCTGCACGGCCTTCCCACTGACGTGGTATCGGATCGAGGGTCCCAGTTTACGTCTGCATTCTGGAAGGAGTTCTGCCGCCTACTGGGAGCATCCACCAGCCTGTCCTCGGCATACCATCCCCAGTCCAACGGCCAGATGGAGCAGATGAATCAGCAGATGGAGACCACTCTTCGCTGCATGGCATCCAGCCAACCCGCCTCCTGGTCCTCCCAGCTCCTTTGGGTGGAATACGCCCACAACTCCTTGGTCAGTTCTGCCACCAGACTCACACCTTTCCAGTGTGCGTACGGCTTCCAGCCTCCCCTGTTCCCGGCCCAAGAGATAGAGACTGCTTACCCGTCAGTGGAGAACTTCATCCGCCGCTGCCGAAGAACCTGGTCTCGAGCCCGGTCTGCACTCCTGCGAACCGCTGCTCGTTACACCTCCGCAGCCAACCGCCGCCGCTCCCAGGCTCCTCCATACCAGATGGGACAGAAAGTTTGGCTCTCCACCAAAGATCTTCCCCTAAGGGTGGAGTCCCGGAAGCTGGCTCCCAAGTTTGTTGGTCCCTTCCCGGTCAAGGTGGTCAACGAGGTCGCGGTCCGTCTCAAGCTGCCCCGCTCCATGCGCATTCACCCGACCTTCCACATCTCCAAGCTCAAGCCTGTCAAGGAGAGCCCTCTGCAGCCCGCCTCCCGGCCTCCTCCTCCTCCTCGCCTCATCGATGGCGCTCCAGCGTACACCGTTCGGCGCCTTCTTCGCTCTCGTCGCCGGGGAAGGGGACTACAATACCTGGTGGACTGGGAGGGTTACGGCCCGGAGGAGCGGTCCTGGGTCCCGGCTCGGCAGATCCTGGACGACCAGCTGATTAAGGACTTCCACCATCTCCATCCTGATCAGCCCTCCCGCGCCGCTCCTGATGGGGGGTCTTCTGCCTCCGCTCCCCCTTCCTCTCCGGTTCCTGGGCCGTCTGGTTTGGGGTCCTGCACGGGGGGTCCCGCCTTGCCGATGGGAGTTGACCCGTCTTCTGATGACGACGACGACATTGGTTCGGAGGGTTCCGAAGAATTCATTCCGGAAACCTGACGGATTCACTGGTAAAGACCTTTCTGCTTGGCTTCGACGATTCTCCTGCCTGTTCCCAGTTGGTGCTGTTGTTCCCGCGGACGGACTTCCCGGTAACTGAACCCCTGCCTGCCCTCGACCACTCTTCCGCTCGACCCCCGACAACGCTCTCACACGTGTTGTCGGCTCGCGGAGCTACGGGGTTTCCTCGTCACCAGCCACAGTGGGTACAAGCTTCGTGTCTTCGCTTCGTGTGACTCCCAGAGACATTGCTTGGGCTCACAGCCCGAAGAACGAACTCTCAGTTTGTAATCTGAACATTATTTGTGTTGGTTTTAATAAAAGTTATTACCAACTGCCAGAGCGTTGTGCTGTACTGCATCTGGGTCCTCAACAAACCCGTTACACCCTTATATTAAAACCAAATAAGCCCCCAACTGAATGCTCATCTTACAGACCAATTAGTTTAATCGGATGTTACACAAAAATACTCTGTAAAGCGCTTTCAAAAAGGTTAGATAAATATCTTCCCCAGCTGATTAATGATGACCAACAAGGTTTTGTACAAATAAGGCAAGGTTACCATAATATTAGAAGAGTTTTGAACATACTTCATGAGAAACATGATGCAACGGACACTGCAATGCTTTCAATAGATGCTTCCCAAGCATTTGATAGAATAGAATGGGGTTATCTTTTTGACGTCCTCCCGAGATATGGACTAGGTGAAGTTTTTCTTAAATGGATTCAGTTGTTGTATACAAACCCAATTGTTGAGATTCTTACCAACAATACAACATCAAAACCCTTTAGTTTACAAAGATCTACCCGACAGGGTTGTCCTCTATCACCACTACTATTTACATTAGCAATAGAGCCTCTAGCTATGGCTGTAAGGGAACACGTGGGAATATCAGGTATTAGAGTTGGGGAGATGGAACATCGTATTTCACTGTTTGCTGATGATAGAATATTTTTCTTGACAAACTTAAGAAATAGTATTCCTAATTTGATAGGATTAATCGAATATTTTGGAGGTTTTTCTGGTTATAAAATTAATAATTCAAAATCTATACTAATGTTCCTTAATAAGGAAGAACGACATAATCCCTTAATAAATACTCCATTTATGACGACAACTGAAGGATTTAGATATCTAGGTGTTAAAATAACTCCGGAATTAAACGAAATAACCATGGTAAACTACAATCCCCTGTTAGAAAAAATAACTGAAGCATTGCTGGTCCACTTTGCCAATATCTATGATTGGGCGAATAAATCTAATTAAAATGACTGTCTTACCACAATTTTTATACTATTTTCAAGCACTCCCACTGCCATTACCAAAGATGTTTTACGATAAACTTAACAAATTATTTGGCCAGTTCATTTGGAATGATAGGAGAGCGAGACTTCGTCTTAAACTACTGTATTTGCCTTATGAGAGGGGAGGGCTTCAACTTCCCAACCTTAGATGGTGTTATATGGCTGCCCAACTAACCTCAGCATCCTACTATTTCTGTACTACAGCGCCTCCTGCCTGGGTGTACATTGAACGTGAATCCATTCCACTACCATTAAGTTCATATATGTACGCTTCAGACCTTAAAACATTAAAAAGATGTACAAGAAACCCTTTCCTTAAAAATACCATCTTAGTCTGGCATGCGTGCTGCATGCCAGACTAAGATGATAATATAGGCATGTCACATATAGGTGACATGCCTATATTATCTCCCTCTTGTGTGGCACACAAAAGGTGTACAGAAAATAATGGATCTTTATGAAGATAGAGTTTTACTTTCTTTTAGTCAATTGTGTCAAAGATATCAAATTCCTAAAAAGCACTTTTTCAAGTATCTACAGCTAAAAAGTTATATGTCATCAAAAAATAAACGGATAATGTATCCACCACCTTTATCACAACTGGAGGAAATAACAATAGCCGGCATAGGAACAAAAGGTTGTGTATCTAAATATTACAGCATATTAGCTGCACATAGTAATGAATCAACACTAGATAAACTAAAGGCGTGGAAAATTGACATACAAGAAGACATTGATGAGACAGACTGGTAGGATGCTTGCTTAAAGGCGCAAAAACAAACAATAAATACAAGGTTCCAACCACTTCAATGTAAGTGGTTGATGAGAATGTACATAACTCCTGTCACACTTCATCATATGTCAGCCAATATTCCGGATATTTGTTCTAAATGTTTGGATGAGAGAGGTACTCTATTCCATTGTTTATGGGAGTGTTCAAAGATACAAAACTTTTGGAGGGATGTTATAAAATGTTTATCAGAAATGTTTAATACCAATGTGCCTTTAAATGCCAAACTGTGTTTGCTTGGAATATATCCAAAGAACTTTCCTCAAACATCGAAGCAGACCATACCACTGGATTTTGGACTATTACAAGCCAGGAGGGCTATTGCACTCTGTTGGAAGAGTATGCATGCTCCTTCATTAGGAATATGGATAAAGGAACTCTTTAGCTGTATAGGATTAGAAAGACTAACATACATTGCAAAGGGCAAACAAAAAGACTTAAATAAGCTTTGGGAACCTTACACGACTGCCATGACAGAGGGGAACTTACGATTCACTTAAGATTCACTTGAGAACACTTGTAAACTGTAGAGGGGAATTTTTATTTTTTTTTTGTTTTTTGTTTTTGTTTTTGTTATGTGTATATGTGTTTTGTTCTGTATTTCGTTAATTTATATCATAATTTAAGTTGATGCAAGTGGGTGTCTGTATCTTATATATGTGGAAAACAATAAATACATTTGGGAAAAAAAAAACATGCCTGCTAGACCCCATCCCAACTAGGCTACTTAAGGAAGCTTTATGTCATGGTGTATACCTGCCTGCCTGCCTCCTCCTCCTCCCCTGCTGCCAGTACTTTTCCACTCACCCTCCCTCTGCTCGCTCCACCTGCAAACCACGCCCACCTACACAGCCTGCTCACCTCACAGCTGCAACTGATCACCAATCAACCCTGCATATAAGCCACTCCAGCACACTCACTCTCTGCCAGATTGTTCTACTGCACTATGCGAGACTTTCCAGCATTATTCTGCCAGACCTTCCGACGCCGACTCTGCCTGTCCCCGACCAACTCTCCTCGCCTGACTCCTCGTGTACCTATCTGCCTTCTGTCCCTGACCACGTGCTCTGTTTCGGCGTTTCGGAATCCTGACTGCTCCACTGGTAACGTCTCCTCTGCCTGGCTTCGTCAACCCTTCTGCTCTCTCCTGATCGGTACTGCTGCCACCGCGGACTGCTTTCCTGGTTATGGAACTCCTGCCTGCCCTCGACTATCCCTGTGCTCACCCGACGACATTCCCTCTCCACGTGTTGTTGGCTTGACGGGCTACGAGGCTTCCTGCTCACCAGCTGCAGCCGCTACAAGGTTCGTGTCTTCTCCTTGTGGGATTCCCAGAGACTTTGTTTGGGCTCTCAGCCTGAAGAACGAACTTTCCGCACCACTGACTTTGAGCAGACTTGTCTTTTATTGTGTTGGTTTAAATAAAGTTTGTTACCAACCGTCCCTGGGCATCAGAGTACTGCATTTGGTTCCAATACACACCCGTTTCACTTTATCCTTATTAGACAATTCTTTTTTAGATATAATCAATGCGTCTTTATTAACGGGCTATCTACCACAGTCCGTTAAAGTAGCTGTCATTAAACCTCTTCTAAAGAAGCCCACTCTCAATCCTGAGATTTTAGCTAACTATAGACCAATATCTAATTTACCCTTTATTTCTAAAATCCTTGAGGAAGTGGTTGCTCATCATCTCTGTGACTTTCTCCAAGATAATAGTTTATTCGAGGACTTTCAGTCAGGCTTTAGACTTCATCATAGTACAGAGATGGCACTAGTAAAAATTAATAACGACTTATTGATTGCTTCTGATTCAGGTCTGGTCTCTGTTTTAATCCTTTTAGAGCTCAGTGCCGCTTTTGACACTATTGACAATCAAATCTTGCTGCACAGAATGGAACACTTAATTGGCCTTAAAGGAACAGCACTAACCTGGTTTAAATCATACTTATCAGATCCTTCCCAATTTGTTCACATCAATGATCAATCCTCCGCACATACTAAGGTCTGCTTCTGAGTGCCACAGGGTTCTGTGTTTGGACCAATCCTTTTTACTTTATATGTGCTTCCTCTAGGCAACATTATTAGAAAACACTCTGTAAATTTTCATTGTTATGCTGATGATACACAAATGTATCTGTGTATGACATCAGATGAAACTGATCAGCTATCTAGACTTCAAACATGTCTTAAGTACGTAAAAGCCTGGATGAGCCGTAATTTCTTGATGTTGAATTCAGACAAAACTGAAGTTATTCTTGGCCCCAAACACCTCAGAAGCTCCTTTTCTAATGATGTAATTTCTCTAGATGGCATTACCTTGCCCTCTAGCACATAAGTAAGGAACCTCAGAGTTTTATTTGATCAAGATTTATCTTTTGCCTCCCATATAAAACAAACTTCAAGGACTGCTTTCTTTCACTTGTGCAACATCGCAAAAATTAGACATATCCTATCCCAGACAGATGCTGAAAAATTAGTACATGCATTTGTCACCTCTAGGCTGGATTACTGTAATTCCCTATTATTTGGTTGCCCCAACAAATCACTTAGGTTGCTCCAACTGGTGCAGAACGCTGCTGCACGTGTTCTAACAGGAACCAAGAAAAGGGATCATATTTCTCCTGTTTTAGCTTCTTTGCACTGGCTCCCTGTAAAATCCAGGATTGAATTTAAAATCTCTTCCTTACTTACAAAGCTCTAAATGGTCAGGCTCCATCCTATCTGTCACAGCTCATAGTTCCTTACCAACCCTCAAGATCACTGTGCTCTGAAAATGCAGGGTTACTTGTGGTTCCCAAAGTTTCCAAATGTAGGATAGGAACCAGAGCCTTCAGCTACCATGCTCCTCTCTTATGGAACCATCTTCCTGTTTCGGTCAGGGAGGCAGACACCGTTTCCACTTTTAAGGGGAGACTTAAGACCTTCCTCTTTGATAAAGTTAATAATTAGGGCTGGCTAAGGTTGCGCGGACCTGCCTATAGTTAGGCTTGCATAGGTTTAACACTGCTCTCTGACCTTTATATTTAAGCCATAATAGCAGTTTAGTGACCCTAATTTCGTTACTGTGCATATTCCTGGAGCACAAGTTTCTTGTGTTCAGTTGAAATCCCTGTCCATGTGACGGGGAGGAGGGAGAGGTGGCTGAGCTTTAGGCCCGATCCGGCGGGGGTGTGTTTAAGTCCTTTGGACACCTCAGTATCAGTGTATGTATGAGATTTGATAATTTCTCACCTGTTGTTATTGTATTATGACATGCATCTGTTTAAATTATTGCTGTGCCTCTCTCCCCCTCATCCCTCTCTCTCTCTTTCCTTTTTGCCACAATTGTATTTCATTTGTTATTTATGACATTTATTGCACGTCTGTCCGTCCTGGAAGAGGGATCCCTCATCATCCTCTGCCGCTCTTCCTGAGGTTTCTTCCTTTTTTTTTCCCCATTACAGGGGTTCTTTTTCAGGAGTTTTTCCTTGGGTGATGTGAGGGTCTAAGGGCAGAGGGATGTCGTACACTCTGAGGTAAACAATGTTTTGTGATAATGGGCTCTACAAATAAAATTGACTTGACCTGACTTGAGTCCTCTCATGAAAGTCATTGGCTAGCTAAATATTATGATGTATGGGTTATAACTGACATTCTGGCTAGTTTGTTGGATGATGCATGTGTGGCAAGGCGAGCGGAATCAAAAGGTTGCTGACAACGCCACCTGGGGGCTTTCACCCCAGGATATAACAGGACTTCATAAGTTACCAGTTTTCGATTTGCAACAAGGCACGCAGGTCAAAATAACTCCACAGGACGAGAGCGTGATTTCCAATTATAAAAATATATTTTATTAAACAATTATTTTTAACCGAGTAACAGACTAAATAAATCAACATAAAAGATGGTAATAATGGTGAGAAATGATGTGAGGAGCCACTTAAAGGAAATAAGGGACAGGGCTGGGGCTTACCACGACAGCGGTAACAAAAAAAGGAGGGATCCAAAACTACACTTCACCCGTGACACTGCAAACCAAAACGTGAAAAAGGAACCACCACCAGGGGAACCGCTGCCGCTCTGGGCCTCAGCACCTGTCAACAGGAAGAAAACAATATTAAAACCATAAAATCAAGGCAGTCCTCACACACAACATAATCAAAAATAACACCCCAAAGCCAAAAGAAACTATACTAAATCGCAAATTATCAAAATCAAGAAAAGAAATATTTCTAAACAATTAATCCGATATAACAGAAACTCAAGCAATAATAATTCAATGAAAAGAAATAACAAATAAATTCAAACAATAAATCCAATATAACACTAAGACGCAATAATAATCCAATAATAATCAATAAATGTCTGCCACTCTAATTTAAAACAGTCTTGGCGGGTGTGGCTCTGTGGCAATAAAAGTTAGGACGCCTCTCTGGGCACGCCCGGCAACTTTTGGCTAGGCTGTGTTGCCACAGCCTTTGACTGCAGTCAACAGGGCCGGATCGGAGAGTCAAATGCAGGCCGTCAAAGCGGCTGGAGTCCCACGAAGAGCCACACGGAGGACAGTTACCCCCGCAGAATGGACGAGAGGGGGTCAGCCATGAGCCAAAACGACGCCGAAGCCAAGATGAAACTAAAAAAAGAAAAAAACCCAGGCCAAAAGGAAGAGCCCGGACACAGAAATAGCCCGGACACAGAAAGAGCCAGGACACATAAAGAGCCAGGACAGCAGCAAGGCTCACAGCGGCGCGTGACGGCCGCGTCTGAGAGAGCAGGATCAGAGATGTCACCGAGGCAGGAGGAGGAAGCGCACACCCCAGACTCTAGCAGCGACAGCCGGGAGAAAACAAATCAGTACACCTCACCCGACCATCGACAGCATAATATATAAAAAAACAGAGAACTGAGCATCTTACCCGCAGAGAGTGCACCACACACACACTGCCCCGAGGGAGACAGCTCGGCTCCAGGTAACACCGCGCTGCCGGACGGAGCGAAACTGAGGTAAGCGCCAGGCCCACAACACAGAATAACTTGAGCAGATCGAGGAGACACAGAGCAGGCATACCTTTGTTTGGAGATTTAACCTGCAAACCAGCGAGACGCCACCACACACGCTGTCGGCTCCGTGAAGGAGGAAGAGGAAGCGGAAAGAACGAGACGGGTCCGACCTGGTCCATTTATAGGCGATGCGCAATTGTCTGCCACACTGCCCCTCACGGCAGGGAGCGCAGCGCTATCCTGCCACATCTACCCCCAGATTTTGCGTCGTCGGCCCGACGATAAGCAGAAAATTACGGAAGCTAACACCAAGGTCTAAAAATGGCCATTTGGGCATTAGACACAGGCTGTGGGGGGCTACCATGCGGGCCTGCAGGCAAGGGAAGATGGTGGGGGTTGGAATGCTGGCCGGCTGTAGCGCGAGCAGTCCGACGCAGAACCTGCTGACTGGTGCTGGGTTGCTCTGAGGGGGACAACGAATGAACGGATGGCACAGTGCCCCTCGATGTAGGAACTGCACTTGAACTAGCCTGAACCTCTGAACGGGTTTTGGCAGAGGGCCGACTCGGACCACCCAGAAGGCAAAGGTGTTTCAGGTACCAAGAGCCACAAGTCACCATCACTAAGGGAGTCAGCCTCCACCTGTTCTGATCTACAAGGCGGTTGGGCCCTAGGAGGGGCTACTAGATTCACATGGCCACGAACAGCCTTCAACATATCTCGATGGACCGTTCGTACCTGGTGCAGATTACGTACGGGAGCAACAGTGTAGACCGCTCCTTGATCTACTGGGGCTTTTAACACCTGGTGAACAACAGAACTCCAGATATCCTGGATTTTATGCCGACCCCTGGCACTATGATCTTTTACATACACCAACTGGCCCACTGGTAGAGGCGCCTCACGAACACACTGATCATGGCGCTCCTTCCGGCGACCAGCAGCAGCCAACAATCGCTCCCGAGCACCCTCAAAAGCCACATTAAGCCTGGCTCGATGCTCCACAACCCAGTCCTGTACTTCCCCACGTACAGGATCCTGAACTCGCCCTAACAGGAAGTCAATGGGAAGACGAGGTTCTCTACCAAACATCAGGTAGAAAGGTGACTCTCCTGTACCCTGATGAGGTGTGGTATTGTATGAAAACAACACTTGAGGCAAACAGGGGACCCAGTCCCGCTTCCTGGAAGCTGGAAGAGTGCGCAACAGGTTATGAAGGGTTCGATTAAACCGCTCACACTGCCCGTTGCCCGCCGGATGGTACGGCGTAGTGCGAGATTTAGCGACCTCATACAAACCACAGAGCTGGTGAATCAAGGCGCTCTCAAAACTCCTACCCTGGTCTGAGTGCAGGCGGCTTGGAACACCAAATTTGTAGAACCACTCAGTAAGGAGGACCTGAGCCACAGTGGAGGCCCGTTGGTCTCGTGTGGGGACAGCAACGGTGAACTTGCTAAAAACATCTGTCATGATCAGGACATTTTCAACACCATTCTTGGGGACGGCTCAAGCAGGGTAAAGTCAACAGCCACAATTTCATTGGGCTCGGAGGCAAGCAAGTGACCCATGTAACTATGTGGAACTGGGCCGGAGTCCTTGGCAACCTGGCAACGCTCGCACTCTTGGACCCACTGTTTAATGTCCGCGGACATCCCCGGCCAATAGCATCGCTGCCTCACCAGGTCGGTGGTCCGATCAATGCCCTGGTGGCCATGCTCCTGGTGTAACCGATTTAAGGTCTCGTGCTGCAGAGCAGCGGGCAAAATCAACTGGAAAAATTCACTCCCGCCATCAGGCTGATAGACCCGTCGGTGGAGCACACCCTCTCTTTCGACCAAGCGGTCCCACTGACGCAACAAAGCCATTGCCGGTTTAGAAACCTGCAGCCTCTCAGCGGGAGTTGGCTTAGCCCGTCTCCGCCAGAACACCAGGACTTCCCCTACAAGGGGATCTGCCTCCTGCAAGGCACAAATATCAGCAGGAGAATGAGATGGAAAAACCGATACCACACTCTGGGTTGCCGCAACTACCGGGTCTGGACGCGCTGTAAGCTGGAGGGCATTGGGGATTGAAGTGCCTGGCACAACACCCTCAGCCAAGCCAGAACCAGACATATACTGCCGAGAAAGTGCGTCAGCGTTGCGATTACTGCGACCTGAACGATACTTGATGTCAAAATCAAATGCAGCCAACTGAGCAGCCCAACGATGCTCAGTGGCTCCAAGCTTGGCGGACTGCAGGTAACTCAACGGATTGTTATCAGTAAAAACCAGACACTTATGGCCCAACAAATACTCACGGAACTTTTCGGTCATGGCCCACTTCAATGCCAAGAATTCTAACTTCATGGAGCTGTAGTTATCCATGTTGCGCTCAGTGGGCCTGAGACCTCGGCTGGCATAAGCCACAGGCTGCACACCTCTGTCGGTCTCTTGGGAGAGCACTGCCCCAAGGCCACTGTGACTAGCGTCGACCTCCAAAATGAAAGGACGAGAAAAGTCGGCATAAGTTAGAACAGGTGCTGACACTAACCTCGACTTCAAGGCCTCAAAACTGGTCTCACACTGGGTCGTCCAAGCAGCACTAAGAGCCTGCTCAGAACCTTTTCTGGACTTCTTGTTGGTAAGCTCAGCCACTAACTTATGCAGAGGACTAGCGAGTTGCGCAAAGCCCTCAACAAAACGCCGGTAGTAGCTAGCAAAACCCAAAAAGGAACGCAACTCAGAGACATGACGAGGCCGCTCCCACTTGGACACAGCCTCAATCTTTTCGGGGTCTGTGGAGACACCCTCACTGGAGATCACATGGCCCAAGTACTTAACTTCCTTCTGGAAGAAGGTGCACTTCTCCAGTTTGGCCTTCAAGCCTTCCTTCTGAAGGCGACCGAGCACAACCTTCAGCCGCTGCAGATGTTGAGACACAGAGGAGGAGAAGATGACAATGTCATCAAGGTACAGAAGAAGAGACTGACCTTGCTGATCCCCAAACATCCTCTGCATCAGCCGCTGGAACGTACTCGGGGCGTTACACAGTCCAAAAGGCATCCTATTGAACTCAAACAGCCCAAATGGAGTGCAAAAGGCAGTCTTGGGCCGATCGGGCTCCGAAACTGGCACTTGGTTGTACCCACTGGCAAGATCAATGGTTGAGAACCAGCGGGCACCACCAAGTGCATCAAGGCTTTCCTCAATGCGAGGCAAAGGGAAAGCATCCTTACGGGTCTTACTATTCAGAAGACGGTAGTCTACGCTGGCGCAAACTGCCGTCCTTCTTACGGACCAAAACAATGGGCGAGGCATAAGGGCTACTGCTCTCCTTAATGACCTGCGCTTCGAGGAGCTGGTTGATGTGAGCTTTTACCGCTTCGTACTCAGAGGGGGGGATGCGACGGTACCTCTGCCTCACCGGGACATCATCCAGGAGCGGAATGTCATGGGAGATGAGGTTGGTACAGCCCAAGTCACCATCATGGGTTGCAAAAACTGAACTGTACTCCTGCAACAAGGACCTCACCTCCCCCTGCTCTTCCTCTGTCAACATTGACAGATCTACCTGTGGAGCAACCCCGGAAATTGAGCTAGAAGCTACGTGGGAAGAGACGGTAGCTGTAGCCTGCCGCACCTCTGTTACCCCTGTGGGTAAACTCACAACTTGGGCGCTGCTGAGAGCACCCAGACAGGTCCGTGGGTACAAGAGAATGTCAGTTGTCCCCACATTGACCACTGGGATGTAAGCCGTACCCCGGACAACACGAACCAAACAGGGGGATGCCAGCAACCCATCTGGCAGACCAGACTCAGGGGGCTCAAACAGCACAGCCTGCTCTGAAAACTGCGAGGAGCAAGTGCTGGCAACAAGCTTCATTACCCCACCAGGGATGCGAAGGGCCCGTTTACCTTGCACCCTGACTGAACCAGTAGGGTGTTTAAGACCCTGGGCTGCAACCTGGTGACATTTCTGAAGGGCCTCAATGACTGGGCCAGGGGCCTGTAACACAGGGGGTGCATCGAACAGAGACCGACCATAGGCCCCAAAAAGATCTTGATAACAACGTCTGATCACGTTCATCCCCAAAACTCCAGGGACTGAGGTCACAGCTTCAGGGGGGTCTTTAACAACCAGGATCCCTAGCAGGACATCACCTTGGCACAAAGGGTCACATCAAGCTCTAAATAGCCAACATACGGAATAGGTAGGCCATTAGCTGCCCGGAGCCGCAACCAATTACAGGACTGCAGGCGATCATGTTCCCAGGATGCAAAGTGCTCCTGAAAGAAACTTTCTGTGATGGTGGAAACCATGGACCCAGTGTCCACCAAGCATGGCACAGAGACATCGCCCATCAAAACATTTGTAGTGGGACAAGAGGACATTAAACCAGACAGTTTACTTCCTTCAGAGCCTGGAGGTGCCCCCACTGAGCTGTGGCTCAGAAGCTCAGCGGGCTTCAGTTTTCCGACGGCTGCTGAGTGGACAAAGCAGGCCTAGAGGGGTGGGAATTTGGCCCCGTAGCAGAGTGAGCCTTGAACACGTGATGGAACACGCTCACCATCACACTCACGGGCAAAGTGCCCGGGCTGCTGACACCTGCGACATATAACTGGGTTGCGTGCTGTCCGACCTTGAGATTGGGGGGCCTGTAAGGCAGCCACGGTGCGGGTTAGATGGTTAAGCTGTTCTTGTTGGCGCTTTAAGAGGTCCATCAGTTCAGTTAAACCGGGCCCCTGTGGGACAACCACCGGGGCCGGGGTGGAGCGACTCTGGACACTAAACTGCAAACCATGAGCAGATGGAAGAGAGCAGCTGCGCCCACGAGCACCTCCAGGAAAACCCTCCCTCTCCCATCTAATGGCCTCCCAGCGCACCTTTAACAATGAAGCTGTGGGCTCGCGCCGGACCATTTGTTTTAATTCACGGCGTAGAGAGCCGTCAAGGACATTCTCTACGAACTGATCGCGCAGCAGAACCTCAGAGTTCGGCATCTTATCAGGGGCGCACTGCTTGATACTCTCCATTAGAGCTAACAAAGCCAGTGAGAACTCCTGCAGTGTCTCACCTTCCTGTTGCTGCCTCGCAAAGAAAGCCTGCTGCAGGGTGACATAAGACAGCGAATGGCCATACAGCTCTCGCAAGATGGAAAAAATGCGAGCTGGATCCTCGCGCTCTACACCCGGTCGAAACCTAATCTCCTCACGCGCCTCTCCCTCCAAATGGTCAAGGATGAAGAGGGCCTGATCAGCAGCAGAGAGGTGGCGGGCTCGCATGCATGTCTGTATCTCCTCAACCCACTCAGCTACACCGATACCTGACCTACCATTAAACACAGGACATCTACGGTCCCTGGGAATCACCACCAGCCGCTCCGTCACAACAGGAGGAGGAGCCTCACTAGCACTAGCACCACTAGTTGTCTCCGAGGACACCGACGCTGCCCCATCAGGGGCCAAATGAGGCGCAGCATGCTCCTGACGGAGTCGCTCGTTGTCTGCCCTTAGCTGCAACACAAGCTCTTTGAGCTGCTGCACTTCCTCCTCCATACCGGCAACAAAAATCTACCCCACCTACCCCTCTGATAGGAAAGAGGGGATGATTTTAAAACAACGACTGTTGCGTTACTGCTGTCTTGGCTCTATAACAAACCCTAGCTAGAAAGCTTACACACAAACACTACAAAATTTTTTTAAAAATGGAAATCACGTCTCTGTCCTTTAAAACTGTGGACCCTGCCGACAACGCCAGATTGTGGCAAGGCGAGCGGAATCAAAAGGTTGCTGACAACGCCACCTGGGGGCTTTCACCCCAGGATATAACAGGACTTCATAAGTTACCAGTTTTCGATTTGCAACAAGGCACGCAGGTCAAAATAACTCCACAGGACGAGAGCGTGATTTCCAATTATAAAAATATATTTTATTAAACAATTATTTTTAACCGAGTAACAGACTAAATAAATCAACATAAAAGATGGTAATAATGGTGAGAAATGATGTGAGGAGCCACTTAAAGGAAATAAGGGACAGGGCTGGGGCTTACCACGACAGCGGTAACAAAAAAAGGAGGGATCCAAAACTACACTTCACCCGTGACACTGCAAACCAAAACGTGAAAAAGGAACCACCACCAGGGGAACCGCTGCCGCTCTGGGCCTCAGCACCTGTCAACAGGAAGAAAACAATATTAAAACCATAAAATCAAGGCAGTCCTCACACACAACATAATCAAAAATAACACCCCAAAGCCAAAAGAAACTATACTAAATCGCAAATTATCAAAATCAAGAAAAGAAATATTTCTAAACAATTAATCCGATATAACAGAAACTCAAGCAATAATAATTCAATGAAAAGAAATAACAAATAAATTCAAACAATAAATCCAATATAACACTAAGACGCAATAATAATCCAATAATAATCAATAAATGTCTGCCACTCTAATTTAAAACAGTCTTGGCGGGTGTGGCTCTGTGGCAATAAAAGTTAGGACGCCTCTCTGGGCGCACGCCGGCAACTTTGGCTAGGCTGTGTTGCCACAGCCTTTGACTGCAGTCAACAGGGCCGGATCGGAGAGTCAAATGCAGGCCGTCAAAGCGGCTGGAGTCCCACGAAGAGCCACACGGAGGACAGTTACCCCCGCAGAATGGACGAGAGGGGGTCAGCCATGAGCCAAAACGACGCCGAAGCCAAGATGAAACTAAAAAAAGAAAAAAACCCAGGCCAAAAGGAAGAGCCCGGACACAGAAATAGCCCGGACACAGAAAGAGCCAGGACACATAAAGAGCCAGGACAGCAGCAAGGCTCACAGCGGCGCGTGACGGCCGCGTACGGAGAGCAGGATCAGAGATGTCACCGAGGCAGGAGGAGGAAGTGCACACCCCAGACTCTAGCAGCGACAGCCGGGAGAAAACAAATCAGTACACCTCACCCGACCATCGACAGCATAATATATAAAAAAACAGAGAACTGAGCATCTTACCCGCAGAGAGTGCACCACACACACACTGCCCCGAGGGAGACAGCTCGGCTCCAGGTAACACCGCGCTGCCGGACGGAGCGAAACTGAGGTAAGCGCCAGGCCCACAACACAGAATAACTTGAGCAGATCGAGGAGACACAGAGCAGGCATACCTTTGTTTGGAGATTTAACCTGCAAACCAGCGAGACGCCACCACACACGCTGTCGGCTCCGTGAAGGAGGAAGAGGAAGCGGAAAGAACGAGACGGGTCCGACCTGGTCCATTTATAGGCGATGCGCAATTGTCTGCCACACTGCCCCTCACGGCAGGGAGCGCAGCGCTATCCTGCCACACATGTGTCTATAAACCAGCGGTTACATTCACACATACTCTCTCTCGAATGGAAAATATCTTTATTGTGAATGAATTTGAATAAAACTTTGATATACATGTAGGAGCCAATCATGCAATTATTTGTGTAAATGATTTTGCTTAAATGATTATTGATTTGATTATTTTGGTTAATTAGTCAGTAGGGCTGGGGCAACGCGTCGACGTAATCGATTATGTGAATACGTCGATTCACATAACGTGCGTCGACGCGTCGTACCGTTTCACACAGCGCGCCTCATAAGAGTGTGAGCAGCACCGAGCATATTGGGTTTCTTTTCGGCGCTCCTGTAACAAGTTAGAGTGTGCACACTGCTCACCTGAGCAGCGCTTGTCAGGCACATCTGAGCTGTGTGTCAGCTGCAGCACATCTACAGAAACTGCTTTAAGCAACAGAAACAATTTTAATGTCAAAATGTAATGCTCTTCAATGACATTTATGCCTTTCATATTATTTTCTACATTTTATGCCTAAAATATTAATCATTCATTCTGGTCAACTGCTACCTCTGCGTACTTTCAGCTACAGAAACCATTTTAATGTCAAAATATTATGCTCTTCAAGGACATTTATGCCTCTCATTCTATTTTCTACATTTTATGCCTAAAATATTAAACATTGAAGTGTAGTTTGAATACACCTACTGGTGCTACTTGGACACGTCATCAGTGAAGTACCCGGGGTCATAGGGTGTTTCGGGTCTTTAATCTTCGGATCCAAAGCCACCGCAAGGCCCTCTGTGCAGCCTCTAGGATGTTTCTGATGGCTCTCTTCAAATGCAGTCTTTTCACTCCAAGGAGTTTGAGGGTTCGCAGAAGTGAATGGCCAGCAAAGCCTCGCCACCTGACCTCGACTGGCTCACAGCGGGCTTTCCAGCCGTTGTTCCGGCACTTGTCAGTTCCAGGATAACCACTTGTTCAGTGGACTCCGATGTTTGTACCACGTCTGGGGGGAGAGAAGTGGTTGTGATGTTGGCTGGGAACTTGAGCTGTCTTCCGAGGTCGACTTGAAGCTGCCAGTCACGAGTTGTGGAGAGGAGCCCCCATTCAGAAAAATGATCCAGGGCCTTAGTAAATATCACAATAATAAAAAGGTATACTACCTTAATAAAATCTCTGAAAATCACTTAAGTGCTTATTTGAGTTGAACATACAAAAATAAATGCTTAAAAATCCAACAGCTAGTTTTCACTTAAATTTACATGTGTTATTTAAGTTGATTTCACAAAAAGAAATGAGTGTTTCAGTAACTAATTATATTTCTCACATATACATAATATTTTCTGTAAATACGAGTGAAAATATTTGAGTATGGAGTAATTATACTGATCAGTTTCAAGAACTTTAATTATTGCTCATTCTAACTCAATAGTCTTCATATCTAACAACAATTTAAGATTTAAGTTTTCATGACGTGCCCCATTCGCGGGCAAAGGGTGGATTCATGGGAAATCTATCCTGCATTTTGCAGCAACACGAGGCAAGCAACGGTCTCACAGACGACCACGGTGAATTTATATGGAGGACTATACGTCGGTAAGTAGAGCACTTGCAATTTTTAAATCAATAGCGACCCTGCCTTCCCTCGTATAACGCTGGGTGTTGTTTTTTTCTTTTAAATACTGTCGCCACCATACTGTTGTGCATAAGCTAACTTTGTTGACAGTTTTCTAGCCACCAAATTGCTAAGCTAAGCTAAGTTAAGTTAACACATGGTTCATTCGGTTAACACACAGTTTCACAGGTAACGGACCATCGGACCGTATAAGTTAAGGTTTCACTGCGCACTCTATCTCTCTCTCTGTGTTTTTGGACGCCGTGTTTTACTCGGTTTTACTTAGTGTTTTTCTAACATGAGGTCGCGTTGACGTCGATGCGCTCCGATGGGAAGCTCTTGTGGGAACAGCCACGTACTGCCGGAGCTCCGGAGCAACAGGCGTTCCTCACAGAGGCTGCAGCCGCCGGCAGAGCTAATAAACACACGCACGCAGGTTTTTTTTTAGTGTTTACCGCCGTCTGATTATTCTTTTTAGGAGATAAACGTTAGTCTCATTGATGTAATCTAACAACTGTGGCCGCCGCATTAGTTTGAATTAAAAGTTTGTTTGTGTTGATGTGAACACAACAGTCAGTGTGGGAGGATGAGCAGCAGCAGAGTGGCCACACCGTGACTGTACTCCCTTTGATGTGTGACTGCAGCCAAGCATGTCAAGCATTGTCAAGCATGTTAAAAATGTTAATGTCTCCTTTACAGCACCAACACTGCTGCAGCACCAAAACTGCTAAAGGAAAGAGGGTGAACAAAGACATAACAGAGGAGGTAAATGGCATCTATTAATAATGTACAGAAGAATTTTATGTTTTTCATATGCAAAAGACCTATCTTTTTCCCCATATTTTTGAAATCTGAACTAAATTACAAATATAAAATTATTCATTAAAATCATTAATTCATGTTTTCATATAAAAATATTCATTCAAATTATTAATTATTTCATGTTTTCCATTAATTATAGTTGTAGATATAATTTACATCAATGTGCATTTTAATTCATTTATTAGAACTGTGTGATAAAAATATTTTAATCCAAAAACTATGTACATGAAATGAAACAGCATTTAATCAGTCTTTTTTTTTTTTTTAAACATTGTAACACTGTTTATCCTCCTTTTTAAGGTGGCGGCCCATGGGCTGGCAATGTAAGCTCTGCACATTTGAGGATTCTTCAAAAGGGGAGCTTCTCAAGCATTATCGAGTCAAGCACGGTACCTATGGTCGTGGCTATTCAGTACCCTGTCTTCATTTAAGCTGTCCTTGCTCCTTTAAAACATGGGGTAGCCTTCGTACACACTTGTCTAGATCCCACAATTCACAGGAAACTGAAGAGTGTGAAGGTGTGCAATCTTTCAGATGTAAAATTTTGACTCGTTTTATCCTTGTACAAAAGACTATTTTCACCATATTAATTCCCATTTGAAAAGACATGAAACCATAGAATGTGCTTATAGTGGATGTGATTTCAAGACTAACATATGTGGAACTTATGCAACGCACAAAAGTAGAAAACACAAGTCCCATTCATGGAAAGACTTAAAGATTGATGTGATCGCAAAGCATCCCGTTGCTACTGAGAATGAAATTGACTTTCTTGTGTTGGAATCTGATGGTCATGTTGATACCACCTTAGAGTTGGATTGTGGAAGGGATACTTCAGGTGAAATAGAGAAAAATATTGGTTCTCTCTTGTTAAAATTGGAAAGCATCTATAATGTCTCTGGCAAGTGTGTTGATGACTTGGTGTAACAGCTTCAATTTATCTGCACGGCATCCACTCAGCATTTTCCAAAGTTAGTGAGTGATATTTTTGCAAAAAATAACTGTGCTGTTGATGAAGCTATTGTTAATGAACTGGTAGACAATCTCTCTAATCCGTTTTCTGCAGCCTTGGGCCCTGACGGCCCCTTTTCTTCTACATTTAAGAGGGTAAAGTATTATAAGGAAAACTTCAGTGTAATTGAGCCAGTAGAGTACATTTTGGATCCAGAGGAGAAAAGTAGCTTTCAATATGTGCCTGTTCTTCTATCCTTACAGCAACTGTTGAAAAATTAAGACATTGTGAAAAGGTTATTGACTAAACAGACTACTCACAGTTGGCATCCTTCCGTGATGGTAAGTATTTCAAGCAAAATGAATTTCATGCTAATGAGGAGTTCAGTATTTCACTTATACTATATGTAGATGATTTTGAAATCTGTAATCCTCTCGGAACTTCGCGCAAAAAACATAAAGTAACAGCAGTGTACTGGGTACTAGCCGATGCACTACCTGAACTGAGATCACAGTTAACATCAATTTATTTAGCTCTACTTTGTAAAGCAAATGATATAAAAAAATTTGGCTATGAAACTGTTCTTTTGTTCGCTTTTGAAGGATCTCACTACATTGGAGAGGGAAGGAGTTTTTTTGCCTCAGGTTGGCAAGAATATCAGAGGTACTGTTTTTTGCGTTTCAGCAGACAACCTTGGAGCGCATTCTTTAAGTGGACTTGTTTTGTATTTGGGACCGTTCTGACTATCAGCAAAAGGAAGTGCATTCAGGAGCTTTTCCACCAAGAACAAAAGAGAACTATGAGTTACATGTTCAGTCTGTAAAGAGAAATCCTGCTCTGGTACACTGTTGTGGTGTGAAGAAAGGTTGTCCCATAACTGAGAAATTAAGTTATTTCCATTTTGTAACTGGGTACCCACCAGACCTTCTACATGACCTTTTTGAAGGCATAATTCCTTTGGAACTAGCACTGTGTCTTAACGTGTTCATCCACAAGAAGTATTTCACCTTGACAGAACTTAACAAGTCCATCACTCAATTTCCATACAAATTTACAGATAAAACGGATTGCCCCCAACCTATCCCAGCAAATTTTGCTTCTCGTAAAAGTATTGGTGGGAACCCCAGTGAAAACTGGACATTGTTATATTGTCATTCATTATTGGTGCAACTATACCCCAGAATGATCCTGCATGGCACATTCTCATGATTTTAAAAGATATAACTGAGCTTGTAGTAGCCCCCATTCATACGGAGGAAAGTATTTGCTACTTGGACACACTGATATCAGAACATCGTCACAGGCTGTTGGAAGTTTTCCCAGATCAAAAATTGATTCCAAAGCACCACTTTTTGGAGCATTACCCTGATTTGATAAGAGGGTTTGGTCCTTTGGTTAGCCTCTGGACTATGCGTTTCGAAGCAAAGCATTCTTTCTTTAAGCAAGCTGTTAGACACACAAACAACTTTAGAAATGTATTGATGTCACTTGCTTCAAAGCACCAAATGAGGATGGCTTACAGTTCACAAGAAAATGCTTTGAAACCTGCGGTATGTGTCACAAAAACATCCTCTCTTCCATTAGAAATACTTGATATGGAAATATAGCAGTCTTTTAAGGCAGTTTATCCAACACACACCTCTGTGAATCTGACCAATGTGGCCATACTCCATGGAACTAAATATGCTGCTGGGATGGTTTTGCCTCATGGGTCAACCGGTGGTTTAACTGATTTTGTTATGATTTCACAGATTGTTGTTGTAGATGACAGTGTCAGTTTCATTGTAAAAATGCTTAACAGCTGGTATGATGAACATTTTAGGGCATTTATGTTGGACCACTCTGGGAAAATGACCCTGGTACAGCATAGTGAACTTGGAGAAACATGTCCCTTGACAGCGTATTTTGTGGGAGGAAAACACATGGTGACATTGAAACGTCACATTATTTACCACTGTTAGGTGATAAGTCTGACTCTTAAATGTCTAACACCTTCCTTCCTTCAGACTGATTTGATGGGGTTTTTTTTCCTGTTTTTGTCCAGATGGATTTGGTTGCCTTGAACGTTATTACAGAGCACCGGAGTGAAAAGCTTACACTGCCCTCAGGAATGCCTAGCACTGTAGAACAATTACATGAAATTGTAAAAGAGACATTTGAACTCACTGATGATTTTGCCCTGCATTACCTGGATGAGGACTTTGGTGATTTTTTCACTCTCCATACTACCAACCAGGTTAAGCACAAGGGAACACTCAAAGTTGTGATCATTCCATCAGTAGTTCTTACATTGACTACTGTGACTGAAAACGAGACAGATGTAATGAATGATAGTTCAACTTCTGCTAGTACTGACCTAACAGCAGATTACCAGACAGATGACACATCAGTGTCTTCACAAGACACTATCATCCTATCCTCCCGTGCAAGCTCTCATACGACATCATGGCCAAAGCAAATCAGCATTCCACTTTTCTCTGTGGCCACAGAGGCAATACTGAGGAATGCCAATGAAGACTTTCTCAAAGATGGTACTGTGCTGAACAGTATTCCGATCAGATGTGAAATCAGGGAAAAATTAGCTGACTACATGTACAGCTACACACCCTACCCCACAGGCCTTCAGATTGGTGAGGTGGCAGAGGCTTTAGTCAGAAAGCATCCATGCCTGACAGAGCTAGGCAGCCGTAACGGCTGGCTTGGGTGGATGTATACTCTTAAGTACAAGATGGGAAATTATAGGTCGAAGCTCCGGAACCTTGGATTTCCTGAGGTTACCTGCAACTCCCTCAAGAACAAGCGCCCGAATGACAGGTCTGCTGCAAAGAACATAAAGAAAGCACGGAAAGGAGAAGTGATATTTCTTCCACACTATCCTGCAGGTGACAGTAAGGAACAACAAGAGCTGAACCGAAACCAACTAATCGCCGAATCAAAGAAGAGAGACAGTACAGTCATCAAGGACTTGATGTGCAGAACTTTTGCACACAGGAGACATGATGTTGTCAACCTACAGATGAGCATCAGTGACATCAAGGACAGGTGGCCTACCTTGTTTAATGTCTCACAAGTGAGCAATTGGAATTCATTCATTAGTACATCGTCACTTCTCTGGAACGGGTGACTTTAAACTCCTCTGTTAGCCCACTGAAAGGAAGGTGCAGCTTGTTGGAATGGCCATATAGGGCAACGCTGCTCAAGGACCGGGGGAGCCCCAGCCATCTCCTGAAAAACTGGCTGATGGACTTCTCAAGAGCCTCTACCATTGTTATTGGTACTTCGTAGACTAACAGGGGCCAGAGTATTCTTGTTAGGACTCCATGCTGGTAGATCCAGGCTTTGAATTTTCCAGGGAGGCCAGATTTGTCAATCGCTATGAGCCAGGTGGACAGTTCGCTCTTGGTTTGCTGTATGGCATCTGAGTCCTTCAGGGAGCTGTCAAAGATCTTGCCCAGGCTCTTGACCGGTTTCTCGGTCGCTGATGGAATCTTGGTCTCTCCTAGGGCAAAGCGGAACCGATCGGACACTTCACCCTTTTCCAGGACCAGAGACCTGGACTTAGCAGGCTAGAAGCTCATCCTTGCCCTGGAGATGAGCCATTCAAGCCCCTGAAGGAGTCACCTGCATCCTGGAACAGACGTTGTTGTCATTGTTAAATCGTCCATAAAGGCTCTTATGGGGGGCTGCTGAGACCCAGATCATGACTTGGGCCCTCTGAATTCCACTTCAGCCGACTTGACAATCCAGTTCATGGCCAATGAGAAGAGGGTTACGGAGATGGTGCAGCCGGTAGTTATTCCCTTCTCAAGGCGATGCAAGGCAGATGTTACTAGGCCTGAAGAGACTCGTGCGCTGAAGTTGTTGTAATAGTCCATGCATACATTTTATGTCTAAAATATTAAACATTGATTATTTTAAACTTTACAGTTGACATCAGCTTCTTCCTATGACATACTTTTGCAGTTCAACTTGTAGCTTCTTCACTTTAAAGCAGTTCAGCTTTCATTTCTGCCAGTTTTTCAGATATTTCCCTCAATTTGTAATACATCTCTGCATATTTAGCTATGAATTTCTGCATTTTCAAACATGCTCTCAAACTGATGAGGTTTAGCTATTAGCATCCACAGGCATGTTCTGCAGGAAATGCATTTTCTAGCTCTTATTTCACCTTCCGTACGTTTTTTTTTATCCGGTAACTAGTTCTGCATACTTTGTGCTATCTAACCCATTCAACCATCAGAACATTCAGCTCATTTGGGGCATGATTGCTATGACTTTTCTCATTTCTACTCTTTATACTTTTTAAAATATTGAGCTTTTTTAAACTTTTTTCCCCATTTAAATTAATGGGGATTTTTTTCAAATTCTCTTTAACCCAGTCCACTTTCAAAGTCTACTGCTTCCGCGTACTTTCAGCTAGAGACTCCATTTAACCTATTAACTGGCCACAAGGCCTTCAGTTCTTCTTGTATGATTCAGCTCTTTTGTATCTTTTACAGTTTTTGAGTTTTGGAGATTTAAGTTTTATGCTCTTTTCAGACGATTTCTGCGTTTATAACGGAGTCAAATGGGGATGAAATGTTGGAGGTCACAGCACGTGACATCACTAATGAGCTCCCGCACTCTGGATATCTCTGTCTCTGCTCTTTCACAAAAATTTCTCAAACAAAGTCTGCTGCCCACAGTTTAAGGTCTTCATACACAATATGTATATCCCAACTTGTGGTGGTCAGAGAAAAGTAGGTTTGAAAGCTGACAACTCAACACAGCTGGCTCAGTGCATCTCCAAAGGAAGAGAGACCCAAAAAAATTCCCCATTTGCTCAAATACAAACTGAGATGAGACATTTCTGGAAATTCTGCTGCAAGCTTTTTCTTAAACAAGGATTTAGGATATGTAGCAGATATTTTTTCAGGCAAATTTGGTATTTCTGTCTTCGTTACGACCTCCTTTTGCCTTCCGTTGTAATATTTTGACTATTTGGTAAAAGGTATGGCTGTTAAAACGAGGAGTTTGACAGGGACATTTCCATGAAATTCAACTGCCTCCTTTGAGCTGACTTGAGAGGAGAGGGGGGAGAGTAGGGGTGCACCTGGCCTCCTAAGTGTCTTTGTTTCTCTGTCTGCCTCAAGTACTGCTCCTTGTTGTGATACAAGTACTGCTACCTTCTCTACTTCCAGAACTACAACTACTATTTCTACGGCTAACACCCATGCTACTAATACTACTAGTATTAGTTCTCCTGTACTTTCTGGTCAACTACTACCTCTGCCTGCTTTAAGCTACAGAAACCATTTTAATGTCAAACTATTATGCTCTTCAAGGACATTTATGCCTCTCATTTTATTTTCTACATTTTATTCCTAAAATATTAAACACTGATTATATAACTTTTCAGCTGACATCAACTTCTTCCTATGACACTCTTGCAGTTCAACTTGTAGCTTCTTCACTTTAAAGCAGTTCACCTTTCATTTCTGCCAGTTTTTCAGATATTTACGTCAATTTGTAATACATCTCTGCATTTTCAGCAATAAATTTATGCATTTTCAGCAATACATTTCTGAATTTTCAAACATGCTCTCAAACTGATTTCAGCTATTAGCATCCGCATGCATGTTCTGAAGGAAATGCATTTTCTAGTTAGTGTGGATGCTTATGCATCCACACTATTGTTATCTGAATCTTAATTGAGTGTGACAGCCTATGTTCTTCTATATCTTTATTATTGGGTGTGAATGCGAAACGTTCACAGCCTATGTTCTTCTACATCTTTATTATTATTATTATTATTATTATTATTGGGTGTGAATGCAAAGCATGTGGTGATGAAATGTTTATGATATCTTTGACTTCACATTTTTCTCTGACCTCCTCTTTAAGTTTGCATATTATCTTAATTACATTTATTGAAATAAATGTGTTCGTGAGGGGAAAAAAGCTATTTATTATTATATGGATGGCTGGTAGATTTTTTTTCGACCAGCCAGATTGGATGGTTAATCAGAGAGTCAGCTGTAGCAGGCAGTAATTTTTTAATAGTCAAAATAACACAGGAAGCTGCTGTCATTTGACTCTTTGCATGGTCCAGTCCGTCTCAAAGTTCACATGCTGCATAAGTGTCATGGCCTGAAGACATCTACAAGTCAATACTTTGTTATAGCTCCACCTACATACAACAGGAAAAAGGCATCTCCAGCCTTGGCTCTACAGTGATAAAACACTAATTCACTGCTGCCTGCAGTGTTGCCCTTTATCAGAGAGACGTGGTTGTGTCAGTCGACATCCAGCGAGTAGCCCCGACGTGCACGGAGGTGCGAGGGCCCGTTTATCGCTGCTTGCAGCTTTAATTATTATTATTATTATTAGGGCCCGAGCACCAAATGGCGCGAGGACCCTCTTGAAACTGAAGGAATTCTTCTTATTATTATTATTTTCTCTCAAATGAATTGCCTTTTTGAGGGCTTTAACATATTCAAGAAGTCATGAAACTTTGCAGACTTATCAGGTCTGGTGAAAAATTTTATATTTTAATGGTCTTGTGCGTGGGTGGGAGGAAATGTATCAGTTGCGCCCCCTACTGATTTTCAACAAAGCAGCCCCCGCAGCATGTTTTACCTAGAGCTTTGAAACTTTGGAGGCCTGTGCAACACTCCAGTACCTATAAAAAAGTCTCCATGGGCCATACCGTAAAACCAACAGGAAGTCAGCCATTTTGATTGAAGTTGTAATTTTGGTGTATTTTTGGCCATTTTCAGGGGTCGTAATCTTGAGAATTTACCAGATTAACTTTAAATGTTATGGCTACCTTCCATAAGACCAGCAAAAGTTGTTCAAATGTTGTTTTCATCACACCGTGTGATCTGTATGAGGCATCTAATTTGCATGTTCTGCCATGAACCAGGAACTTTACAGGAGTGGTATGTAACTCTGCTGTTAATGGTCCAATATGACCCAAACTTCACATGTTTGATAGGAGTCCCACCCTGAACACATCTATATGACAACTTTAAGCGATAATGAGAGCGCCACCTATTGGCACAAGAAAGGCAAAGTTTTACAGTAGGATGTCCAGCTCCTAGCAGGTTGACTCAGCTGATCTCAAAATGGTCTCAAAAAATCTTTAAGACGTTGATGATGCTTGAAAATGAATATTGTGAGTTTTCGTTGAAAGGCGTTCCCGCAGTGGGGTGGACAATTTCGATGTTTCGACATGTGATAGGATGATATTCTGTGGTAGAATTGAGGAGCAGAGACAGCAGTTGAAGCTTCAATCAGGAAACGTTTATTACGAGCACTCGGGTAGACACAGGAATGAAGGAAACATGCAAGTGGCCGTTCGACAATGAACAGAGAAAAGTGATAGTGGTATTTATGCAGTTGTCATGATGTAGATGGTTGGGATCAAATTCTAACATGTCAGGAATTAAGGTTCTTCTGAGAAGTGAGGAATGTGTTTGTGTTAATAAATCTGCTGGCACTGGTCCAACTCAAGTATCTATGGTCAATTTACAGGCACTAAGGCTTCATTATATATGGGTAGCTCTTTACTTAAGGTAGACATTGAGTCTTAAACTAACTGTGGAGGATGCATAATCCTAAAATACATACTAACAGTTCCCCCTTTTTCTTTTTATCTTTTTTCCCTATCATGATACTCTATGCTTTTATAACACTTCACACAAACACACTATAATAACTAGCAAATTAAAACATCATGCATAATAACACTCCAAATAGGTAAATATCATCAGGTTTGTCCCATCCTCTCTTAAGGCGCAGTTGGATTTCTTTTCCTCTGCTAAGTTCTGAGGAACAGAGACCCAGTTTAATTTTAAAAAACCCAGACCTCCCTCTTTCACCTATACCTTCCTCAAACTAAAGATGAGGGAATGGGAATTGTTCCTTCAGATTCTTCATATATGGAGCAGCAACCTCCTAAGATAGTCAAAACATAAGATTAGCGATAATCAGACATCATCATGTACTATATGTATGTAACTGATGAATGTTGCTTAGTCCACATCATCAACAAAATTGTCAGAATCGTCAGAAGACAGGGATGTGAACAATCCGGCTCAGGTGGGGGTATATGTTGATGTTTCTAACCGGATTTTGAATTATGGTCATGTATGTGAGAGAAGAAACAGATTTCAAAATTAGTGCATGGAGAACAGGAAAACAGCAACATACTACTACGGCAACTATTAGAACAATACTTAATATGGGAGCCATAATACTCAAAAGCCATGCGACTGTTGGGTTTCCACTAAAGAATTTAGTAACTGCATCCCATATCTGTGAATTGCTATGACCTGCTGTAGCTCGTGTGTCATTATTACTCCTAATAATTCCTTCCTGTATCTCCTGTAAATTTCTAATTGCAACAGTCAGATTACCTAGACCTTCTGACTCTGAGGGAATATACGTACAACATCCTTCACCTACAATTGCACAAACTCCACCTTAAGAGGCAGTCACAGCATCTAAAGCAATCCTGTTGTCAATAGCATATCTCCAAAGTAAAGATAATTCACTACCAACAGCATGGAAACCCATAAGAGTAGCATTAGTGACTAAAGCTACATCGTTTGTTGTCAACACTATAAAATAATGATTAGCATACTGTAATTCTGTGTTCCAAAATATAGTTTTGAAAACTAATTGAGAATGGGTGTAAAGCTGATAATAATTTGTCAGTGCGTAATAATGAGTTGCCAACTCCACTGGGTCAGTATTTTTAAGATGTATGTATCCCATGACTTCAGACAGCTCTCTCTTTTATCGTGATGCGTTTTCATGACTGGGCAAAAATTCAACAGGTTCAACTATGTAGGTAATGTCATTTAGAAAACATAACCCACATCGTCCCTTAAATAGCGGAGGTAAGTAATTCCAGACATTCATTCCACAACACCAATAAAAACTCTCACCAATAAAAACCTGGTATTATAGCAGTACCTAATTTTTCTAATTGGGCGTAGTCTTCTAAAGAATCAACAGTGTGACGGCATTGAGTTGGCTCCAGGAATCCTAAATTTTGACCTTTTTTGCCTCTAATGGCAAACCATTTAAACAAACATCAAAAACAGCTGAGGACTGAAGTGTAGCTGAAGACAAAATATTATCAGTAGCTAGATCGGCTGGTACTTGAAAAATATGTTTCTTATAAAAACTTAGGCAATCCATTAAAAATGAGTAGTGTTCTGGAACCTTGAGTAGCAAAAATTCTATGGGTTTCATGACCATTTTCCTTGCTAATAGTAATATTAGAATAAATTACATATTGAATCATTTTATGCAAAACACCCCCTATTTTAGATACCATGGCCTTAGTTTTCCCAATATGAATATTGTTAGACCAAATTACAGGTCTAATGAAGGATGTATACTCATCAGGTGCTATTGAATCAGGATGAGTTTGAATCACATAGTGATAGGCCATTACACAGAATGAAAGTAATCCTTTTGGACCTTCAAGAGGTATAGCTACCTTTGGAAATAATTCCTGAGTTGATTGTGGGAGTAATGAGCAGGCATAACAAGATTTTTTTGGTCAGTCTTCGTACCTTTGTCATAAGTGAATTATACCATAAATTAGAAATAAAAGAATGATTAGCGTCTAAAGATAAATCAAATTCTTTGTAAACCAAGTCATCATCATTTTCTTTTATTGTCAATTTTGGATCATATCCATCTGGTAATTGAGAAGGCCATTTGATTGTCTGGGGAGGCTCTTCCCGTTCTGTTTGGTTCCCCACAGTTTCAGTTTTAGGATTAAACTCAACAGTCGTCGGGATCCAGTATGGGGACCAAACCCCTTGCCAATTTGGTGGGATAAAGGTGTATACTTTGTTGCCACAAAGCCAAATAACATGCTCTAAGGCAGGGAAAGGGTAGTTATGTGATATGCCCAAAAATAGCACGGCCATTTTTGTGTTTATTTAATTTAGGCAGCTGGTAAATAATTTCCTTTGTTATGCAGGGATTAATATTGCCCTTGAAAAGCTTAATGATAGCTATATCATTTTATATTGATTGTTATTTTATAACGCAATAAATGTAAGCAGCATCCAGGTGGAACCTTTGTCACGGGAGCAGTGGCACCCCGGGTTGTTTCAGGTGGAAGCTTCCGCCCACACCTCAGACGCAATCTGGATGAAGAACTGAGTGCTCCGTGTTCTCATTGCTGCTGAAATTTATCTGTATTTTCCAGGTCAGTAGACGGCAAAAATAACCAGTCGTGACCTCTCAAAGCCTTACTGCATGTGGACAAATGTTATGAAGGTGTTTTTATGTCGATTTAAGTATTCGTGTGAACTTTAAAAACTTGTAAGTACCGCTACTTTTTAAGGCGGCAGGAACACATGCAGCATCGCGGGTGTGTGGGTTATTTTTCCCTCCGTCAGGTCTCGCAGGCAGGTCGCTAATGTTTATGTACTTTACACAGATTATTACTTGGGCTATCACACATGTAATACCTTACAGCAAACAAGTAATTGGTTGAGTGTATTATATATATAAAATGTTAAGGAGTTAAACTAATTGCTAAGAGATGTTAAGGTGAAATATGAAGTAAGTTAAATGATGAAATGGTTTTTCGTTGAAATTCATATACAACTGAATGTTTTCACCTTTAAAGGGTTTTGTATTTCTCTGTCAGTGAAGGTTTTTGTTTTAAGTGCATTTGTCCAGAGTCGTCGCAGACAAGATGTTGCTGCTCTTAATACAGTTGTGAACTGTTGTAATTTGCATGTTATCATAGTAGCCCTGATTCACTTACATAAAGGTGATAACATGCACTACAAGGTTGCTTTAAAGAGTGCATTCTGTGAGATGAAATGGACTTGTAGGATTCAAGGACATTTATTGCGCTTGTTACAGTTGATAAGGATTGAAACAGAGACTGACATTGAAGACATGCTTGTATGTGTTATTGTGGTTTTGAATAGAGACGCAATCTGGATGAAGAACTGAGTGCTCCGTGTCCTCATTGCTGCTGAAATTTATCTGTATTTTCCAGATCTGTATTTTGGTGCTGTGGTACCAATTTGGGACCCGTAACAGTTAGAAAGTATATACAAATCATACGAGCAACCACAAGTATAACCCGTTATGCTGTATAACTCCTGTTTTCAACCTGTAGCATGCACACATACTACAGGTTGCTTCTGTTGGGCAGCTTTAAGTATAACTGGCTAAAAATCTTTATAATCATCTGAATCTAAAAAACAAAAAATCCTAACAAAAAATTTAGGGGTCAGGTTCCTCTACATGGAATTACAAAAATCGACAGACGGTCTTTCAGATACAGTGCTTAGTACTATAATTTGAGTTGTTAAAATTTCATCTTCTGTAGATTGATAATTTACTCTCACATTTCCATTTCCATTATCAGTCAATACTAATAGGAATACCAGATCTGGGAATCAAATGTTCCATTAAACATTTAACTACATTTTGTGCATTTTCTTTTCTGGTAGGAAAGGCTTCAGGGCATTTTGAAAACCTATCAACAATAACCAAAAGACAAGAAAAACCTTTACATTTTGGCATATGTGTAAAGTCAATCTGTAACGATTGAAAAGGGCCTGTGGGTTTTGGTAAACGGTCATGTTTTGGTGGATTTAAACATGGATTACATCTAGCACAAACTAGCCATCACTGGATAAATTCTTTAGCAACTTTTTCCAAACCTATAGTAAAGAAGATCTTAAAAACATAATTTGTTACTGCTTTATAATTTGCGTGACTCATCCCGTGAACATACGATATTATAGGATTAAAAGCTAATTTTGGCAAAACCACCTGATTATCTGTTGACTTCCATAAATCATCAACATCCTTATAACAACCCTTTGTTTGCCATAGATTTACTTTTTGATCATTTGCCTGTGTTTGAAATTTAGCTTATCCCTTCCAACATTTCTGAAATCTAGCAGCATACTCAGAAATTTGTTCTCCTGGTTTACGTTTACAGTTCAAGATCTGAGTCACATCTCTCTCTTGTGCTGCATTTTTCTTTAAAAACTCAGTAAGCTGTTCAGTGTGTGATTCCTTGTGTTTCCTATATAGCCATGGGAATTTACCATCTAAATATGTTTCCCCATCTACAGGACCATCATTATCATAGTGTAGTGTATCACATTCTTCAATCATGGTTTCAAGTTTTATATTAGGCATAAGTGTTGCCAAAATATATCGCACATCCTTACCAGACATCGAACTATGCATTAAAGCTGTTGTCCACCAATTAATAAATCCCGTCGAATTAATCAGTGGCTGGGGAGCGTCTTGTGTTATTCGTGAAATCTCTACAAGTGTTAAAGATTTTTCAAGGACTTTATCATCAAATATCATGAATGGTGTCACAAGTTTAGCACTGTCTTCTTCTGTCACAGGGAACTCGTTCTTCCTCTTAAAATCACGCCTTAAGTTTTGAATCATATCATATAATTCCTGTGCATCGGCATCAGAAATACTAGATATAAGATCTGGTGAGTTGTATCGTAATGTTTGTTAAAATTTAAGGTTACATTTTTTTGCTGCTCATAATGTTTACTCACTCTTTTAAAAGTTTTAATCACAGTATCAGATATTATGTTTTTATCAACATCTTGTCCTTGTTGTACTACACGGAGTATTTTCTTGAATTTATTATTTAATTCATTATTATTTAATTCATTATATATTATTGAATTTATTATTTAATTCATTCTATAGTATACCTTATTTGTTCCGCAAAAACACAATCGTTATTATTTCCATATTTTTGACCGGTAAAGTCAAAAGCTTTCATGCATCTGTTCATCCATGCAAAAATACAATGTTCACGCCAAGTCTTAACTTTTGAGGATACAGCTTCAGCTGGAAATATAATGTTAGGAGTTACCTTCAAGTTGTCTGTAGTTGATTTAGATGTTGTATTTGCGGAAACAAATAGTAATTCATCATCGGAGTCATATGCCGGTGGAGCAATAAGTGTATTAAACCGTGGGTATAAAGATCTATTATTATCTATCTGTTATTATCGTGAGATCCGGGAGGGGCTCGGAGTAGAGCTGCTGCTCCTCCGCGTTGAGAAGAGCCAGATGAGGTGGCTTGGGCATCTGATTAGGATGCCTCCAGGACGCCTCCCTGGTGAGGTGTTCAGGGCACGTCCCACGGGTAGGAGGCCCCGGGGAAGACCCAGGACACGCTGGAGAGACTACGTCTCACAGCTGGCCTGGGAACGCCTCGGGATCCTCCGGGAAGAGCTGGACGAAATGGCCGGGGAGAGGGAAGTCTGGGCTTTCCTGCTTAGGCTGCTGCCCCCCGCGAAAGAAGCGGAAGAAAATGGATGGATGGATGGATAGATTGTGCTGGTTTTTCTTTTACTCTTTCGGTCTTTGACCACAGTGAAGTTAGTTTTAAGTTGGATATTCGACAGACATTCGCCGCTCCAACACTTCAAGTGCACCCGTATTGCATGCTTGACAGTAAACACACGGAGCAGAGCAGACGGCTGCGGGTGTAGGCTATCTCATGCAGCCTGGGTAATACTGATTTTGAGTCCATTGGTCACATGACCTGGGAGCTATTGAGCTAAAATGCTAATATTTACATATAAAAAAGTAATAAAAATTACAAAAGGTGTAAAATGTAAAAACAAGAGGTGTATCTCATGCAGCCAGTGGAGTACTATCATCCCACACTGATTTTGAGTCCATTGGTCACATGACCTGGGAGCTATTGAGCTGAACTTCTAATGTATTTGGGGGGTGGGGGGGCATTATCCAGTGTTTATATAAATCATCATGCAGCTGTGGTGTCATTGTTGCAAAGGTAAGCCAAAAACATTGGTAGGAATTTTTCTTGTGAGAGATGAATTGATTTGAACCAATATCAGCAAATGAAGCATGAATAGAGTAGATAACATTTTAGCGACAATAGCGCTCATGAGTGTATGTAATTTATTATATGCCCCCCATTATTGTTGTAAGTACCTGCAATATATGTTGTTTAGATGGCAAAAGCCCCCATAAAGGCTTTCCCAGCCATCCCTGACATGAACTTCAGCACATCTAAGAAGGAAATGGCGAAGGAGAGGAGAGATCTGGTGCTCGACATCCTGGAGGCCTCTGGTAAAGGCAAATTAAGCATAATCAAAAATGAGATAGATAGGGATATGGTTAAATAAATGTTTTTGTTTTGTTTTGTTTTTAGTCTTTGATGATCAGGATTGCTGTGCTATGTGTGACACCTTCAAGCCACCAGGACAGGGAACTGCCATTGTACAGTGGGTGAGTGATTGAAAACAGTTAGACACACTGAATTGTTATATAGCCATAAAAACCCATAATAATGTTTAAGTTTCAAATAATAGTAAATAGAAAATTAAAATTAATAAAATATATATTTTATTTTTACCTAAACAGATCCAATGTGATAACTGCGACCGGTGGTTCCATGGCTCATGTCTCTCCATGGACATAGAGGATGCCAAGGACAAAACTTGGAAATGTCCCTTATGCCAATAAAAACAAGGGGCATATGATACAATAAAATAATTGTAGCCCTACTAGTGTTGCATCATGTTATTCAACTGTCTTCATGAGATACACCTCTTGTTTTAACATTTTACACCTTTTATAATTTTTATTAATTTTTTATATGTAAATATTAGCATTTTAGCTCAATAGCTCCCAGGTCATGTGACCAATGGACTCAAAATCAGTGTGGGATGATAGTACTCCACTGGCTGCATGAGATACACCTCTTGTTTTTACATTTTACACCTTTTGTAATTTTTATTACTTTTTTATATGTAAATATTAGCATTTTAGCTCAATAGCTCCTGTCATGTGACCAATGGACTCAAAATCAGTATTACCTAGGTTGCATGAGATAGCCTACACCCGCAGCCGTCTGCTCTGCTCCGTGTGTTTACTGTCAAGCATGCAATACGGGTGCACTTGAAGTGTTGGAGCGGCGAATGTCTGTCGAATATCCAACTTAAAACTAACTTCACTGCGGTTACGCTTTGTACTTTTTCTGACATTTTTTAAAAAATATTTCCAGGCCACTGTTTGCTCATTAATTACCAGGTTTTAAATACATCAGTCATGTAATCTTTATCCCAATTTGGGTTAGGGACTGCAGTATTATCGATTATATATCCGCGAATAAAATCCAGTTTAGATTTATCAGAACTGCCATCCCTAGGGAATCGTTGATCAGTCCATTCAGAAATGTCTGTTAAAAAAGGTTCAACGTCATAAAAACCTAGTTTACTTTGAATCCATTCTCTAGGTGTCATTTGACTCACTGATTTAACAGTGGTATTTTTCACACGAGGGTTCGTTTTGAGCATTTTTTTCATAGCTTTACGTTCTTTTCTAGGTAAATCATGTTCTGATTTATTTTTAATAGTAATTAGCCTTGCAACATCTTACTGGGTTGTGACCCCATGGTTTAACACAATATATTTAGTTTAAAATGTTGTCATGCATAAACAAGATTACAAAACATTGCAAATAAACATATACTTACGAGTCCCGAGAGAAGCTCAATGGGGTGTCTCTTTTTAATTGTTTATTTATTTGTTTATTTCTTAAATTGTTAACTAATTTAATAATGGACTGAATTTACTATGGTTTACTATCTATCAACGCAGTCTGATCAGGACGTAAGCTTAGTTGCCCAAAGTTATTAATGCCTAATCTGTCCGCAACAGGCACTACATCTACAGCAACAAACAACAAAATCAACAACAATTAAAGCGTAGTAACAGAACAGGGGCCGCTCTGCGGTCTACCTTTTCAACGAAGCAGCCCCCGCGGAACGTTTAACCTAGAGCTACGAAACTTGGGTGACATGTGTAACATACCTACAAAGACCTATAAAAAAATCTCTTGGAGCCATGCCCTAAACCCAACAAATTTTTGCCATTTCTAGTAGAGCCCGACTAATTTTTTAATTCGCTGATATTATCAGCCGATACGAGCCTTTTACAGACATAATGGAGGATTTTGTCATCAGCAACCAAATAATGCAGAAAATGATGGCTGGTGGTTTAGAAATTGTGTCTACAGTTTGTCCAGCAGAGTTCGCTCTTACTCCATTTTTAAACTACTCTCAGCACTCAAGCACCTTGTGACAGAGAGAGTTGCAGAACAGTGGAAGGTGGTGCACTATTAACGTGCCGACATTATGCCTATTTAGCGATTTTTGGGACCCTTTATCTGCGTTGTATTTAAAAAGCATCACGACTTATTTATTTTGTTTATAAGACTTATCTAGATCATCAGAGGACATGGGGGAAATATACTGTCATTTACTTACTCCATTGTTGAACTACTCTCAGCACAGAGTGCACAGCAGAGCGAAGTGAAGCAGCGTGTTTTCACGCGATACCCACACACACACACACACACACACACACACACATATATATACATATATATATATATATATATATATATGTATATATATTCTGTTCCAAATAAAAAATGTATTTGACTGTACAGGATCATGTTTTATAAAATTATCTCTTTATATATTCTCTCTTATTATTCTCTATTATACAACAGTTAGTTCCAACCAAGCAATTGGATTGGTCGACAAGCATCCCATTAGCGCTGATACAGGAGTACAACATCACTGGGACTGTTAACTTTTAACTCTGCATGTATCACTCCGCTTCACAGTTGTTACAAATCTGTTAATTAGTGTAAGAGTGAAAGAGGGATATGTTTTGAAAGTTAGACATCTTTATAGTATGGTGTAGACACAGGTTCAAACAGCTAGTCAGCGCTGTTCACTTAGCTGTCACTTGCTCAGGTTGAGGGAGGAGAGAAGAAGAGAGGAGAGAGAGTGGAGTGGGAGGCGAGAAATCACGGGAATTTTGAAGTGTGTCTTGAGCTGACTTGACATGCATTGGAGTTACTAAAAGTGATGAGGAAGCTGGCAGGCAGCAGGCAGCTGTGACAGAGGAGTTTCGGTAAACTGCCGTTCACTGGGGGTAAACCAGCTGTTACAGATGTTACAAGGATGTGCAGTGAGACAGGGACACATTCGCCTTACGCTAACCACAGCCTGAGAGACACTGACATACACGCATGTGCTGTCTGATAGGGGACTTGAGGTGACGGAGATCACGGCATGGAGCAACAAACTGTCCGATCAGACTTATCTGAATCACTCAGGCCGCCAAAGTGTCTGTTAAAAGACTCTTATTTCACTGAAAACACAAATAAATGTTCATGATACAAAGCAGCTGGTCTGTGAATGACATGTAGGATTGACGATGATTGATTCTTTATTTATGTGTCATGCACACAATGTGGCCAACCCTCATGGGTTTGTAAGACACCAAAAGAAAAACTCCATTGCAGCAGTCCCCAACAATTTATCACATTTCAATTCATTACATTTCATTTCATCATCACAGGGATTTAAGACCTTTTGTCTCACAGCTCAGTCTTAAACAAAATATTCTGCCTTCTTTCCCAAGCTTGAAAAGAAAATTTGCAACAAAAGGTTCCTTTCTTGAAGCATAGCTCAAGTTTTTCATAATCATCCAACCAAATGAAGTCAGCATAAAATGACGACATTTTAGTGAAAAGTATATTTCTTAAGTCATCAGACACGGGGCAACAAAACAAAGAGTGACCCTCATTCTCAATATAGCCCACATCGCTCAACAAACAGTCTGTTCTCCTCAGAGTGGCATTCAATCTGCCGGTCTTCAGAGCTAAGGTCTTTGTCTTTTACTTAAATTTTACTTTACATATAGAGTACTTCACATACTATAACCATTTTTTAAAAGACAATAACTTCTTAATTTTGGCTTATACCATATATCAACGGACCATTTTTCTATGTACATACAAAACATCTTGTTCCTTACCTCCTGAATATCACAGAGTAAACTGTTCTAAAAAATCTAAGACAAATCATTCAAAAAAAAATCAAGATTTCAACTCTTTTGCCCAGGGGTGACAATGTGAAATGTCCCAAATGAATACCTTTGATCAGACATCTTCACAAGTCTGTACCAAAGCTGAAATAATTGACACTGATGTCTGATGTTTTGAGGTTCTCATCCCATATCCCCATTAATGGCTAAAACTGAAGTGAATTTATGAACTCCCAAAAAGACACGGATTGCTCTATAATGCACAATGTTTGAACTTGTATATTCACGGAAACCCCAAACACCAGATGCAGTCATACACTGGACACACACGAGTTGTAGGGTTGTGAATAAGTATGGTAACCTAAACTGTCACAACTCTTAACCTTGTTAAGTACAGATCCCAGTGCTCTACCCGCAGACTGAGCAAGAAAATTAACACCATCTTTAAATGTCATGTGCTCATCCAATGTTAAGCCAAGATATTTGTTCTGATCAGTATAAGACAACACAGTTGAGCCCAAATTGAGACCAACAGAGCTTCTCTCCTGGAATTTTTGTCTAAAATGAGCAATTTGTGTTTTCTCTTGATTTACCACTAGTCTCCATTTCAAGCACCAATCTGTAACAATGTCCAACATAAAAAATCTTTTTTGCAATCAGCAAGTAAAACCACATCGTCAGCATACAATAAAATTTTTACAATTTGATCATCAGTTTTAATTCCAATGGAAGAGGCTTTAACCTGAAGAGCTAAATCATTAACATAAATGGAAAACAAAGTTGGAGACTTTACATTTTTCTATTACATTTTTAACCTCTTCTATAGTAAAGTTTGCATTCAAAAACAAATTCCCACTACTGACCTCAGTTTTCATTTCAGATTCCAGTACTTTTTTTTTTAAAATGAATAGTTTCCTTTTGAAAGACCTCATCAAATGAACTCCTACAGCCAGAAAATAAATCTGCAAAGTCGTCACCCCATTTTTGCAGTACAACCCCCAAATCAGAGAGAAAAGTCATCATTTTCTGGCTCTACCGCCATTGGAATATCTTTAGACCTTCTGGGGCCCAACCTGTTGATTTCATTCCAGAACTGCTGAGGACTGTGAGTTTGTAAGTAATCAATATGTAGTGAAAGACCTCTATTAAAGTTGTGTTTCACAGTACGTAACTTACGTAACAGAACGTAAATTGTTTTTCTGCTGATCTTAAACTATCCCATAAGCTCTGCAGATCTTGATTCCAATATGGTTTATATGATTTTCTTACAGCTTTATGACATTTCAATTCCAAATTAACATGCATGTTCAATGCTGAGTATATACATTTGCACAAATTATCATACCATGTGTCCAACTCCTTTTGGCTATTTTTTATATGCCCTAGTTTAACAATAAAGTTGGACAACATGACATTACATTGACTAGAGGACATAAATGAATCATGGAGTTGCCTGGGCACCACAGATTTTTTAATGCATGGTAGCTGTAAATGCTCTTTAGCAAAAGAGGGTCTTATTTGAACCTTTAGCAGAAGTAAAGAATAATCAGGTAATTTACACCTGCTTCCTAATAATAGGAAACCTTCTTCACCTAATCAATCAATTAACTTTTAATTTAGAGTAAAAACACAGAACCTGACACAATTATTCAAACCCTCATTAGGGACAATGATGTAATCTACTACAGATTTTCCTTTTACTGACACTGAGGTAAAGTTATCTTTGCCCAAAGGTATTCTACCATTAATAACACAACATTTTACATTTTTTAAAAACCCAATTAACATTTCCCCGTAAGTGTTGATAATGCAATCTAAATTTATTCTATCACGAATATTATCCACATCACCTATACAATCTCTATTCTAGATTACCGATCCGACTGTGGGGACTGTATATCCCCGCACACACAGATAGCATCAGACAGGCTAAACATCTGAGCTGTTAAATGTCCAAAGAATACAGACAGCACATCAAGTGTCCCACCAGGGACACAAACATTCTGGACCACTGTTACACAGTTATAAAGGACGCTTATCGCGCTGTCCCCTGTGCAGCTTTAGGTCTCTCTGATCACTGTCTGCTTCATCTCATCCCCACATACAGGCAGAAATTAAAAACTTCCAAACCTGTGGTGAGGACAGTGAAGAAATGGACAACAGAGTCAAAGCTGGAGTTACAGGCCTGCTTTGACTGCACTGATTGGGGGGTGTTTGAAGCTGCAACCACTGACCTGAACGAACTGACTGACACTGTGACATCATACATCAGTTTTTGTGAGGACATGTGTGTGCAGACCAAGTCCTTCTGCACATACAGTAACAATAAACCATGGTTCACTGCCAACCTCAGGAAGCTGCGTCAGATCAAAGAGGAGGCCTACAGAAGTGGGGACCGGGCCCTGTACAGGCAAGCCAGGAATCAGCTGACCAAGGAGATCAAAGTAGCTAAGAGGAGCTACAGTGAGAGGCTGAAAAATTGCCTCTCAGCCAGCGACTCTGCGTCAGCGTGGAAAAGCTTGCGGCACCTAACAAACTACAGGAGCCCATCCCCCCACCCTGTAGAAACCCCCAGACTGGCCAACGACCTCAACAACTTCTACTGCAGGTTTGAACAGCAACCTTTCACACCTCTCACCGCCACAAAAGGACTACCTGCACCCCCCATCCCCCCTACCTCGAACATCCTGCCTGCACTAACAATCTGGGAGAGGGATGTGCGTCGCCTGTTCCACAAACAGAAGATCAGGAAGGCTCCAGGACCTGACTCTGTGTCTCCCTCCTGCCTGAGAGTCTGTGCTGACCAGCTGGCGCCCATCTTCACCCGGATCTTTAACCGATCCCTGGAGCTGTGTGAAGTGCCCTCCTGCTTCAAACGCTCCATCATCATCCCAGTCCCCAAAAAGCCCTCCATCACAGGATTTAATGACTTCAGGCCCGTCGCTTTGACATCCGTAGTCATGAAATCCTTTGAGAGACTGGTGTTGAGCCACCTGAAGGACATTACAGGCCCCTTGCTGGATCCCCTGCAGTTTGCCTATCGGGCAAACAGGTCGGCGGATGATGCAGTCAACATGGGACTTCACTACATCCTGCAACACCTCGACACCCCTGGGTCGTATGCAAGGATCCTGTTTGTGGACTTCAGCTCAGCCTTTAACACCATCATCCCCGAAATCCTCCACCACAAGCTCTCCCAGCTCACAGTGCCTGCCTCCACCTGCCAGTGGATCATCAGCTTCCTGACTGACAGGTGGCAGCAGGTGAGGCTGGGCAGCATCACATCGAGCACCCGGTCCATCAGCACCGGTGCCCCCCAAGGGTGTGTCCTGTCTCCGCTGCTCTTCTCCCTCTACACTAACGACTGCACCTCAGGGGACCCGTCTGTGAAACTCCTGAAGTTCGCGGACGATACCACCGTCATCGGTCTAATCCGGGATGGTGATGAGTCTGCTTACAGACAGGAGGTGGAGCAGCTGGTCCACTGGTGCAGTCTGAACCACCTGGAGCTGAACCCGCTCAAGACTGTGGAGATGACAGTGGACTTCAGGAGAAACCCACCCACATTCTCCCCCCTCACCATCCTCAATAACACAGTGTCTACTGTGGACACTTTTAAGTTTCTGGGAACCACAATCTCCCGGAACCTGAAGTGGTCCTCCCACATTGACACAGTCCGGAAAAAGGCCCAGCAAAGGTTATACTTCCTGCGACAGCTCAGGAAGTTTAACCTGCCACAGGAACTGCTGATCATCTTTTACACTGCCATCATTCAGTCTGTCCTGTGCACAGCCATCACTGTCTGGTTTGGATCTGCCACCAGACAGGACAGGATTAGACTGCAACGAACAATCAGAACTGCAGAGAGAATCATTGGGGCCGACCTGTCCTCCATCCAGGACCTTTACCGGTCCAGGATCAGGAAACGGGCAGGCACCATCTCTGCAGACCCATCACACCCCGGTCACAAACTGTTCGAACTCCTCCTCTCTGGAAGGCGTTACAGAGCACTGTATGCCAAGACCACCAGACACAAAGACAGTTTCTACCCCCAGGCTGTCTCTGATGAACTGTAAATAGTCAGAGTGTCAGGAGAGAAAAACAAACAAAACAAAACAAAACAAAAACAAGCAAACAAACAAACAAAAAAAAACAACAAAAAAAACAACAAACAACAAATATATATATATATTTATACTACCTCATGCACAGTGGTTTTTGCACTAACTGTATATTTTTGAATTACATACTGTACATTTTGTATATATTCTCTATCTCTTCCTTTTGTGAATACAATTACATGTCTATGTCTGTCTTTTTTTCTATTTTTCTTATCCCTAACTTATTTCCCTCCCCTGTACTGTGAGCATTGCCAACCCGGAAAAAATTCCTTGTTCCTCATTTGTTGAACTTGGCCAATAAACGTGATTCTGAAAAGAAGTTGGAGCTATTAGATCTCATGGATCCTTCTGGAGGTGAATAGCAGGTAAAAATAACAAAATAATACCCTGAGGACCATTTTTAAACTGAAGTGCTAATATCCCTTCTACAGAATCATCCTTTCCTTGTGAAGAACAGTTTGTTCTTCACAAGGAAACTGACTCCCCCAGATCCTTTCACTGCTTAAATGTGCATCGATCGGTTTTGACCTAACCAGGTGTAAGCCTGCAGATGAATGACGTCATAGCCCTTTAAGTGAGTTTCATTTAGTGAGATGACGTCGGAATTGTGATCGAGTAGTATCTTTTTCCCAAGTTCACAGTTCCAAGCTGTCCAGCCATTTATGTTCCAGTCACTATTGTGACATTGTCATTATTTGGCACAGTAAGATTGTCAGCGATAGAGTGGGCAGCTACCATTCAGTTGTGCATGCTTGCTCCCCTCGACCCACAGCTGGCATTGTTCCCTGGGTTCAGCTGATTGCACCTCATCAGTCTCCCACTGCCAGTCAGGAAATACTCCTCCACATCAGCAGCTCACTTAAAGTTTTGAAGTTTATGTTGATTAGTCTCACTAAGTGTGACTTCGCAGAATGGATGAAAACACGACCATAGTTTTCATTGTTCCTCAGACTGTTTACAAACGCAACACAGCCACTTTATCCTGCTGAGTCTGGAGGTCCACCTTGATTACACCAGGCCCTCCTCCTGTTGGCTTCATTTATTCCGCATTTACAATCTCCGGTATGGGATCACACTGTAATCCACCTGACAGCAAAGATTTCCCTCCATCCGAGGGGATTTCTCCTTCAGCAAAGGGAAGCCCCACAATAACAATGGACACATCCTGAAATTTAGGGAACGGGCACTTAATTTCCTCTAGTTTCGCCTCCATCCTATCCATTCTTGCAGAAAGCTGTCCAACATCCAAATAAAGGTTATCTTGGATTTGCCTTACTTTAATGTCGATCTTGGCTTTCAGCTTTTCTCAGTTCTTTGCAATGACTCACTCAAGAGGTTCCACTTTGGAATCCAAAACTTTTGGAAAAAGGCGTGCAACTCATCAATCAATTTGAGTGAGGTGCTCTGAGACTTGAGTGTCTTAAACTCCTCCCGGTGCAGTCTGAGCTCAGCCAATATAATGTTCATATTGCTATTTTGGACTTCTTTCTTGTCCTTATGCCTTGAAGGCCGGTCTCATTTATCACTCATACTTTTCACAAACAGTAAACTGATTTTCCTACAAAAATGTACGGTGTTTACTTGAAAAATAAACCTCCTTTCACCAAGCTTGTTATCAGCTATTCCTAGACACATGAAAGACTGAACTAACACAAATTAGCAAATGACATTTAGGAAAATGTTTATGTGTTGCTAGGCAACAGTTGTCACATTGTGGAACTATTTGTGTCAGCGGAACCTAGAAAAATCATAATATGAACAAACAAATCATAATCTGTTGTCACTTGTTACTATTAAATGAAAGACGCTTGTAGAAGTGTTGTATAAAAGTAATATCACACTCGAGGTCGTGTACTGTGCTTTATATCATCACGGCTGTGATAATCTTTGACACTCAGCCTGTGGCCTTGTGCCTATGACGGAATCACAGCCGTGATGATAAACGAGCACACAATCACTCCCACTCATGTGATATTGCTTAATTGTTGGAACACTTCAAAGGAGACTCTTCTTGATAAAATATTAGTTCCTCCATGATAAAATTATTAGCCACAGCAGCATGACTTTATGCATGGCTGTGTCTCTGTCAGTAAGCTGGTGGGTCCACTGCTTTAGTCCTAACTAAAAAATCTTTTGGAACACGTATGGCATTTGTAATTGCCTAGATTTGCAAGAACAGCTTTATAACTTAACTTATTTATAATACAGCTTATATGTAGAACTTGTATGTTTGTTAATTGATGGTAAAACTTGCAGATATAGATTTACTGTGCCAGTAGCACAGACTGAGCTCAGTGATAAGGCCGTTGTTTCTTTGAACCTCCAAATATTGTTAATTACTCATGGAAACATTATATTTAGTGCTGCTTTTTAGCGGTGTTACAACTGTAGCCCACGCTGTTACAATTAAGGCCCACGTGTGCTTCATTTGTGACATCAGGCAGCGTCCACTTTAGGTTTAGTTTCCCTCAGTTGTCTCTATCCCAAAAAATTAAAGTTGTTGCTGGCAGTGGACACAAGTCACTTGCCTGAAAATATTACATATGTTGGTATAACAGTCTCTCAGTAAAAAAGGGAAAGATTCAAGATTCAAAGAACTTTATCTATTTTGTCTATCACGTATTGACAGAAAATTGCCTTCACTTGAGGGCTCAAACAACATGAAACAACATGAACTCTCTCTCCCCAACATGGTCTCATCAGGATGCATCATCATGATTTTATTTTATTTAACCTTCATTTAACCAGGAATAGTCTCATTAAAATTCAGAATCTCTTTTCCAAGGGAGTCCTGGCCAAGACAGCAGCACACAGAATTTCACATAAAAGATCAAGTAGAGTGAAAACACAACAGCAAAATTTCAAACAAACAACATAAAAATTCAATTACAAGGAGCAGTCAACAAACTCAAAGCAAACAGCCAATTAGCTCTGAAACCAAACATGAGCATTCAGTGTTCAAAAGGTCCTTGATCCTGTTTTTAAAATCTTCCACATTGATAAAAGAGTTCAAGTTAAGGTTACTCTGTAGCTGACACCAAGATGACGGAGCAAAAACACTAAAAGCACTTTCACCAAAGAGAGTGTGGGCTTGAGGAATGATGTACAAAAGTTGTCCATGTGACTGAAGGCTGCTACAACTGACAGCCTTAGGAGTCAGTAGAGAGCATGAATAAGAGGGCAGTTCCTGTAAAATGGCCTTATAAAGGAAAACATACCAGTGTTCCAGTCTTCAGTTGGACAGAGAAGACAAACAAACTTTCTCAAACAAATTGCAGTGGTGTTTACAGAAACCTGTTGCACTAAAAGAGAAAAAGGGTTTGTTTCTGTAATACAAACCTAATTTTACCCTGAGCTTTTTTGCAAGAAACTCAATATGATGTTTAAAAGACAGATTGTCTTCTAAAAAAAAACTGAGGTGTTTATAAAACTTGTTTAATAACCTTATTACTTGAAGTAACAATCTGATTTACATTGTCAGCTGTCTGCTTGGACCTTGAAAAGCACATAATTTTAGTTTTTTCAGGGTTTAGTAGAAGTCCTAATTCACAAAGATTCCTCTGAACCACTTTAAAAAGCAAATTGCAGCTCCTTAACTGCACTCGCTAAAGATGAAGCAGAACTATACAAAATAGTGTCATCCACATACATATTAAAGTTTACATTTCAAACATTGCAGCATAAATTATTTATATAGATCATAAATAAAATTGGACGCAAAATGGACTATTGTGGGATACCATTTTGTAAATTAAGAAAACTAGGAGACACACAATCAGCTTGGACACTTTGCATTCTACCACTCAAGTAGTCTTCAAACCACTGAACCGTTTGGGATGACACCCCAATGTTAATCAACCTCTGCAACAAAACATAATGGTCAACTGTGTCAAAGGCCTTTGTAAGGTCTAAAAATGGGGCAGCACAGTATTCTTTTGAGCCTATCGCATTTGTGATGTCATTTAAAACCTTCATTGTTGCAGTGACTGTGCTGATTTTTTTAAACCAGACGCCATGGCTGGCTAAAAAATCCTCTAATTGATTACATTACATAAGCCATTCCAAGACCTTAGCTAAAACTGAGAGTTTAGATATGGGCCTATAATAGTCAGGATAAGATGAATCTCCACCCTTCAATAATGGGACAACATGTGCTGCCTTGTGCTGATTCTTTCTAAACTGAAATACCTATAATTACTCGATGGATTGCCATGAAATTTTGGACAGATATCCACAATCCACTGAGGCCCACAGCAGGTCAAATATTCGCCTATTTAGTTTAATATCTCAACAACTGTTAGATGGATTGCCATGAAATTTTGCTGAGACATTTGTGTGGTTATGGAGATTTATAATGATGAAAAATTATTCTGCACAACTGTACACATTAATTTAAAATTTAAAATGTTTATTTGCTAATTCACAGTATTAATTTCTTCTCACTTTGTCACATTTGTTTTTTAAAATATTTTCATTAATACATTCATGAATTTTATCTCAGTACTTTTTAAAATTAATTTATGTATTAGCTCCAAAGCTCCATAGGTAATTACATTTACCCCGAAATATAACAGCAATAATAAAATTAGGAATATGACATAAATAAACTAAGATCATGCAGAGTTAAATTAACTAAAAAATAACACAATATTATGACTAAGATATATTATCATGGACATTTGAACTTTTTGCCTTCATTACCATTGAGACTGGTTACATAAACAGATTGGCTAGTAAAAACTGCTCTAGAAATTAGTGCAGCGCAGGAAGTAGTTGTTCCTCAGCATCCGGTACAACCTGCCGCTCCTCAGGCTGTACTCAAACATGTAGGATCCGCTGTAGATGTAAGCGAAACCTGTACAACAGAGATTTCATGTTAGTTTTTTCATTTCAGTTTTGCTAGTTTTGCTACTTTGAATGCTACTCACCTCTGTACTGGAAAGCTGCAGTCACACTGCCGGTCAGGCCGGAGAAGGTCTGATCCACTCGCTTGGGGAATCCCTGGTCCATAGTCTTTCTGGCCTCATCATAGCTTAGGAAATACAGACAGTAATTAGACTGATTCACCTCCTTGTAACCCATCATTATACCTAAATCACTCACCTGATTAATGTCACATTATGTCCTCTGAACTCACCTGTAGTAATTGCTGCCTACAAAGAACAGAGTCTTGCCAGATTCCATGTCATGAAGTGCTGCATCAATTTTCTTTACTTTTTTGGGCAGACCAAAACTGGAGAGTGGTTTAGGATAGCCACGTACAAGATCATAGCCACTGAAAGCCCACACCTTCCGATCTGAATTTAGATTAACAACAACATGTACAAGTAAATAATGTATTCTTGAAAACGGTGTCTGATCTTCCGGTAGATAAAGAGATTGCATACCTTGAAAGATAAAGAGTTTGTCTGAATGTGGGTTTTCATAAGCAGCATTGATGTTGGTGGGAGCATTTGGCCAGAAGTTTTTGATGAGACTTTGCTGAGGTGTACTGCTTTGAGGGTAGCTCCGCCAGAAGAAGCTGAAAACACATCATAAGTTAGTCCATAAATAAGCATGTGTGTGAAGATAGAACGTTTTTTAATGCACATCAGCATTCATCTATTTGTTACCTGTCTTTAAAGAAGAGCATCTCTCCTCTCAGCGTGGCCACAGCATCCAAGGTCATGGTTAAATCACAGGCATCAGGGGTAGTAGGAGGCTGAGGATCTTCTATAGAGGGGTCCTTGTCAGGGTTTGGACCTGGAGGTTAAATGAAACCGAGATGTCATGTCATTACAGCTATGCCATTATCAGAAACTGTGCCATTGGTTGTCAGAGATTTTGGTCAAGTGCTGTTTGTGCAACTAGGCATTATTGTTGTAGGCAGTCAGTACTAACCATAGAGAGACTGGATGCCGTTGACATCATCCCGGGGCAGAACGAAGGTGTCTGGGTTGCTGTATGTGTAAATAGGGTACATGAGAGCACCAGGATCATCAGAGTGAGACAAGCCCAGGGAGTGGCCAAACTCGTGGGCAGCTACCATGAAGAGGACGTAGCCTACAGCAGAAAACATAGAATTAAAGGTACATTAGAGCTCCTCTCCATGATCAGAGCATGTCACTGACAGTAGACAGTGAGGAATAACAAACTGACCTGTGTTTGAGCGGAAAGTGAAGGTCTCATCATCATCAAAATGAGCATCTCCTCCAATACCAGGGGCAGGTGCGAAGGCATGGGCAAGAGTGCCATCTGGGCCATCAAAGGGGTAATAATCACCATGTGCTGTTAACAAGAACATACTCATGTCAAGTCCAGCACAGCAAATACAACAACAAGCCATTAACTGAATTAGTTTTAAAAACAGCAAATCCCAACTTGGTTTTCAAAAAGCATCTTAGTGTTACGATCAGCTGTCCAATGTGATTCAAGACACGGAAAACACATGTAGTTAAAAATGCTTTATGGGACATCAAAACAAATAAACTAAGTACAGATAGTAGATAACTGGAAAAGCTATTCTGTACTCACATTGACGGCCAAAGGAGATCATGATGTCAGCAGTGCCGCTGTAGATTCTTGTAAATCTCAGAGGAGTGACTTTGGCCCAAACCTGCAGTGCTTTCTCTATTGAGTCATCGACCTCTGACACAGACATATCAGGTGTGTAGTTCTCAATCCTGTAGGACAGAAAATAGTTAAGAATATTATTAGATAGACGTTCTACAGTTATTCTTTCACATACTCTCGCTCTTTAGATCATTCACCTGTAGGTGAGGCTGTTTTTCTCCCACTTCAGATTGTTTCCAAAAGTGGAGAAGTGAGCAATGTTGCCATCTGGAACCCCACAGCGGGGCTTCTTCATAATCTCCATGGTGTCAGCATCCAGCATCCCAGTGATCTGGAGACCAAAGAACTTCTGCATCTCACTCAGCTTCCTGCTCACTGGGCTGATCCCTCGTCTTATAGTTGGACCTCTCTCCTCTGTTAGGTTAAAGAATTTCTTCAAGTAGTTCTGCAAGAGAGAAGAGGAGTTTGATTCTCTGACATCCAGAATTTCTTAAACAGTGTTTCCACATGCACTTTAATGCAAAATAGTGAAAATGTATGCAGTAAAGACAAAGGAAGAATACATACCTTTGCAAAGTCCTCATCTTGCACAGTAACCTGTTGTACTGGCACACAGTAAGCTGACAGTCCCAGGCTTAGTAGAATGAACAGTTTTAAAGTCTTCATGTTTGGTTAAATTCAACTTGTGTTTCTGTGCTGCAGGCAGCTGTTATATAGGCTGAGGACATGGCATGTTGAGCAACTATGCCCTTGAGTCAGTGACTAAATAATCCTTTTAAGGATATGAGAGGAAGTTGTGCTTTGATTACTCAGCCAACAAAAAAGTTTCCCAAAACAAGACACTGTCATTATGATGACATGACACATTTGTCATAACGGATTATGCTTGGGAAAATTTTCCTGAATCATAACAACATTTTAAATGTACCATAGAAAGTATTACTAGTATACAGTATGTTTTATTTTGCAACATTTATCTCTAATTTTCAACAGTTGTATTGCTAATTGCTAAAAATTCCTGAGGTGGTTGTTACTGTTGAGTTATCTAAAAAAATCAGTCTCAGATGAGAATGAAGATGAAGAATGAGTTAGAAAAAGATATAAACATTTTAAATTTGTATCTGGATCCACAACTGTCTCAACTGCAGTAGATCATGTTACATTTGGTCAGAAAAATGCCTTATATTGCAATGCTAAGCAATCCATTCAAAATGCCCATATTCTATCTGCTGAGGACTGAAGCTCAAGAACAGCAGCTAACTGGATCTGATGATAACATTGTTTTGCCAGCCTTGAAAGAAATGTCTGAATCTGCACATTGATCAAGATGCAAGAAACAAACAAACAAAAAAACGCTCCTTGTTTCATCTCCTAATTTTCCACGCAAGGTAGTTTTTAAATGAGATAGAAGAAATGGATAAATACAATGTCAGGAACAATATTATATGCAATATAACCTTAAATAAACATGTAATTAACAACATTTTATTGATATTGATAAGGGATACAATGTAAAATCACTGATATTTAGGGTGCCAACAACTTTTTCTTTATTTGTGCTTTATTTCATTCTCAAAGACATGCAGACACTCTGAGCCTCTGGATTAGTAATTTTTGGAGGGGTGGTTTTGTGAGTGATGATCCTAAGATTTTTCCAAACCTGTCTGTCTTCAATTGTCTGACTTTGAACTCACAAACCCTCTTCTCCTCCCTCATGCTCTTGTTACTTCTGGTGCAAACACAGACATGTTGTGTCATGTCATTATGAACAAAAGTCCAGTTACTTTACAGATAAAATTTAAAGTTCTGACAGCAATACTTTAAGATGCCTTGAGTTGTTTATTATGTATTGCATCTTTATTCAGATATCAGATCAAAAATTCAAACATTGTTTCATTTTGGTTTAATCATCTTTTCTACTGAAGCTTTCATGTGAGTTTAAGTTAATTAAAGTCACATTATTTTTATAGCATATTAACGGGTGTTGTACTGCATAGAACACTTAAAGTTTTTTTTGCCTGATAAATGAACTGTGTGAGTCATCTAATGGTGGTTATTTTCCACCAGATGTGTCTGTAATAATCTACAACCGCATTGTATATTAGTGTTAGTAGAAAGCTACATTTGGTCACTGTTTCATCATTGTGGACTCGCAGAAGCAGTAATGTGTCTTGCAATGTATTGTTTCATAAAGTTGATCTACACCAGTAGATGCACTCGCAGAGAATGACTATGTTGTAATTAAAAAAAAGCAACATTTTCTTTAAAAAATAGATATGTAATAGAATAGTGACACAGTGATGTGGAGATAGAACCAAACAACTACATACACATACACATACACATACACACATTCACATTTGAGTTTTCTTTCAGGAAATGTTAGGGCCATGCATTATTCATGAACATTTTTAAAACAAACACATCTAGCAATAATATTTGAGTAGAACACATACATTCAAAAAACAAAACATAAATTTTAAAATCAAACACAACACAAAAAACTGTACCGTATGCCATTATTACAACATTACAGACGCACTGAGGTAACATTTCTAACCACTTCCTTGGATTATTCTTCACTTCCCGCATTTGCTATTAGGTACATTGTGGTTATTGCTAAAAATAAGAGTTTTGTAATACTTAGTGTATACACACACAGCTGAAACAGCACAATCATCAACAGCCTACACTGAGTGCTGTCCTTATGTGATCTTCTGTCTGTCACTATTTCATTGTCATCCTCCTCACATTCCAGCAGCTCATTAACTGGGCTGGTAGACACTACATATTTGGAGTTGGAGTTAGATTTGTAGTCGATGTTTCCCTCAAAGAAGTGCACAAGTCCTATTAGGATTGAAGATTCATTATTGTGACACATAAAACGTGCATTTTGAGCACAGTACTCAAAATACATGGCTAATAGTTGTCTGTTAATCTGAGAATACCAGTGCCGATATACAGACCTTTTTAAATAGATGAAGTACCAGCCAGACAGAACAACCCACATTAAATACTATTTCAGCAATGATCCTATAAAATTGTAACTGACACAGACATTTCATTTTTAAATATCATAAACTATCTAAATCAAACTACTTAAAAGCCTCCCTCCTACCTCTCAAATAGACAGAGGAGTAGCTCAGGGCTCTGTTGTAGGTTCCCTCCCATAGATAAAGCACTTTGCACCATACACGTCATACAATGCAATTTATCCAGTACAGTTTACATTGCCACTTTTAATGCAAATTGCCCTCTGTATTATGTTAAATTATGTTGTTTTTTCTGCCTTCTATTTGTTTTTTTCCCTCCCTATTTCTTTTATTTGTTACCTGCAAAGGGACTGCGAATATATTAGCAGTCGTGCTAACTCTAGCATATTTACATTTGTATTTTATACTGATGTTCATTAATATGCCGTATCCCTTTTAGATAAATAAATAAATACATTAATGAACTAGAAAATTTCTGCAGAAATTTTGGAAGGTGCCTGCCGCTGAGGTGTATGTCAGTAGGTGGAGGGGCGTGGCCATACTTGCACACAGGGCCACAAGGGCCAGTTAATGCCAGTTAATACTTATTGGCATCTCTAAGTCGCCACAAGGGCCAAATAAGGGCTCCCTCCACCTGACGGGCCACAGGGGCCAATTAATGGCCCACTTGTGGCCCCCCCTTCGGATAGCCCACAAGTGGTCCCTTTCATTACCAACCGGCATCTTCAATTGGACACAAGGGCCAATAAAGGGCCCTATCCACCTGAGGGGCCACAAGGGCCAATGATGGCAATATAAAGGGTCAGTTAACCATTAATTACTAGTGGACAAGTGGACCAGGCATCACTTTACACTGGAAAAGTTACGCACACACCAGGATGGCTCTGTGTGTGTGTGTGTGTGTATAAGTGTTCGTTGCCATGGTAATTAATGGCCCAACGGCACCCCTCCTCTCCCCTCTCCTCTTAGTTCAGCTCCACGGAGGCAGTTGAATTCAATGTAAATGTCCCTGTCAAACTGGTCCATTTTACAGCCATACCTTTCACCAAATAGTCAAAATATGACATCGGGGAGAGAGGAGGTCGTAACGAACGCAGCCATATCATTTTTGTCTGGAAAAATATCTGCTACATATCCCAAATCACTGTGTAAAGAAAAATTACAAAAGAAAAAAGGCAGCCAATTTCCAGAAATTTCTCATCTCAATTTGTATTGAAGTAACTGGGGAATTTTTGGGCTCTCCCTTCCTTTTGAGGTCCCATGAGCCAGCTGTGTTGTGTTGTCAGCTTTCAAACCCAATTCAGTCCAACCACCACAAGTTTTCCTACGTTGTGTGAACAAATTGTGTACATTGCTAGCTGTGGCAGTTTGTTCAGAAAATTTTTAGGTTATTTTTCAGCTCTTCCACACTCTACCGACAGAGTGGCTTTGATCTTTGACAAGTTGTGTCCAAATTCAGGGTCTGCATCCTTCGGAGGACACAGCCTACACGGTCTACGGAGGCGACTTCTTTGGAGGATTTGCTGATTGGGTCACTAGATGTTCCCGCCTTTACCCCTACGTCACAAAGAAGTTCTGCTGTCAAGGCTCGCGTGCGCAGGAGAGAGAGAGAAGAGAACAGGCAAAAGACGTTGTCAAACAAAGGAAAGAAAGAAATGATGGAGCGGGAACTCATCGTTTTATTTTTTTAATCTATGTTTTAACGCTAATCTTATAAACTATTGTGATGCCGTATTAGGGTTTTTATGTTTATTTATTAAATAAAGTGGTGAGATGTCAGGCTATAATATTCAAATGTACATTGATGTCCAATATTGTTTAGTTAATGTGCAGTACATTAATTTCTACAATGTATTTTGCTGCATTTTTGTTTCACTTTATTTCTATTAATATATTCCAAATTAATAAAGTGACTGATAACCTGATACTGATCATAAGAAAACCGGTTACTTTGATCAAGTGATCAACTAACTCTCTTTCTCTGTATTTATATAGTTATTCATTTAATAGACTGATGAGTGGATAGACAGAATAAGCATGATCTAGCTTAGCTATAAAATTAACTAAAAGGTCTTATTAACTCAAATTAAATAGCTTTTGTTTAAATAACTTTTTTTATCCCCTGTTCTCCTCCTTTCCCAATCCAGACCAGACCCCTGTACTGCAGGATCAACTTGGCCGTTCCTGTGTTGGACAGGTTTTTTGGGCAGGGTGACAGCAGGCAGGACTTCAGGCTGAGCAGAGAGTCTCTGGCAGTCCTGCTGGACCTTCTCCACCAGGAGCGGAGACATGGATGGGGTGCCACAATAGACACCTTGGTGTTCCTCTTGTGGCTGGCAAGTGGGGCGTCATACAGGGTGGTCTCCAGGGTGTTTGGGATGCCTCGCTCCACTGTCCACCGCATCGTCCATCGAGTTAATGAGGAGGTGGTGGCAGTTCGCCACAAAGTCATCTGCCTCCTGAGGACTGCAGAAGACCTGGCGACAGTAACTCATGGATTTGCAGGGCTGGCAAGACACAGAGCTTTTGTAAAAGCTGCTGGAGCAGTCGACAGCTGCAATGTCAGGATCAAGCCACCAAGCGGCCCTGATGGTCACTGTTACAAGAACAGGAAGCTGTTATTATCCTGCAGGCAGTTTGTGACTATCAGGGCCACTTCATTGACACGTACGTGGGCTGGCCGGGGTCGGTGTATGGTTCCAGAGTACTCCGGCACAGCCCACTATACAGGCGGGCCATCTACCCTCCTCCAGGGCAGTTCATCCTCGCAGACGGCGGGTAACCGTGCCTCCAACACCCACTTCCCCTCATCACTCCCTAAAAGTGGCCGGTACAAGGTGAGGGAGCCCAGTGCGCCAACTGCCATCATTCCAGGGCACGCGCTATCATTGAGCGCATTGAAGACCAGGTTTCGCTCCATCTTCTTGCTGGCGCTGGAGGTGCACCACACCTTTGTGCCTCAGGTATGTCATCACTCAACAGGATTTCATTTTAATAGTGAAGCAGAGTAAATCAAAATTTATGATTTTTTTTTTTCCATTTCAGGTCATAACAGCATGTGCCGTCCTGCACAACATCTTCCTGGGGGCAGGAGACATCATGGCCCCACAGGATGAGCTGCAGGACGACATGCAGGATGAGGATGAGGGGGAGAACGGGTTGGAGGCCATCAGTGGTGCTCCGTGGCGGGACCAGCTGTCTGCAGAGATGTCTGCCCTAGAGGAGGCTCACCCTGACCACGACTATCTTTAGTCGGCAAGTAAAATAATTTGAAAGCTGTTATTCCCATTTAAAGTGTTTTGTAGAGTATTTTGTTTGTTGAAATAATTTGTGGTGGGATGTCTTTTGTCTTAATAAGGGAGTGGAGTAGTACTTTGTTTGCACTTTGTTTAATTCTCACCTCTATCTTAAAAAATTATTAGTGAAATGGCAGCCGTCGATTGAGTCAGCCCTGCAAATCCAGTTGATGGACGATGTGGTGGACAGTGGAGAAAAGCATCCCCAAACACACTCTGGAGACCACCCCAGATGATGTCCCAAGGACAGACAGAAGACACCAGGGTCTTCATTGTGGCATCCCATCCAGTCCAGCAGCACTGCCAAGGACTCCTGCTCAGCCTATAACTGTAAATAGTTTTATATTTTGATAAGTGTTTGATAATTTTTTTTGTTAAGCAGAAAATTGTACATAATTTGATGACTTAATCTGTAAATAGTAATTTCTGTTGTACTTTTGTAGTTGTAAATTTTAAGACTGCTCCCTTGTAAATAGTTACAAATGTTTCGATTTTTGTAAATAAAAGAAAAAATTCAATCCCTTGTTACCCTGAAAAGTCACACTTGATGCCATTTGCAAACCATAAATGGTTAAGTTGTAAATACTAAATGGAATAGACAACGTGTTACAAAGTAACAATATTTTAACAAATACAACATAAAATTTTAAATGTGACACTGAACTGTACAAAATAATTTCAATCAAAAATATAAACAATATAAAATAGAACTCGAATAATATTAACAAAAAACAGTAAAAAGAAAAAAAAGAAAAAATCACCGCCTGTCCACCATTCTCTCGAGCAGAGAGAAGAGCCTATCCATTCTCTGTCTGCTCTCCTGTGCTCTCCTGTGCTCTCCTCTGCCTCCCTCTGCAGCCTCATATCCTCCTCAATCAAATTAAGGAGCTTGTCCTCTCTCCCTCTTTCTCTTTCTTGATGGCCGTGGCTGGCTCTCCTCCTCCTCCTCATCGTCCTCATCCTCCTGATCAGCCCCACGGCACTTGGCCCTGGTGTGTCCCCTGGTGTGTCCCCAGTGTGTCCCCTGGTGTGTCCCCACGGCACTTGGCCCTGGTGTGTCCCCTTGTGTGTCCCCAGTGTCCTCATGACAGAGGGGGGGGGACACAGAAGGCACAAACTAGGCACAAACTAGGGCACAAACTAGGGCCAAGTTGCAGCAGTGGGCTTCCAGCTGACCCCCTCACCTGTCCCTGGATCTTTGCAATCCTATGGCAAAGGAAATCAATCATGTCAGCAGCATTTTTAGAAGGTCATTTTTATTTAAAAAGGCCATTATCACAAACCACAGTTTGCCTCGGAGGGCTTTACAGCATAACAGAGTATTTATTAAATTGAATGTGTAAAACAAATAATTTAGTTTTGAAATCATCATCCAAACCTGTACATACTTAGCATTTTTTTTTCAGATTGTCCCATTTTTTTTGCCTGTTGGGGCTCGACCTTCCCCCCAGGCCCATTTTTTCCAGGATTGTTCTAAACACAGAGAGAAGAAAGAGAAAAAGCAAACACGTGATCACATCAGGACAGGACATCAGGACAGGTACAAAATCTCTCAATTAAACATTTACATAATGCCATTTGTTCTTTAGATTATCATTTTACTTTGGGCTTTGTACAGGATTTGGGTTAATTTAAGTAACTTTAACATTCAATATTTATATAATACAAAAGGGCTATTTATTATTGCCTTACCTCCAGCCAACAGTGGCGGTGTTTTTGGCCCTGATGAACAGATGGCCATTCTCGCTACGCAGCTTTATAAAAGTTTCAGTTTGCTTCTTGCTCCCTAAAGCAAGATGAAATGTAAAGCATGACAAACATAAATGTTCTTATGTCGCAAAAATAATATTATTTTTCTTATTATTATTAATATAATTTTAATTATATTGTATTAATCTAATATTCAATCCAAACAGTTATCTAGACTCTACAGTTGCACAGTTTAAATACAGCAGGACTCAAAACTTTAATCTTGGTCTATTTATATACCTCGTGTTATGAAGCATAAATAACATCTCCACAGTCACAAGAACATATAAGTCAACCTCTGGACATCTGACATTTGAAACGGGCAGCAGAGCATCGCTCAGCGGGCTGAGCTCTCCTCTGCTACTGGCAGCACAGCGGGGCTACAGCACTGAGCTGGCTCTAAATAACTAGTATACTAGGTGGCCACATGTTAGCATTACTAATGTCGCAAAGTATAACAGAAATTATGAGGTTTTAAGGTCCCTCTAAGTTTAACATATCTGGTGTTTAATTTTCAAATGAGTAAAAACCCAGTACTTACATTTAAAGTGGACCTTTTCATTACCAACCGGCATCTTCAATTGGCCACAAGGGCCAATGATGGCAATATAAAGGGTCAGTTAACCATTAATTACTAGTGGACAAGTGGATCCATGGATGTATTATAAGGAAGTCTGGATACAGCCGTGGGGGCGGGGCCTCATTCATTCAGCAGTAGTGTACAGCAGTAACAGTAACTTTTAGGCAAGTCCAATCACATGGTATGCATCAGTTCGGAGACTGTACTGGGAGAGGATGAGATGAACACAAATGACACAGTTTTTACAGAAGGAACAAGTTTTGCTCTCTAGCTCCACATCCTGCTGTTCCATGGAAGGCTCCTCCTCCCTTCCTTGTGGGATCTCGCTGGCTGTCCTGACAGTGTAACCCTCAAGAGGGGACTTCTTTAGTCTGTCCCACTGGGATGCAAGGCTGCACAGTTTAGTGCACAGCGTGCCAACTGTAGCTGCACTGTCAAACCTTAGCAGGCATTTGCTTATTTCTGTTGTGTTTGTAACTACATAAAGTTAGAGACAGTCACAGAGCTTCAGTTCACATGCCTGTTTACTGCAGGATGGCTGATTACAGAGAGAACACACATGTATCACTGCACGAACATAAACACCTATCAGATGCGGTGTAGAGCATGAGGGGAAATACTATATCACTCCGCAGAGAGGGTAAGTACATATACTACACTAGAAATGTCCTCTTTTTCCATAGCTTTAATGGATTTCTTGAAGGTTTGGACAAACCGTTCAGCTAGCCCATTTGTTGCTGATGGTGAGGCGCTGACTTTAAATGCTTGATATCATTATTCTTCATGAATTGATTGAACTCCTCTGATGTAAACTGTGGCCCATTGTCACTCACAATTTGTTCAGGCAGGCCATTTCTAGCAAAAATGATCCTAAGAGCACTTACAGTCTTTTCTGATGTGGCTGACTTCATTCATATCACTTCTGGCCACTTGGAATGAGTTTCAACAGAGATCAGGAATATGGAGTTCATTAATGGCCCAGCAAAATCAATGTGCACCCTTTGCCATGGTGGTGAGGCCAAGGGTGAAGGGGAGCCTGAAGTGGTGCATTTTGAACTTTATGGCATCCTGAGCAGCCTTTGGTGAGATCCTCGATTTGCTTGTCTATACCCGGCCACCAAACATAGCTCCAAACTAGACTTTTCATCTTTACTGTGCCAAGGTGTCCTTCATGGAGAGTTACTAACACCCTGGCTCGGAGTTTGGATGGAATCACAACACGTGAGCCACACAGCAGAGTCCCCTGACACACAGAGAGCTGGTGTCGTCTAGCTGAAAACTCTGGGAACTTGGGGTCACTGTGAGCTGGCCATCCTTGTGTTGTGATTTCATACACGTTTGACAATGTAGAGTCATTTCTAGTCTGTCTCTGTATTTCAGCATTTGTCACAGGTAGCTGATCCACCACTGCTGTATGAAAAGCCTCTGCCGGGTTTGAGAGGATGACTTTTCTCCTACTGTTGTTGACAGAGGCAGACGTGACAAACCGTCTGTGTTGCTGTGTTGTTTGGTCGCTTTAAATTCAATATGTGTGGAGTCCCAAGAAAAGTCCCCAACATTGTAAGCGGATCACTGTCATCACTGGGATTCCCCTCTGGGGGTTAAAAATTAACAAGAGGGGCTGATGAGCTGTCACGAGAGAGAACCTTTGTCCATAAAAGTCATGGTGAAACTTTTGAATACCCCAAACCAGACCGAGGGCCTTTCTGTCGATCTGCACGTAATCACGTTCTGCGCTTGTCAGTGATCTTGAAGCGAATGCAATGGAACGTTCAGATTCATCTTTCATTATTTGAGACAAGACACAGCTAATTCCCGAAGGACTAGCATCACAGCCCAGTCTGATAGGATGTGTTGGATCATAATGGCTGAGCAGTTCATCTGATCTTCATCTTCTTTGTGTTTGTCACCGAACAGAACAGAATCGGTGACAAAGGGCAGCCCTGGTGGAATCCAACCCTCACCAGAAACGAGTCTGGCTTACTGCTGGCAATGCGGACCAACCTCCTGCACTGGTCGTACAGTATCAGGGGGTCTGATACCCCATATTCCCGGAGTACCCCCCACAGGACTCCACGAGGGACATGGTCAAATTCCTTCTCCAAGTCCACCAAGCACATGCGGCAAACCTCCTTGCACCCTCAAGGATCCTGCCAAGGGTCCAGAGCTGGTCCACAGTTCCACGACCAGGACGAAAAATGCATTGCTCCTCCTGAATCTGAGGTTCTACTGTCCAATGGACCCTCCTCTCCAGTACATCTGAATAGACCATACTAGGGAGACTGAAGAGTGTGATCCCCCAGTAGTTGGAGCAAACCCTCCGGTCCCCCTTCTTAAAAAGAGAGACCACCATCCCCGATCTGCCAGTCCAGAGGCACTCCCCCGATGCCCACACAATGTTGCAGAGTTGTGTCAACCATGACAGCCCCACAACATCCACCTCTGGGTGGATCTCATCCATCCTCGGGGCCCTGCCAACGAGGAGCTTTTTGACCACCTCGGCAACCTCAGCCCGAGAGCCAGAAGAGCCCACCCCCGAGTCCCCAGGCCCTGCTTCCTCATGGGAAGGCGTGTCAGTGGATTGAGGAGGTCTTCGAGGTATTCCTTCCACCGGTCCACAACGTCCCGAGTCGAGGTCAGCAGTGTACCGTCCCCACCATACACAGTGTTGACTGAGTACCGCTTTCCCCTCCTGAGATGCTGGATGGTGGTCCAGAACCTCTTTAAAGCCATCCGGAAGTCGTTCTCCATGGCCTCACCAAACTCCTCCCACGCCCGGGATTTCGCTTCAGTGACCGCCGTAGCTGTGCTCGGCCTGCTGCTACCTGTCTGCTGCCTCGGGAGTCCCATAGGCCAAGAGGCCAGGAGGCACAAAACATGGCCCACTCGGACTTAATGTCCCCTGCCTCCCCTGCCTGGTCCACTTGTCCACCAATAATTAATGGTTAACTGACCCTTTATATTATCATCATTGGCCCTTGTGGCCCCTCAGGTGGAGAGGGTCCTTAACTGGCCCTTGTGGCCACTTAAAAATGCCAGTAAGTAATTTATTGTCATTAATTGGCCCTTGTGACCTTGTGTGCAAGTGTGGCCACCCCCTCCTCCTCACATACATTAGTGACCCCTCAGCGGCAGGCACCCTTCGAAATTTCTGCTGAAATTTTCTATTTTTTTATTAGGGTGCAATGAACCTATTACTATTCTGCGCAACACATACCCCGAAGTGCATACATGCACAAGTACACACTGAATGCGTTACGTAGCCCCAGCCGTCGCTATCTGTTATTTGTCATACTTATTAGTGTGGATGCTTCAGCAGCCAAACTATTGGTCTTCTTTATTAATGTGGATGCTTTAGCAGCCACACTATTGTTCCTCTTTTCTTTATTAGGGTGCCTGCACTGCATACTATTCTGCATCACATACCCCGAAGTATGTACTACTACACACTAAATGCGTATACTAGTACTCCCAGACTGTCCCACTGCAGCTGCCGCTATATGTTATTCATCATACTTCTTTTTATCAGTGCTTATGCATCCACACTATTGTTATCCAAATCTTTATAAGTGTGGATGCTTCAGCAGCCACACTATTGTTCTTCTTTTCTTTTTCAGTGTGGATGCTTGTGCCTCCACACTATTGTTATCCAAATCTTTATAAGTGTGGATGCTTCAGCAGCCACTCTATTGTTCCTCTTTTCTTTTTCAGTGTGAATGCTTGTGCCTCCACACTATTGTTATCCAAATCTTTATAAGTGTGGATGCTTGTGCCTCCACACTATTGTTATCCAAATCTTTATTAGTGTGGATGCTTCAGCAGCCACATGATTGTTCTTCAAATCTTTATTAGTGTGGATGTATAAGCATCCACACTATTGTTCTTCTTTTCTTTTTCAGTGTGGATGCTTGTGCCTCCACACTATTGTTATCCAAATGTTTATTAGTGTGGATGCTTCAGCAGCCACACGATTGTTCTTCAAATCTTTATTAGTGTGGATGCTTATGCATCCACACTAATAAAGGACTAAAGGAACCTAGTACTATTTGTCGCAACACATACCCCGAAGTGCCTAGACTGCGAAGCAGCTATTAGCATCCACACGCATGTTCCGCAGGAAATGCATTTTCTAGTTAGGGTGCCTGCACTGTGTAGCAGTTCAAGGAACCCCCCCGCAGGGGCCACTTGTGCTGCAGTAATCAGCCGTTGCTATCTGTTATTCGTCATACTTATTTTTATTGTTTTTATGAGTGTGGATGCTTCAGTAGCCATGGGGAATGGGGAATTTTTTCAAATTCTCTTTAACCCACTCCACTTTCAAAGTCTACTGCTTCCGCATACTTTCAGCTAGAGACTCCGAGATTGTGTGTAGATAAAGTGAAAAATGCCTGAGAAAATCCAGTTTGGCCCCTGAGGTGGAGGGGGCCCTTAATTGTCCCTTGCAGCCAATTTTTTGTCGTACATGTCGTAATATGTCGTAAATTACAAATGAAATACAATGATGGCAAAAAGGAAAGAGAAAGAGAGAGGGGAGGAGAGAGGCACAGCAATAATGGAAACAGATGCATGTCATATGACAATACCAATAGGTGTGAAATTCTTAATTGCACTCTATGATGACGGTGAGGGTGATGATAAGAGTCTCATGCGTATATTGATAGGGAGGTGTCCAAAGGCAAGATCACAGCATCGGCGCAACCAGGACCAGACCACGATCAGGGCAAGCGGGGGGTACAGTATCAGTACAGCCACAGCACAAGCACAACCAAAGGCTGTAGAGAAACACATGTCTGCATTAACTGCTGCCAGGTCATTAATGACGTCATCATGTGATTATATGACAGCTTCTGAAAGAGTTCTGCACTGATGACAGCAAGACCACTGATTTCTATGTCTCATTGATAAACGTAGGTATGTTTTAATGACCTGAAGTCATTAAAAAAACAAAAACAAAAACATGCTCTGCAGAAGCAACAGACTGTATAGGCCCAAATAATTATAATACTATTAACCAAAAATGGAGCGGGCCCTGCAGCTGCTGTGTTCACTGTTCACGACTGATGATGATATTGAGCTGTTTTGGTGCGCCCTCCAGTACTGGTGCTATATGCACAGAGCGTTATGGTGCGTGCGTAATTGCGTGCCCCAGTAGCGGAGACTTTTGATATAGTTGATGTCACATCTACACCCGCACATAATCTGCACTCTGTATTCATACTGTACTGTGTACTGCTTAGAGTCGCAGAATGCTGTTCATTATTTGCATCTGCAGGCTTTTTATTTATTTTCTGATCGTAAATTCTTTATTTAATAACCCAGAATGTGGTCATGGTGTCTTTTGAACACTGCAAATTATTTATAGGGCTAAACCCCGATGATCAGGTCAGCCTCCCATGTGACTGAATATAAATGAGAATAAAAAGTGCTTTATGCTGACAGACTGACTCTCTCGGACTTTAACTGTCTCCATCATAAAAATAGATGGAGCAAATCGATCATGAAAAAATAAGACAGTTGACAACTGTTTTTGGCTCTTTTGTTGTTCTGTTTATTGGATAGTGAATCAGGAGATAAATGAAATATCAAACTCCAGAGTGATAAATTTGAGTGTAATCTTTGATCTGTCTTCACTCCGGTGTGAAACTGTCAATCAATAACTGATGGGGGCGTGTCGGCCGATAAAAGACTTCCACGAGGACTGCCTTGGAGTCGCTACTCTCATCACTCCTCAGAGGTCCCTCCCCAATTCTCAATCCTTGGCACAAATAAGCGCTTTGGTACGTCCTTCAAGATGGCACATCAACACCGACTTCCAGTCCAAGCGAGGATCGAGGAGCAAGGAAATTAAAAATAAGAGACTTGGGATCCAGCATGCAACAGTGTAGAACAGCACACTGGCAACCGCTGACAGATAAAATAGCTGCAGGAGTTTCTGACCAGTCCAGCTTGTTGTTAAGCTGCAGGCCAAGGTATTTGTATGAATTAACTATCTCTACATTGTTCCCTTCAGTGGAGATCGGTTGGGACTGTGGGGCAGACTGACGAAAGTCGATCACCTGACCAAGGAGGTTCCTTAAACCGTGTTATCAGAGAACTTCTGTAAATGGCACATGTTGCTGTATTACTGAAAGTCAGAGGTGTAGAGTATAATGTGCACAGGAGAGAGCACCGTCCCCTGTGGAGTACCTGTGTTACTAACCACAGTCTCAGGTAAACAGTTCTCTAACCTGATGTGCTGTGGTCTGTCAGTGAGATAGTCTTTGGTCCAGGACACCTGTCCAGCTTCTCACACAGCATGGAGGGCCTGATGGTATTAAATGCACTGGAGAAATAAAAAAAGTGATTCTCACTGTGCAGCCCCCTGTGTCAAGATGGAGTAGGCCCAGTGCAGTAGGCAAATGACGGCATCCTCAATGCCCACCTTCTCCCGGTAGGCAAACTACAGCGGGTCCTGTGCATGCTGTACCTGGGATCTGAGTATGTGGAGGATCAGCCGCACAAAGGTCTTCATCACATCTGATGTCAGAGCGACTGACCTTAAGTCTCTGAGCCCACTTGGGTTCCCATTCTTGATCTTTGCTACCGGAATGAGGTGGGATGTTTTCCGTAGTGTTGGTACCTTCCAATGTCTCAAGCTAAGGATGAAGATGTGCTGCAGGGGCTCCCCAAGCTCAGCTGCTGCACAGACATTCAGCAGCCTTGGACACACTCTGTCTGGGCCAGCTGCCTTCCTGGGCTTCTGTCTCTTCAGCTCTCTCCTGACCTGATCAGCAGTGATGTAGGGAGGGGGTTGATAGGAGGCTTCTACACTGGTGGTGGTCGCAGCTGCATCAGCCAGGTCAGAGGAGCCCTGAAGAAGCGGCTTTGACAGACTAAGTGGGTGATGGTGTACTCCAATGCCGGTTGTTGTCACAGATGCAGCAGTTACAGTGGCAGCAGCAGTGGTAGTGAGCGTCGCAGTGGCAACAGCAGTGGTGGTCATCCTGGTAGTGGTAATTGTAGCAGCAGCGGTAGAAGTGGTGGTCATTGCAGCAACAGCGGGGGCTGTTGTTGCAGCATAAGTGGTGGTGGTCATCGCAGCAGTTACCACCGCCACAGCAGCAGCTACCACCGCCACAGCAGCAGCAGTGGTGGTCATCATAGTAACAGCAGGGGTAGTTGTTGCAGCATAAGCAGCGGTGGCAGTCGTTGCAGCAGCAGCGGGGGTGGTTGTTGCAGCAGCAGCAGCAGCGTGGTGGTTGCAGCAGCGGTAGTCAGAGCAGCGGTAACGGTGATGGTCAGCGCAACAGCAATGGTGGCACTGAGGAGAATCACTTTCTAGAATGTCTCCAGCTTAAATCTTGTATTCAGAAAAACAATTTTAAATTATTGAACTTGAATCTTAGGCAGGGAGTGGACTAAATTAACATTAATAAATAAAAAAAGTTCAACAAGATAATGTCATATCTTCTTTGACTTCATATCCATGATTTTTGTAAAAAGTGTCCTGGAACCTAAAGTTAGAAAGAAGAAACCAAAGAGGAGACACTGAGGCTAAATACACAACTGAAAAACTATAATACCTTCTGTAGGTTATCATTCAGCTGATCAGCCTCTTTGGTAACTTTGGCATTCTCAACATGAATCAGCTCAGTATTAACAAGGTACCACCCACATTAAATCTGTTTGACAGCTTGGGCCCACAACTGAACCAGGACCAAACCCCTCTGCCTGAACACATTCTAATCACAGGTTTCAGTAACTCTGAGTCAAAGGAAGTGGGCACACTGGGAAAACCCTGCTAATGACACTCTTTAGGGCTCTATTACACGCAGCTTGACACTGACTCATACAATCTCCCAGCTGTCCCTTCAGGCAAAGACTGGATTTGATTACGCCTGAACCTGACATGAAACCCTGTTGTTGCACAATACCTGGCGGATGATTTAAATGTCAAAATATTTGTCAATGGGGGCCAGATTAGACTGTGAAAATACCTGCCAGCTGCTTTTTACATTATATATATTTTTTCTTTAAATCCCATAGAAATGAGACAACTGTTTCATCTTTCAGTGAAAACATAGTCGATTTTCAACGCTCCTGAAAGCTGCGGCCCTTGCTGTTGACTTCATGCTTCTTTGTTGTGGCCATGTTTGCTGCCTTGCAGGAAATATTTGTTGTTAGTTTATTAACAGGTTGCCTATTTATCATCTGTTTATGAAAACACATTAGTTCCACCTGCATAGCTCCTTTTTGCTAAATGTCAAGAAACTATATAAAATCTTCCTAATGTGAGGTAAACAGAGAAATATGCAAAGTAAATTTGCTTGAATAACCAAATGTGATGGGCCACATAAGGTATATTTTGAAAGACAAACTAGGGACAATTTAAATTGTTCTGCAGGCCATGATTGGTCCATAGGCTGGACTTTGGACATGCCTATCTTATCCCAAAAGTCTTCTCAGCATGCACACGGTGCAAATTACCTTGCATTTTGCTCTTACTGATCGTCAAGTAAAAAATCCTTATGAAAAGATGTAAAATTTGTCAAACCCTCATTTTGGTAATATAAGAAATGCCAAATTATTTTAAACTAACTATGAAACATTTTAAAAGGTTTACAGCATCAAATTTTTACATCACATTGATGGTTTAAAATCTGAAAAAACTTAAGAGTGGTTTAAATGCCAGGCAACTGTAGGAGGAAGGGGATTTTCACAGACTGGTCACCATATTGAAGAGGTGTTTTCCTCCTTTTCTCAAAAATACAAAGACAAAGAGAGAGATCTGTGTTTTGAGTAATTCCAGTTTATGATCTCTGTTATGTTATACATACCTCCCTCTGCTTCTCTGTTCCCCAGTGTGTGTGTGTGTGTGTGTGTGTGTGTGTGTGTGTGTGTGTGTGTGTGTGTGTGTGTGTGTTCTACTGTTTCATACAAAGCCTGATTGATGTGTGTACAGCAAAATGTCATTATCTGGATCAATAAATGACAGTTATTTTTCTGTAGCATTACAAATGTGTTTTCGTACAGGAACTTGCAAGAACATAACCAGACTTATGTAACATTCAGCACTGACTGCCTTTACATAACTATGGTAACATATGATATGCAGAGTGGAATGTGGTGTAGCAGATGGATGTTGTACTTATTCTTTCTCTAAAGTTTTCACAGTACACTGAAAAATGTCAAGAAACCCTTGAAATAATATTAAGTGCATACTGTATGTCCATACACTACTTAACTGACTCATGTACAGTGTAAATCTTGATGAAGACTGTCACGTGCAAGAAAAGGTTGTTTAGGAGATTCTTTAGTGTTTTAACAGCCAGATTAGGATGTGTCTAAGACTCTTCTACATGTTCTTTTTGTAGTGAGTTTGCCAATCCCCAGTTGACAAATCAATATCAATGATCAGAGCGCCACATTACATTGTATTCTAAAACAACCCACACATCACACATTTGTCCAGATACAAGTATTTCCCATAATAAGACAGATTCATTCAGCTATCAAACATGGACAGAGGATATCAAATAACACACAAAATAAAATACTGAATTATGGTGCACACACGATAAAAACACAGTAATGGTAAACATAATAATGGTAAAGGCCACCCCATATCATGACAACATACTGCTGTTTCCCTCATATGCTACAAACTTTGGGGAAAGTTATGAAATACAGATTTAATCTTAGTAGGTAGAGAAGCACTAATATTATTTTGTACTAAGTATTTTCATCTATCTTGTGATATCATTAATTAAAAGGTTTTTTTTATACCTTATTGAAACAAACAGTTTTCAAGTACCTCATGTCATGTGGTAAACTTTTGCAGATTTAGCCCAAAATACTGAAAGGATTTTGATCCAAAGGAGTTACGTCTCTTCATTTTGACTGAATTTTGACTTTGCCTGACTATGGTATCAGACTTATATGTCCCTCAAGGATTTCACAGGCTGTTTTTGTGATTGTTGCTGGCACACCTTTTTCTTATTTCTATTTTTTCAAATTGGGCTGCAAGTTGCAATATCTTTATGTGCCTTTTAATCAAAACAGTTTCTGTTTTTTAAAGTGATGGTGAAAAAAATCATGATATGATGCATTTTAAGAGCCAATAGTAGTGTAAGATAAAATAAAAAATATTGACAACAAATTTCACTGGTCCAAAGCTTTCTTTGTCATATAAGTCAGAGCCTGTCAGGAAGATTTAGAAACAGCGAAGAAACAGAGATTGATTTATGCTGGTCTGTCGTTGGCTCAAACATCTGTAAACAGTCTGGTGCCTGGCTGTCAAAGCATGTATACCTGAATCAGAATGTGCTAAACTTAAATTGACTCTTTTATTGTAACATCATCTGAAATAGGTATATGGCACTAAATCTAAAAATTAAAACCACACCACACTGAGGCCGCACTGAGGCCCTTACTTACAAATAAAATATGCTGGAAACAAAGAGAAGAATATCAAATCAATATCTGATCAGCAAATATCATCACTAGATATTTCAAAAAGTAAACCACAATTTGGGATTGAGAAACTTCAGACAACTTCTCTCCACCTTCAGGGTTATAGTCCTCTCATTATGCTCAGTCCTTGTAACATGGTGAGCTGTCTGTGTACCTACGTGTGGAAATGCATGTACAGCATCACAAATGGCATTTATACACTTTGATAACCTGTGGAACCTGTAGGCCGATCCTTGTGACAAACCCATGTGACTAACGAAGACTAAGTGACTAAATCAAATCAGAACCAAACAGTAAGTGACTCCTTGAATGACACACATTTTGAGCTCTGTCCAACACAAACTTGTAGTTTAAACGGCAACAAGCTTTCTGCATACTGTGGTGTCTTTGGTTCACAGTGATGCAAAAAATACTTCCTGAAGGCACAGATAGTTCCTCAACTTCTGTAGAGTGGTTTGTGTGGTAATGTCGAATGTCAACAGTGTGAAGTTAGGTCACACTATGACACATGAAGCTCTTTCATGATGCTCCATTTACAAATACAGTACATTTCCTCTTTTCTCAAGGCTAAGTGTAAAATAGTGGGGCAGATATCAGTGTATCATAATAATAGTTCATTTTGTGATGAAAGCACCAAATTTGGCAGATGTGTTGATAGATATTTTGGGAGCAAAATTAGATATTTGGCCATCACAAAATTTCTCAAAATGGCTGCCACCAGTTGGTTAAACTTTCCTATCCCAGTGGACCCACATGCAATGATGGACATAACCTAAATTCTAGTAACTCAGAACTAAATGAAATACTGCCTCACAATTCTGTGGACTTTTACAGAGTAATTGGTCATATAACTATATCATAATTATACAATATTGTGCCATAAATCAGTGTGCTATTATTTTGCCAGAAGGTTGATGCTGAGCAAATGTGACACAGAGGATTATATATGTTATTGCTCAGTTACTTATGTGTTATTACGTTTGCACATTGTTTTACATGTTTACATCCCCATTCAGTTTCAAGCATTTCGGTTTGAGGTATTAAAGGCAGGAGATCACCCGTGGGTATATAAGCTGTGTGCATGCACTGCATTATTCTTTTGGCAGTTAGCACCTAATACCAGTAACACCACTAAAGACCAGCCAACTCACTGATCGCTTTCCATTTACTCTCTTAGTGCGAGTAAATGTCAGATTGTTGTGCTGAGATTATTTTGCTTTGTTATATTGCTTGAGCAAATGACAGCACTTGGTACTTGGTCCATCAATCAGGGAGTTTGATATGCCACTTTGAAAGGACCATTTCTCATAGTGATGTTGTTTAAATGTCTATAGCCCTAGTGTTGGAAAATGCATGATAGCATTGCAGCAATGGCAGCTTTCCATGTACTTTCATTCATTTCTTTATCCCTCCATCAATACAATTTTTCATGTGTTTTCACCATTTTCTACCTAGAACCAGCAGAAAAGAGGGTTACCCTCACAGAATATAATGAAGTTATATATCATTGTACAGTTTAGACTATAATCTCAATCAGTCACATTTTTCATGGCACTGCCAATTTTCATGGCACTAGGGACAACAGAATTTGACCTTTGACCTCTAATGCTGCAACACAGCAAATTCTGAATGCCGTATGGTTTAGTTATAAGATGGAGACGCAAAAGCAGATCTCGATATACCCAACCGTGTTGGACAAGTATGGACTGGATGCGGTTTTGGATTTGCCTGTATGTGCATGCAGTATGAAATGTGAAGCATGTGCTTGACAAATGACCTTAGCCGAACTGATACGTGAGGACTTAAGGACTGTGAAGACTAGCCTCAAGAGAATGAGAAAATAGTGCAGAATGTCAAACTTGACAACAATAACAATGATGATGATGATAAAACTACTGCTAACAGACATGAACTAATATTTTACCAGAGTAAAAGAAGTAATGAAATTTAAATATAATATATAAAAACAAAAAAGTCACAGATTCAATTTTTTTTTGTCTTTCTTGCTCTTTTTATTATGAATTTCTTAGGTTAGGAGTTGTTTGTATTATTTTGTGTTTCTGCTGCTTAGAAATCTATTTACTACTGCCCTCAGTAACAGAATCCAACAAAAAAGGACATTCTATCAGAAATAAGCTGCACAAAGTTAAGTTTATTCTGATAAGAAATGCAGTATTTGTTGTTATTCATGCAACATAATATTTTAAAGCTCTTTTTGTGCTCTTTATGATGAAACTATCCATAGACAACGCAGATCAATATGGAGTTAGTTATAAGGGTGTTTACTGAGGCATTTAATGTCAAAGGTCAAATGCTGTTGTCCCAGTGTCATGAAAATGAGACTGGTAGTCAGATTATAGTCTAAGCTTTTTGATGATAAATAACTTCATGATATTCTGTAAAGGTTACTCTCTTATATGTAAAATGACACCAAAACATAGTAATGTATAATTGTAATGATGGAGGAATAAAAAAGGCATGTACCAGAGCATTTCTGCTCCCTTGTTTCCTAGCTTTCTCGGATCCTGGCTGCAACCCTGGCTGTGCCTGATCGTGATGATATCTGTGCTGGCGCTGTGACCCTGCCTTTGGTTGTGCTCGTGCTGTGGCTGCACTGATACTGTACCCCCCGCTCGCCCTGATCACGGTCTTGGTCCTGGTTGTGCTGATGCCATTATCATGCCTTTGGACACCTCCTTATCAATATATACATGAGACTCTTATCAACACCCACAATATCATCATAGAGTACATTTGATAATTTCACTCCTATCATTATTGTAATATGACATGTGTCTGTTTTCACTATTGATGTGCCTCTCTCCCCCTCCCCACTCTGTCTTTCTCTTTCTTTTTTGCCACCATTGTATTTCATTTGTTATTTAGGACATCTATTGCACGTCTGTCCGTCCTGGAAGAGGGATCCCTCATCATCCTCTGCCGCTCTTCCTGAGGTTTGTTACTTTTTTTTTCTCCTTTTTTTCAGGAGTTTTTTCTTGGGTGATGTGAGGGTCGAAGGGCAGAGGGATGTACACTGTAAAGTCCTCTGAGGCAAACCATGTTTTGTGATAATGGGCTCTATAAATAAAATTGACTTGACTTGACCATTGCTGCACCCTTTCAAAAATCACTATGAGAAATGGTCCAAAATTGGCACAAAAGCCAAATTTGGGGGTTTTGGCTGATAGACCGACTGTAGAATAGTTTATCATTGCCTTCCATTGTAATAAAACATAATTTTGTTTGAACTTGTATAAAATTTATATATGTGGTGTTGAAAAAAAGGTTAACAGTGGTTTGGGGGAGGCCAAAGTGCTCTATACCAGTAACTGCCATGGTCATCAGAATGCCAATCTGCAATAGCCCAATATCCAGATTTCTCCTAAACATAATAAGCTATATATGTACCAAATTTGATGCTTTGATCACAAAATTAACTAAACTAACCTATGCTGCCCCACTAGAACATTCCTCTGGGAGAAAAGACCTGAATTCACTCTACAAATGCAGAAGAGCAAACCAGCCCTTTCACCAAGACTCAGAGGAGCATTACATACATGGCAGCACCTAGAGTGTGTTCACCATCACACCAACTCAGCGCCACACCTTGCAGTTCCATGACTCAATCCAAACCATTTACTAATCATTACCTGTGATAAGAGATAAGAAGCACCCAAGTGCTGAGTCACAATACACCATAAGTGTAATGCAAATATCCTGTGCAACTATTAACCATGGACATACTGTATAAACTAAAGATATATGGTATATATAGATATATTATTACATCTGTTTTAGACTCAATCGCTCTTCCCCTTTTTTCTTTTTCTGACTCTTGAGCTGCTGTAATGTGTGAATTCCCGTAGTGTGTATCTAATTAAGTCTAATGAATGAATGGCCAAAGAGTCAAGTAGAGACTTTTCATGAAAAGCAGATGTTGTTTGTCCTGAAACTGGTAAAAACAAGTGAAGGACACACACAACACGAAGGACAATTGAATGGTTTGTTTATCAGGGACATCAAGGCAACTTGGATCACTTGGACTTCAAGAATTACAATAAGGCACCCTCTTTAACAGCTGCTCAACTTTACTGATGAGCAGTGATTTCAAGACAATAAAACACATGAAAGATTCTGCACAGACATTTAGACAATGTTATTACTTATCTTTCATACATTGTGCTTATGAATGTTTGTAACACTGGGTTCACACAATCATTATACCCAAGCATATGACACTTAGTGACATAACATGTATGAATAATGAAATATGAATGTATCAACAGCAGTCTAAGAGGCCACACAAATGCACAGATCTCCATACAACAAGCATGTTGAGCATTTTCCAACAGTTACTTCAAGCTCCAAGTTCTATTGTAGTAATCTACAATTACATATCCACTATTTCACAGCAGCAAAAAAAAAAACATTGTAAATTAAAAGCCCTTCATTTCACACCACAGTTGCAAAACATTAAAACTCAGTCAAAGATTCTAAGAGTTCTACAGTAGTCATTTCATAGTTCCTTCATGCACAATGGCACGTCTGGCAATGTCTAAAATAAGCTGTAAATGTATGCCACTTAGTGGTTATATGATAAAGTGTTTCACAAAGATATTCCCCTACAGGGCTCATGTATGCCATTGGACTCTTCACCTTAATGCAACAGAGTAAATCAATCAAACAAAAAATGTAGTTGCATTTCAGGACACGTTTACGTCCTCAGTACCTGTAGAGAAAGAGATGTCATCTCATGTCTTCAATCAAGACGGGAGGGACCGCAACCATGATTACTGTCCTCTCCCATAACAACAAGTATTTAAGAGTCATGTAGCAGGAGGCAAAAAGTCTCCTCAGAGGTGTCTGTCGCTGGTGACCCAGTTCCTGCGGCTCCCGATGATGCAATGATTCAGACATGTGCCATTCATAAGCTTGGTCTTTTGACTGAATGTTAACAATGAGGCATAGGAAATCATCTTCTGACACAGGTTGTGTTTGTTTGCTGGCTACATTAGCTGGGCTTCACTTATCTGCATTTTAACTCCCACTACACTGCACGTTCAGCCGATGCTTTTCCAGTAATAACTCCAGTAATGTTTCCAGTACATGTCTGTGACCATCAAGATGCTGGTCACACCCCAAAATACAGGTTTCTTAAAATAACAAACCTCAAGAATACAAGCCAACGCTCATCCCCTGTGGGCTTGAGGTTAAAATATTAGTCCTTCCAGAGCACAAAGCTAAGAGCAGTATCACTGCAAGGACTCAAAGTGTTTCTCAAACTGTACAAAGTGGTTCAACTTGCTTTGCATACTGCCTGAAACAAAAATTTGTGTGTTGTTGTACAACAGAACTATGAGCATTGCTTCCTCTTCTTGAATAAAACAAGGCAATACGACAGGTTTCACACATGACATAACTGTTTTAAATTCCACAACAACTTTGGCAATGGAATAAAAGAAGAAATAATCATTCTAGTCTTGGCATGTTTTGAAAGGAAAAAATCAAGTAAAAATAAAGCCTGTGGCCAAGGACATGAAGGAGAATCTCCTGGTTATGACAGCTAAGCTACAAAATCACAGTCGCACTTTCCCTTTCAAGTTGGCAGTTTCTATTCCAAAAACAATACAAAAGTCCTTGAAAAGGGATTTGACGAGACAGTGTCATAAGAAGAGCTCCCTCAGCTGGTTGTAAAACTTCACATAAGCAAAAGTCTTAGTTGTTTTTAATTAAGTTATCTATTGAAATATATTTAGGCAAAGGAGATTCAAATATCTACAGAATCAGTTATTTAACAAAAAATATGCTAACGTGAATTCAGAATAATGACACTTGTTTCCCTTTTCCAAAGGCATTATTAAGACAACAATCATACTCCCTTCAACATTTACCACTACAGAGGATTACACATCATATTTTCATTGAAAATGTATCAGATAAAATGATTACACCTGAATAAGATTAAAGAAAAGCTAGTCTAATAAATAAGGGAAAAAAAGTCAGTGTACTAAAACTGAACTAGGGCTCTACTGTTCTTAGTAAATCTCCACAGTGCAGGAAAGGGTCCTTGGGGTGGTGCCTTGGGGTCTACCTGTCCTTTCGCTGTGGGCTGAGTTCTCAGCAGTGGGCAGTGGAAGGCCCCTCTGCCGATGGCGTCTGGATATGGCAGTCACCATCCTTCAGTTGGTCCCAATCCCTTCATTTCAACTCATCTTCTGTGGCTCAATGTGCAACGTGGGCCAAATGCCACAAAGAAACTGGACAAAGAGAGCAGAAGACAGATAATTCCATGAATGAATATATGAATGAACACAATGATTAATAACTGCAATTAAATAAAAGCTACGATATATACAAAGACTAAGAGCTAGTGATGTTGATAGGTTTTTATTGTGGAGAGTCCCCGGGGCCCACAGCTGATCAGTTCACTGGGTATCAGGAAAACTCAGCGGATCCCCAGAAGCATTTGTTGGTTTTGGCAAACTGAAGTGTTGTTTTTAAGAATTCAACATTTTCAGAAATATGTTTTTTTTTTATTCTGAGAAGAGTTTTTATGTTTTCTTTTGAGTCATGGAGAATATTAATAAGGAGAGATCTTGTCTAGCATCAGATTTATGAGTTGACTAGGAGAAAGGTGGCAGCAAATAAAGGTTGTTTTTTTTTTTCAAAACTGAGCATCACCTGGATAGTAAAGCATCACTGGGTCATCATGGACGTTAGTGAATACAGCATCTGCCATCATAAGCAGACAGTGCGCCATAAGTTTACCAGAATGTCTGTTGAAAGATCCTTAATATTTGTGAATTCCAATACATCTTATAGACCTAAAAATATTTGGGTATAGTCCACCCCAGAGACCTCTCGCTGTGCCGTTGCCACCGAGCTTCAGAGAGCTGGGGATAATGGCAAGCAGGCAGGCAGGTGTCAGATCTGTGCAGAGCACCAGAACACATATTACCATATCACTCAGTGGTTTCTGTGACATTAAGAGTAAGTAAGTAAAGTCACACGACACCACTGTTTCTAGCATTTCAACACATATTTGTTTTTCACAATGTAGAATTATCAGGGAAAATATAGGGAGCACCCGTTGGACATATCAGTAGTGAGTTAACTGTGTCATTTCAGAGTGAATGTGTCAGGGACACAGGACAGTACTTAGATAACTTAACAATACTTACACACCTTTACATTTGGTCGGTGCTTGAGGTAGGTCGACCTGATCTGCAGGCTAAAAGAACATCAACATAAGATTTTAATTCAGATTAACATGACTCACCAGACTAACAGTCATTGTGGCTGTCTCCTGAAATGGGACCTTACCTGAGAAGTATGTGAAGGTAGGATCCAAGGCCTGTAAAGATGTGCCACCAGGCATGGAACTGTGTGACTACTCCAACACCAGAGGGGAGTGTTTGTCTGCTGGCTCTGAGAAACCAAAACAGGTTTCACCCAACCGTTTCAATAATTAACAAAGCAAAACATGTATCTCCAACAGTATGTGATTCTACAGGAGATGATGCTAATACATTGTCTTTATGAATGTTTCATTCTATGAATTTTTGTAGTTCTTAAATGTGAATTTAAAACAAATATAGTTGGTTAAGTTTCATGTTTCACAGTAATTAAGATGATACATTTCTAGGCACTGACATCACTGAGTTTCCTGACCTATCCTTGAGAAGAGAAAACATTTTTTTTATTATTGTTGTGATGTCGCAACTGAATGTTTATACAAGTAAGAGCTGTCAAACGATAATTTTTTGTTGTGATTAATCCCTTAATTTTAATAGTTAATTGCAATTATTCACGTTTATAATTCCAATTTCTTTTAAAATTTTTTGGGAGACTTTTGCCTTTAATTGACAGGGCAGGTATAGCGTGGAAGGGAGGCAGAGACAGGATGACACGCAGCAAAGGGCCAAGGTTGGACCTGAACCTGAGGCTGCTGGAGAAAGGATATAGCCTTTAAACATGGGGCGCCTGCTCTACCAGGTGAGCTACCAAGTCGCCGAAAAATTTCAATTTCAATTATTTTATATTTCAATATGCTTTTATAGTCCATATTAACGGGTGAAGCAATACTTATCAATGTCTTGATTGGGAATCAAATTTACTTTATGATCTTGACTTTTAAATGAATTTCCTTCACATCCGAGCTGCACAGCTACAACAGTGTGGTCTGAAACCAGGACTTAGAGGGAGGAGACAAAATAAACTGTTTGTCAACCTGAGGAAGTCACCAGACCAGACTCTTCCAAAATGTTGACTGGTCTGCACTGAGTTGCCACCCATTCAGCAGCACTGTAGTTAACCTCTCTGAAACAATTAAAAAAAGTTAAATTGAATTTCGTCTTCAACGTGGTGATTGGGGGGGAGTTATCTGTCTGTCAGCTTATGCAGGGCGTATGAGGGTGACAGAACACATATTCTTTTCACTAGAATGAGTCTCCTGATTGAATTAGTTTCACCCACAGATCTGTAGTAATTCACACACTGCAGAACAGCGCTTTGCCATCTTCGGCGATGTGGTTGCCCTCCGACTTCAGTCTGATTAGCTGCCTCTGTGTGCTCAGCTAGTAGGTGGGAGCTCAAACTTAAAATAGGTGCAGATTAACTTTGACTCACTGACTGAGCCATCTCAGAGTTTTTACAGTGAAAGGACCCATTTAAGAGCACAGCAGTGACATTATTTTCCATCATTGCTCAGCAAGAAGCCACTGTGGCAATGGCATCATGATTAACGCATTAAAGCTGACAGCCGTAATACAAATATTTTCACACCACTAATGTTTAAAAGGATGATAATTTGTATTACTTTTTACGACTATGTTTTGGTCTTTTATTTGAGAAGGACAACTAAAGTGTGGCCGCTGCAGTGAGGACATAGGCGTGTGTCCCATGTACAGCATGAGAAACCCACCCTACCAACTAAGTTACTGGGCTCCCCAAAAAAATGATAACTTCAACTATCAACTTTGCTCTTAAAATTCTAAAACTGAGGATGTTAACACATAACAAGTCTTAGTAATTTTCCACAGCAAATACTCACCTTAAAATGTCACAGAAGATATTGTCAATGTTCCACAGCAGGAACCCCAACATGAAGACTCCTAAGGAGGTGTAGCACAGTGGTCTAAGCCACGGGTACACCCTAAAACCAACAAAGGAAAGACTTTAGCAGGTCATTACTTGACATTGAGTCACTGAGTATTGACAACAACTGATATGCTAATGTAACGGTCCTCTTGGCAAACTTACCATGTAACAATGAAGATAGATCGCATCACGAGACAAGCCACCAGAGCACCATACATGACCTGAAAGAAGACAGTTACTTATTTGACTGGTGACACATTTTCATCAACACTTAAGACTTGGGTTATTACATTGTTGAGTTCCATGCAGCCTAAAGCTGTACTTTCTGATACTGTTAACACTCTGCTAGCATAGCCTTTCCAATCCCTGCAAACTTTGTCACTAAAGTTTTTCCATCCAACATTTTTTTTCTTTGAGAGTAAAGAGTATTTAAACTTGGGTGAGAACTCTCACAATTGGAGCTGTACAACTTTCACAGGGTAGATGACTTTAACAATCTTTTACTATTATTATTATTTTATCATTTAATTTTTACCTCACTAGGTTTAATAATCCTTACAATGAGGCAATCAGAGAAAAAACAAAAACACTGGTTGATTCACACACAACTAATGTGCACAAACTTAAAGAAAACTTGAAATCACTGTTTGAACCACAATCTCTGAACTTGCTCATTGCACTCCAAAAAGGACAATATCAGTTTTGCTCTGAACCACCACAGAGCAGTGTGATCAGTAAACAGTCAGCTCCAAAGAGTAAACAGAGGCAGCTTTGTCACACTAGGCCTGTTTCAATAACACAGAGTTTTTAGTTCCAGAGCAGCTGATCAGAGTCACTTCAATCAACTCTGAGTGTGTTCGTGCTAAGTTAAGCTGGGTTGAATTTGAGCTCTAATACTACAATTCACGATGACAACAGGACAGTAATAAAATGTTTAAGCTGTCTCGCCTCTGAGATAGCACAGGAGGTAGTAACAGAAACAAGGTCTACCATGAGAGATTTACAAAGCAGCTGTTAGCATAGCTGCTAATTCTAAGAGGAAGAACAGTGGTCATAAATGTCTAAAAACAAAGAGATTTGGGAGCTCCTTATCCTCCGAACAAAGGACGAGATCAGCTGTCATATTACAGAGAATGTATATGATTGTGATTGACACATTAATGTCTTTGTTAATGTTTATAAAGTGCTACCAACACATATGCTATATGTCACCTTTGAGGCAGACACTTGTGTATTAAACTTCACGCCGGTCCTGCTTGTAATGATAGCAGGATGCTTTGATGCAGTGAATAATCACAAACAGGGGCCGTATGAAGGGGGGACTTGCGGTCCTACAGTGCCATCTCTGTAAAAGCAGCTTATGAGACTGTGAAAGCACTTTTTGAGATCACACCTCTGCACATTTGCATTTTTCCAATTGCTAAATATTTTAGCTTTGTGATCACTTTATTTCTGGCATCATACAGTTACTGTGCTGGGTGGGGAATGTGTAAGTGTCCCTAGTAAGACTGACCACAAACATTCTCCCTGGTCCATCTGATCTGTAGTATGTCATTTCTTTACTCTCATTCAGTATATTTCTCCTGACACTTTGTCTTTCTGCAGTTTTCTCCTCTGCTTAAGAAACTCTTAAGCCTCTTAAAAGTCCTCCTCCCAAACCGTTTTTCACCTTAGGACTTTTATCTTTACTAGGACTTTCTCTTAACTTTAAGGGGAAATTCTTAGAAAACGACATAATTCTCATAAGTTTCTAAGAATTACTTTACAAGGAGCAACTCTTAGTACTAGGAAGTTTTGTGAATATGGCCCCAGGTCATTGCCTGTTTATTGAGTTCTGACCTCCCCTGCACCCAGGAACATCCTGAACACAGCAAAAAGAAGTAAATAAGAAAATCTGAGCAGAGGACAGAGTCTCTGAAAAAAACATACATGGGCACACACTAAGAGAAGGTCATGATCACTGAGAGGAGTCACTTTGCATGAGTCTATAGATTGTTTTTTTGGAAAATCCTGCATAGATTTTTGCATTTTGCATTTTTGCTTTGGTATGAAATGCAATATATGTTTAGCAAACAGCTCACCAAAGTGAGAGCTGTATGCTCTTTTGGCAAGCCCAATGTTTACACAAGGTAAGAATGACGTTAGCCACGCTGAGCTTTAATAGCAAACAAAGAGCAACATGAGCCAGCTGAGACTGATGCAGAGTACTCCCTTACCTGGTGAAATACCGGCTCCTTCCACTGTAAGTATACCTGCAAAAACAAATACACAAACTACTCAAGAGAATATAATGCAGGGTATGATTTCTCTGCATTATCATTCAAATGAAAGGTCACTATTAAAAGTGAAAGTGGATACTCACCACAGTGACTGAGATACTGAAGATTAATAATATTGCAAAAGGAAATAAGCTGATGCCGTTCTCTTGTTTGAAACACTCATATCTGCAAAAACAAAAAAACAAATGTGAGGTTTAATGTGTAACCAAGTAGAGAGACTATCTCTCCACCCAACATATAATCCATGCAAGGAGACTAAAACAGCTTACAAACTTAGTGCAAGAGCTATATGCATATTTTAATCAAAACAGCCACAGTTACTCTTTAACTGTTACTGTGTGCCTTGGACAGCTCAACGATTACTCGAGGCCCTCCTCTAATGTACACACCCATTCAGCTGAACTGTTTTAAGGGGCTTGAATGGCCCATCCTGCACAGGTGACAACAGCACCTCCGAATCCCATGGAGGCCTTTTTGGTAGGGAGTAACCTTTGAGAAACTAAATATATATATTTTTTCTCTTTCTTTTTCTATCACTGCTCTCTGGCATTCATATTTAAGTCATAATTGCTGATCAGTGACCCTAGAATCCTCATTGAGTGCTTATCCTTTTCTGGAGCACAAATTTCTTGTGTTTTAGTTGAATGTTACAACAGTCAGTTTCAGGGGCCCAACATGAGCTGCCTTTATGGTCTCCCCCAACTTTGAGGGGGATGGTCAAAGTTGAGAGACTTGCCCACTGACAACATTTCCAGGAGGCACAGGAGTATGTCATAGGCTGTGCAGGGGAGGGGCTCAAGGCATTATGTCTGAAACACTCCCCAACAAGAGAAATATGCTGACCTAGTTGATGGAGCCAGGTTTCCTGCAGAGTGCTAACCACAGCCTGAGATTCAAATTCCCGAAGCAGTATACAAGCCATTCACCACTGATGTCACATGTATGGCTCCTGAGCCTACCCTGGAAGGCATCAGGTGACACCACCTGAAGACACATTATGTTAGCTGGCTACTTCCACAAACAGAGAGCCACAGACAGCCTGTGTGCTCCACACACTCTGATGTGCACTGTGGCTGCCATCTACCTGAAAAGATGGAGGAACAGTCTCCTGGGTCCCCTGGCCCTTATGACAAAATGGGACAGGAAAACCCATAGGAGTAAACGGAAATGTGCCAGTACTTGATTATACAGCTGGGGTTAGAAATACACTATATGGACAAAAGTATTGGGCCACACCTCTTAATCACTGAATTCAGGTGTTTCATTAAGTCCCATTGCAACAGGCGTATAACATCTGGATGAATGGACAAAAATTCCCACAGACACACAAGCCTTCCCATCAGGAAGCTGTTATAGCTGCAAAGGGTGAATCAACTCCATATTAATGCCGGTGGATTTAGTATTGGATGTCATAAAAGCTCCTGTAGGTGTAATGTGTAAATGGCCCAATACTTTTGTCCATATAGTGTGTGAATCTGTGCTAAAGAGGACAATAACTACGCAAATATGCACCATAGTTAGCTGAGGGACATGGGAGTTAAGAGAAAGAGAGAGAGGGTTATTGAAATACATGAATAGCTCAGTTATAGAATCAGTTACTTAACTTTTTTTTTATACATATTTTTCCCTGTTATAGGGATTTTTTTTGGAGTTTTTCCTTAATCGATGTGAGGGTCTAAGGACAGACGGATGTCGTATGCTGTAAAGCCCTCTGAGGCAAATTGTAATTTGTTTAATGGGCTTTATAAATAAAACTGACTTGACTTGAAATTGATTAACATCAATGAAAGTAGGTTGACGAGGCAAAATATTTATCAGAGAAGAAATAATTATTGGTTCTTGGTCTCAAGATATATGCCCATTGTAAGCAACTCTGAGTTCATGACATTTTTTTAATTAAAAAAAAAAAGTCAGTATTGTTTTGTTTTTAAATCAATTCTGTGTTTACCTTGGACAAAAGAAAAGTGGGCTAACTATATATGGACTAAAACAAAGCTGCTTACTTTTTTTTTGAATATGATATGGATAATTATGATGTATATAACTTGTTTGTGCTGAGCTGAGATCTGGTAACATGGATATCAATTTTGTAAATATGAAAGACTGAGATAGATGTTCACATATTAAACCTAAATATTGAATAAATAATCCTGCATGAAGGGAAATAAATGTATTAAGCAGTTGATATCCAAAAAAGCAGCTGAGGTAAAGCAGGCATGAGAGGACCTGGCGGTGCAGGTTCCATTATTTTTTGGAGCCTCCAGAACGGCTTTACAATGCAGAAAAGTGTACAGTGATGTGAGGAGGGGTAGAAAAACCTTGCCACTCAGCGTAAAAGTCTATCAGAAACCGGATTAGCCAGCTAATTAGCTGGCATATTTGGGTTAACTGGCATTGACATCCAAGAGACATCCATAATGCACATCAGTGTTGTGCAACACACAACATGCCACAAAGAATGCTGGGACTTTGAGGCGCCTTTTGCTATCTGAATAACCGCCCTTGAAATAGCAGGAAACAGACTGCGACTTTGACTGCAGACCAGCTTTTATTCGGTCAATGGCACATTCGCTTTCTGTCGTCTCAAAATAGCAATAAGCCAACAGTGCGCCTGACCACACCTCACCTGAAGACCGACACGCCCAGGGACACACAGATGGGCACAAGTACATTTGTAATTTAAAGGACGTGGGCGCCAGGCATGAAAATGACAACTGCGCCTCTCTGACACTAGCAATAACACTAGCGCTGCACTATGCGCCGCCTTGCACAAGATAGAGCCCTGAATGTGCTCTCAGTGACTGTCAGTCATTGCTTCAGCAACAATAGATCCACAAGGTTGAGCCACTTACAGACAGTAGACAAAGACACATGTGCTGTAGATCATTGGCAACTCATCCAATAACTGCAAAGAGAATACAAAGAAAAAACAAAAAAACAAATGTTTGACATCATGAATCCATATGGCAATAATGAGTTTGACGTATGCAGTTTCAGCAAGATATTGATTTTCAAAAAAAGATATCTCTCATCACCCTGTCATAATTCTGCAGGGTATTGTAGGCCGACATGTTAAGATTTTCCTGTAACACTGTAGCTCACCTGCATCTCATATAGCAGCGTCATGTGGAAGCACCAGGAACCAACACCAACAGCTGGGGACAAACAGGCAAACCCCAAAACATTCTAATTCACAGTCAGGACATTCTCAAGTGAATGCAATACAACTGATGTCATCAGCAGTAAATACTGTACAGTGGGAAAGTCTTTTGTAAACAACTACAATGTGTAAACAAGAGCTGTTTTTGCTTCAGTGTTGTCACGAATAAAGAGCAGACTCGTTTGTGGTTTCATCACACTAACCTGCCAGTCCGAGGAAGGAGCATATGTAGCGAAGCTCAAGGCCGTCTCGAAACGTCTGTATGGCCCCATAAATAGGAGGAAGAATCATAATCAGGTTGCTGACAGTGTTCCCTGTTCAAAAAGACAACAGGGAAGAAACTAAAATATTTGCTTTTTCTGAAGACAATGTGTATGAGAGCTGGAAGCTGTTCACTGCTGCTGCATTGCTTCCAGCTGTGGCTGCCGCCAGCTGCATGCTGCTGCCGCAAGCTGCCACGTTAAGGTGAGATTGTATTAAATACTACAGACTTGTTCAGTGTCATCATCTGTAAAACTTAGCTGCTGCCATGAATTCAGATGAAGATTCAAGCAAGGCATGATGGGGGCTAGGAATAGGGAAGATAAAAATGAGCAAAGCAGCCATCACTAATGTACCTTTAAGTCTTTCTCTTTGAATTGGCCCGTCATGCTCACTGCTGTGGGTGTGTGCTTTGTGCTGATGTCGCTGATATCAGCCACTGAATGACAGGCTGTCACCGCACAGCGGCTCTCTTTGCCTGGTGCGCACTGTGTGCTTTGCAACCAAGCAACCTGCAGGTTATCTGAGGATCTTATGTTTCTGGTCTTGAAATGGGTTACTGACCATCTTGCATCAAGCTACTTTAACGTGGTGTGCCTCCCAACCTGTCTTGCTGGAACACAGTGTTGTGGTTTGGAGGTGGGAGGAGCAGACAGCACGTTGTCTGTTCCGTCCTGTGTGTGCTGCCTTCAGGCTGCATTTTTGAGGGCAGTGGCACTAAGGACATTGTATTACACACAGTTTATGCTGGATATTTTATCTTCCAAATATAATAAGACAGTTCAACATATTGTTCAGTTCGTAATGCGTACCAGTCTAGAAGCCCTGTACCACATGGATCATTACAAACATGTGTAATGTTACACCCCACCACCCAGTTGCTTTTATTTTTTTTTAATTCAGCTTTCTCTGGGCCTCCTCAATAAAGCAATGTTACTATCTGGGGGCATTTATTTTGAAAATCCAGCCCTGTCCAGGACTCCTCTTATGAAATTCCTGCCAAATTGCAACCTCATCGTCCAGAGCCACAAATGCGGGCCCCTGTTACCTGGTTACTGCATTACCAAAATAAGCTCAGAGCTGGTGGACACTGCTAGAAAAGCTGAGAGCTGAACTGCTTTACAACATGTTGCTGCACTGTTTTTAGTGCACTGTTTGTAGTGATGTTCTTTTCATTCATTTGTAAGAGATTTGTGTATTAATTCTATCCTTTAGTAAAGAAGCTGAACCAAAAAATAGTGTGATAACAGCATTGCTGGTTTGAAACCTGACAACAGCTGAGAGAGCCTGGGTGGGGAAGAGAAATAAAGGCTTCTACAGCATTTCAGCCTTATCTGCAGAAGTGGCTGGTCAGGTGATAGGGTTTGTGTATGTAAAGGTCCCTGCCCTGGGCCACTTCAGTGTATTTACTGGACTGTTGGTTTATCATCAGGCCCACAGATAAAATAGAGGTCGACATTGACCCTCACATTGCTCTTTCTAGGTGTGGTGAAAAAATGTAGGTGTGGAAAACAATCAGGATTACATTCAGTAGTGTGAAAACTTTCACTTTATCTGCAGGTGTGTAATAAAAGCCAAAGCCATTTCTATGAGTCTTCTGGCTGGCCATTTAAAATGTGTGTACTTTGGCTGCTGATAATAAATGCACACACGCAAAGACCATGTTTTTTTGTTTTTCACATTTCAGTAAAATATCTCAATGTGCTGAGACCCCTGTCCCCTGTCTGTGACTACTTATGGCCTCCTTCTGTGTCTGCATTCTCCCATCACTATGTGTTGATGTTTTAAAAGGAGAGATAACAAACAAAGCCACACAACAAATATAGATTCAGATCATGCTGGTGTGTCTTCTCCACATGAACAATGCCACATCCCAGCCATTGCAACCTGAATCACAGTTAAATGCCAAACTTCTGAGGCAGAAAACAACTTGCTAGCTCGGCAAGCATGTGTCACTGTGCAGACAAAAGTTTTAACCGTGTATCCTTAACGTAATATAATCATATAAACAATAGGACAGTGGTGGAATTTAACAAAGTAATAATACTTTGTGACAGTACTTTTTTCTGGAGTATTTGTACTATCCTTGAGTTTTTTTTATTTCTATCAACTTTCCCTTTTACTCACTTTTTCACTTTAGTTAGTTTTAAATTATATGACATCAAGGACATTCTAAGCCAGCCAGGATGGGGAGGGGAGGTTTACATTTTTCTTTTGAAGTGTTAAAGGGCAAAAAAAAGGATACAAATTCACTCTGACCCACTTGGCTTCAATTTACCTTTGACTAACTGTTGCATCACGCCCACAGCTACTGGAAGATATTTAAGGGACTGTGAAGTATATGAACTCTGCACACTACAGGAGAGTATAGAATTTATGCTGAATGACATGTTAGTGTGGCAGTTATTACTACAGACGACTGGAGTAGATATTTTAAATGGATTCTCTGGTTGACTTCCACCAGCTACCAGTGCCTGCACAATAATGGGTAACTTTGGTCTATGGAGTCTGCACGGCCGTTTTTGTTTTTTTTTTTGTTTTTTGTTTTTTTTTACAGTTTAACGCTAACAATGTCTCAAATCGCAGATAATGGTTCCTGATGAACCAGTTTTTTTTTTTATCGTTGGACAAAACAATGAGACGGTATGAAGGAAATGTTTCATCATTTTCCAAGTGAATGGCATTAATGCACCCTGTGGACGGACACATTCAACACCATATTCCATAGTCGACTTGACATTGGTAAGTGTCGGTGTGGATTAAAGTGTATGTGTGATAACATTAGCTAACACAGTGTGCAAGGCGGAACAGGAACACACAGTAAAGCTATGCAAAACAGCTCGACTGGAGCGTTAGCTGCACACAGCTTTCCCTTTTGCTTTCTACTGCTCGAGGTGAACACATTTAATGCCGTATGACCCAGCTAACCTTCGGCATACACTGACACACCGAAAATTCATACCGCCGAGCTAACATAATAACATAAATCCACTAGATTGTTCCAGCCGCTGCTCCACGTCATGTTTACATTCTTCAGGGGCGACTGTACGTCCACAGTATGGCTGTCCTCCCCTACAGTCTGATCAAACCAAACACAAAATCCTCACTTTTCAGCATAAATCATCACATTTGATATACTTACAAAATTCCGCGATGTAAACAGAGACGAAATAATTTTCTTCACACCAGTCGAGCGTGGAGGTGGGCCGCCCCCAGTATCCTTGCCTTTCTGCGGAGGGAGCCATGATGGAAGAGGAGGAGGCGGTGTGGCTGCTAACGGATTTGTAGTCCCATCACAGCACGATCCCTCCTCGAGCCCTCCTCCTCACGAGCGATGGCAGAGCAGATAACAACGTCCTCTAACTGTTGACAGGGGCGATTCTAGGGCTTCGGGACGTCAGGGGGGCGA